>NC_134361.1:157913681-158259514 GCF_048569485.1 Anomaloglossus baeobatrachus | reverse complement strand
GGCCCTGGGACCACCGACCCCTACCCACGGAGGGAGAAAATAACATCCCAGCTGCTCCCTACCATCACTCCTGGGATCCCCGTCACCAGCAGCGGTGGTGCCCATCTTCACCACGATCCGTGGGTGGCGTCACGGACTAAATTCCCCAAACCAACCACCCCTTTCACTCACGGGCGAGGAGCGCCGCTCGAGTCCCCGGATCCGGCCCACCGCTCGAGCCACCGAGCAGCCATCGCAGTAGCGCCGGACCCGAGCGTTAGCGAGCGCAGCGCAGTGGCGTCCTCCCCGCCCGCGACACTCGTGTCCGGAGAGAATCTGGCCGTGCCGGGTGATGCGATGCGAGACTCATGCGAGTCACACGAGTCACTCGCAAGTGAGACTCTGATCTCTGACGCATCAGTAGTATAAAAAATTGTGCAGAGCATGTTTTTTTTCTGAACTGCAAATCGAATCACAAAATGTTCAAATTTGAGTGACACTGCGGATTTTAGGAAAATGGGCTCAATCCTCCACATATAGAATCAATCTTCTCTACTTATAAGCCATTTTTCCTTTTGTAAAATAACATTCTATACATTTGCACAGTTATAATACCAGAATACCAGGTTGTCACCCAGGACAGAAGATGATAAATCACCAATACCCTTTTCACTTTCTTCTTTACTAGTTCTTGCTATTCAGTAACAAAGAAAATGAAACCTTCCAGAGTTGGTCCTCTTTTTTTCCAGGGACCCAAAGCAGCCTCATGGTTTATATCCATCATATGCCCTTGTTTCTAAGACAACTGCAAAAATATTGCAACTTTGGATGTTTTTAGCTTTGCCTACTTTTTGCAAATTGTGGAGCTTATGTGACGCCCTGGACTAGTCAGGTCGTCACAGGGTTCTGCGCAATCTTTCTCTCCCCACGCAGGGCTCAACCCCCCATGATTATGGGAACCTAAGCTGCAGTACTGTCTCCACTAGCATTCACAAATCCTAGATACACCTTCCACCACACCCTGTCAGGCACACCAGTGGGCTGCTTAAGCAGGAATAGGGCCGCCCACCTAGGAGTCAGGCAGGGAGGTGGGAGGTGTCAAGTCAGTTGGTAGCCCTCGAGCTGTGAGGAGCTCTGAGGAAGCTGGGAGTTGTAGCTCCCAGAGGTGAAGCAGACTAGGTCACAGACGGTGATCTGGACCTAGAGGAGTCGGTCCCCCGGTCACAGTGGATTAAGGCTAGGTGCCTGAGACGTCTTGGAGAACGGTCAGCAGCCTTGGCCTAATCACTGGTCTGGGACCAAAGGCACGACGGGGTACACGGACCCTAGGTCGGGGAGAAGCTTCAGGCAACCCAGCAATTAACCTGTGGAGGACAGGATCTCTATGGACTGTTCTCACGAAGCTCAGAGTTCGGGGGCACTAGCGCAACAAGGGGCATAGGGCTTTACAAACAAGCAGCCCACTGAAATCCCAAGCGTGAGCTCCTGAGAGCAAGCTCTTCTAGTTAGCCACAGTGGGGAGCGGGGCCCAGAAAGCTCTAAGCTGACGGGCCACAAAGGACACTTTAAAACTACTGTGCCAAGAGGCAGGTCACGGACCACCAGGCAGTGCTGCAGGGGACGGGAACTGGACGATCTCCCCTCAGGAGACAGCGGCAGTCAGAGACTTGGTTTACCCTGCTGTCAGCGTCTTATTTATTGCTGAGTGAGTACCTAATTAAACCCTGCAACCAGTGAGCCTGCGCTCCCCCTGCACCCCACACCACCATCCAGAGTCCCGGGGTAATCCCCTACCCGTGGAGGGTCACGTCCCCTAGCTGCCCCACTCCATCACCCCGGGTACTCCCAACGGCAGTGAGGGTACTCCCAATTACCGTACACCACGGGTGGCGTCACAAACTATATATACCTCCCCTGTAAATACCCCCCTTCTTCATTTGAGAGTGGCCCCTAGCCCCCGGGTCCGGAGACCCACGAGCCACAAGTAATCACCACTCCCGGATCCGAGCGGTTCGACCCCTGCAGGGGCGGCACACTTATCTAAAGAGGCCATGGCAGAGTGAAGGCCAACAAATTCATCAAAATGTATATCACAAAAGTGAAATAAATTATGACAGAAATGTTGTCCGGTCTGTGATAGGAGAACATGGAGGATGGTGCACACAGCGGATAAATTGAGTGATGTTAGAATTACCTGGCATTTCAGAGTTTGCAGCTGTTCCTTTAGTTGAACGACATCCTGCTCTGTTGTGACACTTTTAAGTTCTTGCTTATTTTTCTGGCAACGAACCTTCTTGTTCGGTAATTTGTGGTCTTCACTTGGCAGATAATTTTTGGAGACTTGCTGACTCTTGTTAGAAAAATGATCAGAACCTTCCTTATAGTCCTGCTGTATCATCACGGGAGGAAAAATGGGTGGAGGAAGATCTGAATGGACGGTCCCTTTTTTGACCTGATAGGAGATAGGAGAGGTGACATCATTAATCTCGGGTCTCCTTTAATTTGAGAATCTTCTCTTTAGTCTCATATGTATCAGCATTAGAGCTAAAAGGAACCAACCTCCAGGATTTTCCTATATAACCTAAAGCCAGTGCTATACTGGCACTATCAGGCTGATTCACTACATATCTTTAGTGGTCAGCTTGGATGTATAGGTTTTGAAATCCAAGAAAGTAAAGTTTATAAAATCGGCAGCTTCTTGAGTGACCTCACCACATGTCCTGCTAGTGAAAAGTTAAATAGATTGTATAATACTTATTCTAATTCTAACAGGGGCAGGGATAACGCTGAATACTTCCCCCCGCTATTATCTGATCCTCAGCTGCTGTCACTTAAGAAGCTGCTGATTTTATAAACTTTACTTTCTTGGATTTCAAAACCTATACATCCGAACTGATCACTAAGGGTATGTATAGAATTAGCCTGATAGTGCTAGTATAGCACTGGCTTTAGGTTATATACGAAAATTCCGGTGATTGGTTCCCTTTAAGCAATTTACAGGTCTCTGGGCAGCAGCCATGTTGGTAGTCAATGGTCACCGAACCAGAACACTAAGAATTTCCTACTACCTCCTTGGCACTTTTTCTCATTAATAGACTCACCAGATTTCATGCGTGTGTTATGTATCAACTTAATGACATCTTGGGACCCACTACTCAGAAGAGACACTAGGGATGCAGCAGAAAGTAGGAAGTTTGCATTACCCGGGTCTAGCTGCCATGGACTACCAATGTGGCTGCTGGACCAGAATTCTGCTTTTTTTTTGTTAAACTCAAACTAGCATATATTTATTAAATCTAAAGAATGACAATACTTACACCATGTGCCCCACACTGAGAGAGTTCATTGTAGTGCAGCATAACTTCCAGATGCCGCACATACTCCTGCAGCTTCTGATTTCTTTTCATCTCTTGAACCAGTGAAGTCTCATAATATTCCCTTTTATTCTGAGAAAATAATCAATTAATGAAAAATAAATGACATTTACATTCAAAACATCAGCATCATTTTTCCCCCCATGAAATTAAAGGGAACTTGTCACCAGATTTGTGCCCTATAAGCTACAGCCACCACCAGTGAGCCCTTATATACAGCATTCAAGAATCTGTAGAACGTAAAAAACAGCTTTTATTATATTCTCCTGCAGGGCAGTCTGGTCCGATGGGCGTCGCTGGTTTCAATACGGCACCTCCTCTCTTCCTTCCATTGCTGTCCTCTTTCCTAGCTCTGTGTGGATGATACATCCTACGTCATCCACACAGAATCCGCCATTGTAATCCTGCACACTCGCACTTCTCTCTGCCCTGTTGAGGGCAGTGTAGCAATCTGTTATATACTGTATGGCCTCTAGGGGTCTCACTACTTGTATGTGTGCACCACAGAGAAGAGGGAACTCAGATGATGTCCAGTAACAAGATGAGGACATGTTCAATTTTGATCTGATTTGTGGATCCAAATGCCCATTCATGTACATCGATCTCAGTAAAAATGAATGTAATCTGTGTAGTTGTTGGGAGAAACTTTGAATTTTTTTTTCATATAAGAAAGATTGATTATACAAGTATAGTAAAATCTGACATACGAATAAAAAAATGGGTCCAGCAAGCTGAAAAAAAAGTTTGCTTTCCACATATAAGAAAAAGCCTGCTGTGTGAGTAAGGGCTTAAAGGGAACCTGTCATGTAAAAAACACTATTAACCTGAAGATATGGGGTTCATCTGCAGGTTAATAGCATTCTGAGAGCCCAGCTGCTGAGAGGAAATGACCTTTTTTCCTCCAGGCAGCCTCCGACTTTCAGTCATAAAGGCGCAGATGGTGTGGCTTCAGTCACTGCTCAGTTCATAGTGAGCGGCAGCTGTAACCACGCCCCGCACTGACTGACAGCCAGCTCAGTGGTGCATTAGTCCTGAACCAGCTGTCAGTCAGTGCCGGGGGCTTGGTTACAGGAACTCACTATGCACTGAGCAGTCACTAAAATCATACCCCTATGATTGAAAGCCGAGCTTACTTTATGATTAAGTAGGATCAAGATGAGTCTCAGAATTTTTATGACTTCTTTTTTTTTTTTTTAAACGTTGCAATCAATAAATCAGTCAAAAACATCTAGAAACCCTTAAATCTGTCTGTAAATAAAAACAGGCGAAAACATGTAAGATATACTTTAAAAAGGGGACAAAAAAAGGTGAATATAAAAAACATACAAAAAAACCCCGCAACAAACGGGTGCAAACGCAGTAATGAATCAGGCCCTAAAGGCTGCTTTACATGCAGTGACATCGCTAGCGATGTCGCTCGTGAAAGCACCCGCCCCCGTCGTTTGTGCGTCACAGGCAAATCGCTGCCCGTGGTGCACAATATCGCTAGGATGCGTAACACGTACTTACCTTCCTAGCGACGTCGAAGTGGGCGGTGAACAACCTTTTTTTTAAGGGGGAGGTTCGTGCGCCGTCACAGCGACGTCACACAGCAGCTCGCCAATAGAAGCGGAGGGGCGGAGACCAACCGCATTAAAGACACACCCACCTCGTTGCCGGCAGGACGCAGGTACGTTGTTGTTCGTCGTTCCCGGGGTGGCACACGTAGCGTTGTGTGCTGCCTCAGGAACGACGAACAACCTGCGTCCAGAAAGACCAACAATCTTTTGAAAATGAACGACGTGTCAACGATCAACAATTAGGTGAGTATTTCTGATCGTTAACACTCACTCGTAGGTGTTACACACAACGACATCGCTAACTAGGCCGGATGTGAATCACGAATTCCGTGACCCCGACGACATATCGTTAGATACGTCGTTGCGTTTAAAGTGGCCTTAACTCTTTTCTCATTATTCGGATGTGAATACATCTGTTTTATTGTGCACGTGTGGAATATCAAAGGATCATAGGAGTTTTTGTACCTGCTCATGCTCCAACTTCACGCTGAGTTTATCGCTGTGTTGCCTGAGGATCTGCACTTCATCCTGCAATGTCCTGGCCGTATAATGCATCCTTTCTGTTGTGTTGCGATAAATTTCATCCCATTTTTGGTTCAGTTTCATCAACTGGAAATCAGAGTACAAATGTAAACAGTTCCTCAGATACCAATTTCTTGGCCCAAATCTCCAATATAAAAATATTTAAATAGCTCATTCAAAATCATAAATTCAAAGTTTAAACATAAAAGTAATTAAGAAATACCTCTGCATTGAGCTTACGAAGCTCGGTATTCTTGTTCAGGAGTTGTAACTTTTCCTCGTCAGAGACCGTCACTGACATACTTTCTGTGATCACAGTCCTCTGGCTTTCAGAATCCAATCTGTCACCCATAACAGGGGCATGATGGACCAAATACGGCACAGAGCCTTGGCTGTAAATCAAAGCCGAGAACAAAATTGTTTATTTATTCGCTTACAGAAACATGTGGATTATGGAAAAGAACAGATATGAGCAAAACGTCTCTGCACAAATCGAATTTGGTATTCATATTATGAAGGTTGTTGAGGTTTGCGAATCTGAACAATTTGTGAGCTGGAAGTCTCTTTTAAAATATAAATCTATGGAGCCTTGTTCTGAGCCTTGCTTTGGCACTCAATAGACTTAAATTGGAAAAGTCACTTTCGAGTCATGCAAAGTGCAGCATGTTCGGAGAGTTTGCAGAGTGGTGACGTCCCTGAAAAGAGTAGCAGGATTATGGAGAAGGTGGCAGTCGGTGAGTATATCAATACACTCACACTATAATACATGTACATATGCACAGATTTATTAAAAAATGCCTGACGAAGGTAATCAAGTTAACGAAATGTACGTCGGAGTGCCGGCTTCTGGACCCGCCTTTCCACGTTGCCACAACTGCCAATCTTTCTATCGTAAGTTTATCCCGGATCTGCACTTTATTAAGTGGGTATAATGGGAAATTAGTTAGCCTTGGGTTCCCTTATATATTCTTATAGTCTTTGAAGTGCCTATCCTAACTTTGTATAGAGGGACAAGGCTATTTTAAAGGCACAGCTAAGGGATGAGGCTGATACTCATTGTAATGATACTCATTGTAATGATGATGATGATGATGATGATGATGATGATGATGATGATGATGATGATGATGATGATGAGGATTACAACTCTGGCTATAATCAGCTATCATAGAGTGGGGCAGAGAATGACACACCTGGGTTATTGAACACACTGGAGGGTATGGCAGTTTGGTTGCTTACATGCTGACACGGATAGCATCAAGCACAGGGTTAACTACTTTATAGCCATACTTTTTAGACCACTGCTATTAAAGCAAAATGCAGGATTTTTTCCATCTTCCAAAATTGATGCAAAATCAGCACATTACAAGGAAAAGCCACTTAACCAGTTTGTTATAGTTTTTGTTGAGTAGACTACCTGTCAGCAGCATGTCTGGACAGGAGGAAAAGAAATCTACCCTGTGCAGGGGGGTAAATATAACAACAAACCCGAAACTGCTCCCAAATAAAGGATCATTTTTTGACGGCTAAAATAAGAAATTGCTTCTTCCTTTTCCAAACACCAAACCTGTAGCTGATCTCAAAAAAGAATAATTTGGGAAGCTTAATGAAGCCATTTCATCTTCATTTTCTAAATGCCATACTGTTGGGACTCCGAAAGGGACCGGGACCTACAAGTCTTTTTAAGGCACTTGTGTAAGTGAAATACCGCCCACATCACTTTGAAGAAAATGTTATGTTATACAGTAATATGCTTTTTTTAAATGTGCTTTCATATATTTGATGGTTGACATGTATTTGGTCAGGCACATATTAGGGTTAATGTTTGAGACTGGCCCAGGATGTCACGGGTGTGTCACAGGTGACAGTCATGTGGTTTCTGGCCATAGAAGGTCACAGCGTTTGGCTGCGCAGAATGCTCTCTGGCTTTCAATTGTTCCTGCTGTCAGTATTCATTGGTATAGGTAGCTTTCCTGCTGGATTCATCTCTCTGCCTTTTGGACCCAGCAGGAGCTCAACTTCCACCCAGCTGATGACATTAGCATGATCTTGATGCTTAAATACCCCTTCCTTCATTGGACTGGTGCTGGTGATATTTTCAGTGCATTCAAGCCTTGGTTGCAAGCAGGTGGTTTGTACTCCTCTGTGGTATCATTGCTGAAAACTCTTCTGAACTTCTATCTGTGTCATCTTTGGATAAGTAGTTCATGCATTTTCTCCCTGTGTGTCCCCCTTGTGTCTTCCTTTAGTGTTTAGTGGTGTAGACAAAGAGCTCATCCCACCAATTCTCTATTTAGGGCCCTAGGGTCAGGTATCTGGCTCGGCGCATAAGTGCGGAACCTATCAAGGGCAGTGAGGGACCCCAGGGACCAGCAGTAGGTTTGGTCAGGGGTCACCATCTTCCCTTTCCCTAGACACAAAGTTTCCCTTCCCTTTCGCCGTTCACTTAGTACTTCCCGTACCTAGCGTGACACAGGATGGGAGGAGTTATATGAGCAGACAGGGGAGATATTTCCTAGGAATTGACAGACCCCAGTGTTCAGTAGTGCAAGACAGTTAGCAGACTGTGATGCTACATGGTGTTGTGTCTGTAGAGTGAAAACATCAGATAATATGTCCTGAGGACCAAGGAAACAAGATATGTTATAGCCTGGAACAGTTGATAGAATGGAATATCTAATAGGCCAGAATCCATGTCAGAGAGGCTGATTAGATGATATGGAAATAAACCCAAGGGAAGTAGAAGGCACATGTAAAAGAGGATTGAAAGAAAAGAAATTGTACTAGCAGCGCGCTAGTAACAGTTGTCTACGTTGAAAGTAAGCTCAGTTGTCCATATTGAAAAGAAGCTATGGTCATGGGACATGTATTCTGCTAAGGAAGGCAGTAGACTTTCAAGATTGTAGTGAGGAATCATAGCAATGTACCCAGATGAGCAGGGTCCTCACTAGTCAATTGGGAACTGAGAGTTGCTGTGAGTGACCGTAGCGTTACACCTTGGCCCATGCAGCCCTCCCAGGGAAACTAAAGTCTCCCATATTTGTTGATCCCTATTGTCATGAGATGCAAGAGTATGAATTGCAAGGAAAATGAAGTGTCATTAGTTGTAACCAAGAAGTGTTCATGCCTGCTGTCACGCTAGATATAGGGAAGTACCAAGCGAACGGCGAAAGGGAAGGGAAACCCTCTGTTTAGGGAAAGGGTAGATAGTGACACCTGACCAAACCTACTGCTGGTCCCTGGTGACCCTCACCACTCTAGATAGGTTCTGCACTTATGCGCCGAGCCAGATACCTGACCCTAGGTATCCCTAGTGCTGGGTCCTAAATAGGGAAAGGATGAGATGAGCTCTTCGTCAACCTCACTGAACACTATAGATGACACAAGTAGAACACACGGGGAAAATGCATGAACTACTTATCTATAGATGACACAGGTAGAAGTTCAGCAACAATACCATAGAGGAGTACAAGCCACCTGCTTGCAACCAAGGCTTGAATGAACTGAAAATATCACTAGCGCCAGTCCAAGGAAGGTAGGAGTAATTAAGCACCAATGTTGATGATCAGCAGCTGGGTGGAAGGTGAGCTCCTTGCTGGGTCCAAAAGGGGGAGAGATGAATCCAGCAGGAAAGGTAACTGTACCAATGAATACTGACAGCAGTGACAATGGAAAGTCAGGGAGCATTCTTTGCAGCCAAACACTGTGGCCTTCTATAGCCAGAAACCACATGACTGTGTCACCCGTGACACCTGTTTAATGCAAGAAAAACACATAGAAGCATTATACCTATTATCTGATGTACATAGTTTATATCAAAGAAATGTTCAGTAAAAAGAAGTTTATTGGTGAACTTTGGTCTCCCTCGTTCGTCTTCATATTATCTGGTCCTGCCCTGCCCAATACAGGGAGACAAGTGGCACACCCACGACTGCCACCCCACGCCACATTACACTTGGATGCTTTGGAGCACTTTCAGTTTCAGATAAATTGCTTCAGTCAGAATCCAAATTTTCACCGAAACTGGACAAATTGGATCCTAAACGAATTTCAAAACGTTTGCTCATCTCTACAAAAGAACTATTAATATAGGAAGATCGGCTCTCACTTTAATTTATCTTTTGTCTTGAATTTTTATTCCATATTTCCAAAATAGCCAATAATGAAGATAAAAGATTAATGAAAGTGAGTGCCGATCTTACTTTATCATGGATATTGGAGTTGCCACACTATGATACGAGCACCACAGTGCCCGCCTGATTATTCCCTTAGAAAACAACTATTGGGAACTGTATAGGATGTGCACACCAAAAATATAGCTACTCACACATGCAGAGACAAGCAAAAGGGTAACAATGGTTTGAACTTTTGACTTTCCGGCTCCATATCTCTCCATCCACTACATCTTTGAGTGTGATGCTATCTTAATTTTATAAACAATCAACTTGGCTAATACATCAATTTTACGTGCAACTATTTAGCATATGATTAGTTATGCAGATTCTTCTTCTCATGTCACTGCATTGTTACTGTTTTGCTCGTAGTGGGTTTTTCTTTTTTTAAACGTCTTCCTTTATACTATAAATTATAACCTGTTATCACATTCCCTAATAGCTCAGTGTTTTGTCAAGTTGATTCCCAAGCAAAAGGTGATTGGATCACATCGAGTAGCAGCCATGAAGTAGATTTCCCTAGAAAAGAGAAACGGCATCATGCAGGTCATTGATAGCCATTGACAGCCAAGAAAATTGCCAAACTGCTTTATGCGAGTGCCATGACAGTTGGAAAAATACGGAATGAAGTCCATCCATCCATTCAAAAGCTAAAAGGTGGATGTCCAGACAAAATATCTTCAACAGGTTGACTCATCACAAGGTCCATCAGTTCTTGGTTTGACAAACACATCAGTGGAGGCGGCTCGTATGCATCGGAATAGTGAGATCACAGACGTCCATGTAAGCACCGTGCGATGCATGTTACTCAAGTCTAGAATGGTGGCACGAAAAAAGTGAAGAAGTCTTGACCTCAATATTATCATAAGAAGCATCAGTTCAAGTTTGCAAAGAAGCACAAAAAGTGAACAATCGAAGATCAGAAACTGGTGATTTGGAGTGATAAGACAAAAATCAATAGACTAGGCTCTGATGGGTGCAAATGGGTCTGGAAGAAACAAGGAAAAAAGGGGCTAATGGATCAAGATATTGCAGTAACTGTCAAGTTCAATGGAGGAAGTATGATGATATGAGGATGTTTCATAGCCAAAATCATTGGATAATTGACCAAGATCGATGGAGGTCTCAATGCTGAGCTATACAGTGTGTCTACCCAAATTGATGATGCACTACAACTTTGTAGTTCACTTTTTTTCTCTATCTCGTTCCGTTTTTGAGATAAAAATGCTAACTCCGTTGTTTTCCACCAGGTGGCGCTATAGGTGGTTTCATTGCGTTGCGTATGGCTACTTTACCATACCTAGACACTACTTCTATGCCTATAGCTGCCGCCGTTCTCAAGTTAATGGCGGTGGACAGGATTTGGGTAGACACACTGTATGTGAGTATCTTACAAGGTGAGTTACTTTGTACATTCAGGCACTAGGGGTATGATAAGGACGACATAGTATTCCAGGAGGACAACAACCCAAAGAATATGTCAACGTTGGCAAAGAAATGGTTAAGTGACAATGAAGTAGTGGTGCTCACAGTCCCAAGGCCTCAGCCCAATCGAACACTTGTGGATAGAGTTGAAGAAAAAGCTTTATACATCCCCAAGTGAGATGACCAGTATGTACCAACATTGGGAACATGTAGACGAGACCTGGGATCAGACACATGCTTGCATAGGATCAATAGCATGGCCGGAAGGATTCAGGCAGTGTTAAAAGCCAAAAGGTCGATTTACAAAATACTAACAAAATAATAAAAATTGAAATTTGGATGTTTAGGAGCAAAACAGTAACAATGCAGTGACCTGACTAGAGCTGCAAATCAAAAAGGTCCGTGGAGCCTCTGTTAGGAGTCTCAACACAGAAATCAGCCAGATATCCCTCCGGGAAGGGCCCAGTCAAGGAGTGACTCTTTTTAGGAGACTACCATAACCACCATATTAAGTGGCCCTTTTAGTCAATATCCAACTTTTTGACAAGTTTAAAGATATAACAAGGGAAATACCAAGGCCAGGTATCCATCCACAGACAGCTATTTCGGGGTATTGCCCCTCATCAGTGTGGAGTAGGATTCTGGCTGGGTGGGAGCAATGCCTAGTAGACCAACAAAACAAAACAATCACTGATCTCGGGGAGACCAGCCAGAGAAAACACTGCCGGCAGCGAGCGAGGGTGCTCAAGACAGTGAAATCCTAGGTACATTGCCCCCTGGGAAATATGCAAATCAAAAAGGTCCGTGGAGCCTCTGTTAGGAGTCTCAACACAGACACAGGAGAGTAGTCTCCTAGAAAGAGTCACCCCTTGGCTGGGCCCTTCCCGGAGGGATATCTGGCTGGTTTCTGTGTTGAGACTCCTAACAGAGGCTCTACGGACCTTTTTGATTTGCATATTTCCCAGGGGGCAATGTACCTAGGATTTCACTGTCTTGAGCGCCCTCGCTGGCTGCCGGCAGTGTTTTCTCTGGCTGGTCTCCCCGAGATCAGTGATTGTTTTGTTATGACTAGAGCTGAGCGAACCCATGGAAGTTCAGTTCGGCAGGTGCAGGTGAACCAAACCCTAATGGAAGTCACTGATTGGCAGTTTGAATCTCCGACCAGCCAGCCATAAGCAGAACACTTCTGGGAGAGGAAGGGCGGGGTGTTTCTATATTATTATTATTTTTTTTTTTTTTTTTATATTGTACACTACATCTGATCATGCTGTTACCCCCAGTACAAGGAGTTCAAACACAGCAAGCGGCTAGCACGGGGCTGAGCAACAAGCGTACCTGAGCACAGTGATGCTCTCGTGAGTGGTTAGCATATGTAAAGAGCCCAAACTCATCCTGCGTTTTTTGTTGTTTTTTTTTTAAAAGTCGGTGTTCGGCCGAAAACCAAACACCGTTTTGCTCATCTCTAGACACGACAAGAATCCGCATAACTACTTATATGCTAAACTGCTGCTAAATAGCTGCAAATCAAATTTATGTATGAGATAGCCAAGATGATTGTCTATTAAATGAAGATCATCACATACTCAAAGCTGTAGTGGATGGGGAGATATGGAGCCTGAAAGTCAAAAGTTCAAATCATTCTTACCCTTTTGCTTGTCCCTGTATACTCAAATAATAGGCAATATAAAGGCCAAAAATAAGTCTTTGAGTGATTCTTTTATCCACAGTGTTCTAGAAAGCCACAATAGGTAATGTTTTTTTATTGTGTGACAAAAAATTCTCTGTAAAACTTACCCCAAGGACAGTTCATCATAATTAGATTCCTCATCATTGTCCCAGGTTAATTGAAACTCCACATCTTTGTTTGGTAATGGAAAAGGAAGATGAGTGATGGGTGCATTTTCCATCCTATCCTGTAAACGGTTAAAAAATTACTATATATTTATAACCTACCATTAAAAATGCAGTAAGTGTATGTTGCTTATGAATCCATATATAATTTACAAATAATTTTACATAGCCATGTAGACTCTCAATGATGACTGTCCCTCCAAAATTGTTACTCTTCCGCCCTAAGTCAGACCTTAGTCGTGCAACTGGACTACATTTTGCCTATTTTGATTGAGTTATTTTTAAAGGGAACCTGTCAGTAGGTTTTTATACCTCAAAATAATGTCATCTATGTAACGTCACTATAATGGTAATTAAATACATATATTTGTGTTTGAAATCCTTGTTTTTGAGAAATCCATTGGAAAGGTGGTCTACGTGGGGACAGTGCATGATTTAAGAGTATATAAGGTACCGTAATACATTCCACATTGGTCTCAGTAATTCATGTAGCTAATATCGCACTGCGAACAGCTAGCCAGTAGATGGCAGCAACGTGTCACTAATTAAAGTGCAACAGTAGAATCAGGCGCATACTATACTGTATAACGTGTGAAGAAATATAATGCAAGTTTCCAGTAATTGACAAGTAGAAATTTTAAAATCCATATTGATGATTTTTTTTTTTCATAACACAATGAATGAATTTTTTGTTTGCAGAAACCAAGTTAACTCTTCATCAATGAGGGGCTGCAGTTTCCAAAACAGCAATATATTAGAGGTACAGTATATTTTAGGCTGGCGCTACATGACGACTTTGGCAATGCAGATGGCTCCATGCAGTTTCTACATCGCAGAGTAATGTAAGTCAATGTGATTCCACTGCAACCCAAAAGGTACTGCGACAGGCAATTACCAAAAGTTGGATTTTTTTGTGACTTAAATGACATGGCCGCAATGTAACCCCATTCACCAGCAATATGGTGCGATGTGGCATATAGTGAGGTTTAGCCCCACAACCTGGGTCACAGTTAAAGTAACAATGTAGCCCCAACATTATTGTGCAAGTGCTGTGTAAATTGCCCAATTAAGCCTAAAATGTGTTGGGTGCTCACTAACTCATTAAAGGGGTTGTGCGCTACTTGGACAACCCCTTCTCTAATGCTATATTCCCCAGAAGACGGTCTTCCTATACTGGCACCGTTTTTGCATTTTCTGTGTCAGATCTCCTGGGGTTCACATGACATTATTATGTTACATGAGCCCTGCAGCCAGTCAGCAATCGGTGTTGGACTGCAATTTTCACACTTCTTTCAAATGTCTGAATTTCATTGGAAGGAAGTGAGAAATGGTCCATTAGCAACTACTGATTGACTTTAGTGCTCCTGTAGCATAATGTCACATAAGCCCTGGGAGATGCAGAGTCAAAATCACCAAAGCATCCTGTTATTTTTAACTTACAGTTGGGAATATTGCATTTAAGAAGGGGTGGTCTGAGTATTAGACAACTCCTTTAAGCTTTGTAAAGTAGAAAGTTGAGTCCAACATTGGGGAAAAAAACGATATCTAGTTTATTAATACCACTGGAAAAAATCTAAAGTGTCAAAACTCTTGTTTAGTGCAGTTTATATGTTCCAAGCTCGTACTCATATTTTTTTTTTGTACAGGATACAGCCAGGCCCGTCTCTGTTAGGCCTTGCGTATTAGAGTTCCTGTCACTGTATGGAACACAGGTGGGGTACGACTTGGCAGCCCACCTGATCTAACAGTATGGGCGTCACCTAATAGGCTGCGTTCCTGTGACTGTGTATCTGCATTTGTGAACAGCGCTCTATGCAAGCCATCAGTGTGCAGTTTTATCATCCAGCAATCGCCCCCTCCATTCTTTGGAAGCGTGTGTGTGATTTGCTCCTCCTGCACCTGTGATACCTCCACTTGGTGGGGGCTTAGCTGTTTCCAGCTAGAGTATTTGTTTTTGGCATGGGCGATTTACACTGCAGCCCATCTTTGCTGCAAGCCAAGCTCGTACTCATAGGAAATAACTAAGCAGAAGTAGTGAGCTAAAAACAGGTGATGTCCACGTACAATTACATCACAACTGCCACCTGTCCAATGGAAAAGACCAATTAAAGTAAAAGTAGCAGTAAAAGTATTAAAGGAAACCACAAATGAAAGCAGAGTCAATAATGATTCATGAGTTCCCTTTTCAAGGTTTAGTTAGTATTGAGATGCATGTCATTTAACTAATTCAATGCTGTAGGCAGGGTCGGACTGGGGTGCCAGGGGCCTACCAGGGAAATTGCCTCTAGGGGCCCACACTATGCCTACCATAAATTTTTTTTATTAGTTGATCATTTTCGTCTTCTCTCAGTATAACGTGCGCCTTTTAGCAAACTCTACAGTCCACAGAAGAGACATGTATTGTGCCTGCAGATAGCACAGGATTTTTTGTTCAGCCTCATATTTATTGTAGTTAATAATGGAATCTATTATTTACAGTCAGTCGCAGTTTTTCTTACACACGGACATTCCTTGTCCTAGGAAAACCACCGCGTCCATCAGCCAAACAATATTCAAAGAGAAGCAGAACGTTATCCAGCATCTTCACATGGAGAAGATTACTAAAATTAATGCACCTCTGCCGCCATCTATTCCCCCCCCCCATATAGGGTCTGCCCTAACTGACTTGGGAACTTACCTGTAGAGTCAATATGTGGAGGTGTGAGGCATTACCATCCAATACTCTTCCATTTGGAGACTGGTGAATTCTCTTCTCTTTCCACCCTCACACATTACATAGTTATGAGTAATGATCGGCCCCCAGTGTCTGCACTGGATGTGGACAGTCATTTTGTGGGGACAGAGGCCATAAAAGCCGCACTATGGTTTACAAATTAGTGTTACATGTTGGATAAACCCTTTATTAGTCCTGTGTATTCTGACAATACTGCTCTATGGGCAGATCATGTATTTTTTTTTTTTTACATATACAGTATTTATACTGAAGCCCCTCCTGTATGATTATCACATATAGAAGCCGCCTAAAGAGCAATTACATATAGCCTAAGACACTGACACTGGGGTACAGGATAATAACACTGACACTGGGGGTACAGGATAATGATACTGACACTGGGGGTACAGGATAATAATACTGACACTGGGGGTACAGGATAATGACACTGACACTGGGGGTACAGGATAATGTCACTGAAACTGGGGGTACAGGGTAATGACACTGACACTGGGGATACAGGATAATGATACTGACACTGGGGGTACAGAATAATAACACTGACACTGGGGGTACAGGATAATGATGCTGACACTGGGGGTACAGGATAATGATACTGACACTGGGGGTACAGGATAATGACACTGACACTGGGGGTACAGGGTAATGACACTGACACTGGGGGTACAGGGTAATGACACTGACACTGGGGTACAGGGTAATGACACTGACACTGGGGGTACAGGGTAATGACACTGACACTGGGGGTACAGGGTAATGACACTGACACTGGGGGTACAGGGTAATGACACTGGGGGTACAGGATAATGATACTGACACTGGGGGTACAGGATAATGATACTGACACTGGGGGGTACAGGATAATGATACTGACACTGGGGGGTACAGGATAATGATACTGACACTGGGGGGTACAGGATAATGATACTGACACTGGGGGGTACAGGATAATGATACTGACACTGGGGGGTACAGGATAATGTTACTGACACTGGGGGGTACAGGATAATGATACTGACACTGGGGGCTACAGGATAATGACACTGACACTGGGGGGTACAGAATAATGACACTGACACTGGGGGGTACAGGATAATGACACTGACACTGGGGGGTACAGAATAATGACACTGACACTGGGGGGTACAGGATAATGACACTGACACTGGGGGGTACAGGATAATGACACTGACACTGGGGGGTACAGGATAATGACACTGACACTGGGGGGTACAGAATAATGACACTGACACTGGGGGGTACAGGATAATGACACTGACACTGGGGGGTACAGGATAATGACACTGACACTGGGGGGTACAGGATAATGACACTGACACTGGGGGGTACAGGACACTGACACTGGGGGTACAGGACACTGACACTGGGGGTACAGGACACTGACACTGCGGGTACAGGATAATGACACTGGGGGTACAGGATAATGACACTGGGGGTACAGGATGACACTGACACTGGGTGTACAGGATAATGACACTGGGGTACAGGGTAATGACACTGGGGGTACAGGGTAATCACACTGACACTGGGGGTACAGGATATTGAAACTTGCACTAGGGGTACAGGATAATGACACTGGGGGTACAGGATAATGACACTGGGGGTACAGGATAATGACAGTGGCACTAGGGGTACAGGATAATGACATTGACACTGGGGGGATACAGGATAAGACACTTGATATCAAAGGGAAAGCTGAGGACAAGATTGATATCTATCAGACCATAGAAAAGATGGATGATTAGGAGGAAAATAGCTTCTTTCCCTCAGCACAGCACCCAGCTTTCCCAATCCCATCCCATGCTGTGACTGCTGCTATCCCTCTTTCCCTAATCCCTGCTACTGATAGATGGCTATGTGGCGCCCTGGGCAAGCCAGGACGTCACAGGTACTGCAACAACACACCCCACACCCCGGTTAGGCACATCAGCCGCACACACAAATCCTTGTTGCCTCCCTCCAGGGGCTGATGTCCACACCAGGTGGGGCGGAGCCAGGCGGTTGGCCCCGCCCATCGAGGAGTTCACAGGCCTGGAGGCGGGAAAAGGGTTCAGTTTCAGTTGGAGAACAGTTTTGCAGTTGAGGGAAGTGGTAGTTGAGCAGCAGACTGACCGTGTCCGGGTACGTGGCCCGGGCACATACAGCAAGGTTGGCAGATGGTGGTGGCCGTCTGCAGGAGAGGCCTATTGACGCGGAACCGTAGGGCCGGGGTTGGGCGGTGGCCCACCGGTACCGAACCGGGCAGCGAAGAGAAGCCAGCACCACACCGGCAGGGCCTGCGGACCCCGACCAGGCTGGGAGTCGCCGTAAAACTGGTCCAATCCGTTAGCGAAGGGAACCTCCGGGGTTTTCAAGCATCAAAGACCCGAGTGAAGGCAACCGTCCAAACCGTACAGGGAGATAAAGCTACCGCCAGAGCTAGAGCTCCCAGGGCCAGAGTCTGCGGGCAAAAGGGCTCCTCCGGCACCTATACGCTGGGGAGCGGGTCACCGGTGGGAAGCCATCGGGACCGAAAACACACAGAAGGTGCAGGGAAAGGCAGCCATCACCAACCGTCCGGGAGTGACTAAGGCAGCCGGCTGCGGGACCCGTCCATCCAGCCGTTTGTTTTACTGGAGACTCTGTGATCATTCCTGGCTGAGTGAGTACCACCGTGCCATCCGGCACCGTGCTGCCCCCGCAACCCTGCACCTCACCTGCCCTGCATACCTCCCTTCACCCCTCACCGGGCCCCGGGACCACCAACCCCTACCCACGGAGGGGGAAAACATCCCAGCTGCTCCCTAACAACACTCCCGGGATCCCCGTCACCAGCAGCAGTGGTGCCCCAACCTCACCACGACCCGTGGGTGGTGTCACAAACTCAATCCCCAAAGCAAACCAACCCTTTTCACTTATGGGCGAGGAGCGCCGCTCGAGTCCCCGGATCCGGCCCACCGCTCGAGCCACCGAGCAAGCAGCAGCAGCCGGACCCGAGCCGCAAGCGCGGTCGAGCAGCGCACCCCCCCGCCCGCGACAGCTACTGTGTGGACTTCACTCACATCATGCAGCACCCCCCAAATCACACGGTACACATCTTTTTCCGTATATGATTATATTACCCCTCTCTCAAACACACTGAAATCGCATGTGCCACACACCCTGTATCCCTTAACACCCCTCTGTCACAGTCTGGACCCCCCATATGCCATTCACCCTGCACCCCCCACCCATGTCCCACTCATCCCCCCCCCCACCGGACACTTCTTCCTCCGGCACATCATCCCTGAACGGCAGCTCCTGCCCGGCTCCTCCCACACGGTCACATGGGCATGAGTCATCGCAGGTCCTGCTGATGCACCACTAGAATGCATCTTCTTCCTCTCGGATAGATCCTGCTCTGCCCCTGCCGCGCTGCAGCTAATAGCCTCAGGGTGCCTCCAGGTCAGGAGCGCCCCATCCCCCCCCCCGACATCTGACTGCTGCCTGCAGCCTGCATACAATATTATCACCTGCGGTGGCGTCTGGCGAGCCGCGGCTGCAGGTCATTGTAATACACCCGGCGGGGGGCCCTGCAGGTTGCCGAGACAGCATAAATTACAGACAAGGGCGGGGCCTACCGGGGGTTTCCCCGGGACCCCGCCACATCAGACCGAGCCTGGCTGTAGGCACAGAAATCATTATGAAAATCTATGAAGTAGGCTTTCAGTTATTGAGGCACAGCCAGCGAGACTTCAGTCACCACTCAGTGCATAGTGAGCAGTGGCTGTAACCGCAACTGACCCATCAGCTCTGTACGGATAATATGGTGATCTGGCTGTTAGTAAGTGCCAGGGTGTTGTCACAGCCTCCGCTCACTACACTCATGAGCAAAAGAGGAACAATGTTGTGAACTTTTGACTTTCAGGTTCCAAATCTCCCCATCTACTACAGCTTTGAGCGTGAGACTACCTTCATTTCATAGACAATCATCTTGGCTATCTCATACATAAATGTGACTTGCAAATATTTAGCATATGATTAGTTATGCAGATTCTTGTCATGTCACTGCATTGTTACTGTGTGCTCCGGGTAGTGGAAAAATCTTTTTCTTCCTGTATACTACAAATTAAAACCTGTTCTCACATTACCTAATAGCTCCGTGTGTTATTAGGTTGATTCCAAAGTGGAAGGTAATAGATTCGAATTGAAGAGTGTACCGCCCCGGGGCTCGGCCGGCTGCTGAGCCGCTCGAATCTGTGCTCGTCGGTGGGTGGCTCGAGCTCCTCCCGTCCCCGGGGGTCACGTCGCTCTGAAGGGAAGCTGGCGCTATGTGTAGGGATTTCGGTGGGGAAGGTTCACGGCCGAGGCCATGGAGTTTAGGGGTGTAAGTTCGTGACGCCACCCACGGGTTGTGGTGAATGTGGACACCACCGCTGCCATTAACTAGGCTCCCGGGGACGGTGTTATGCAGCCTGGTGTTGACCCCTCCGTGGGCAGGGGGTGATGGTCCCGGGGCCCGGTGGTTGCGAGGTGTGGTGCGGTGCATGGCCCGAGGGCACTGTTGTACTCACTATGACAGATACACCGGAGTCTCTCTGATAAACCAAAAAGGATGGTGGTCGGTGCCCGCAGCCGGCTGCGCTTTGCCCCTTTCTCAGGTTGGTGTTTCCCGCCTTTCTCCTGCACCTCTGTGGTAGAACTTGACTGCCTATACTTCAGCAACGGTAGTCCGCTCCCCGGCTTTGTGTGATGGGGAACCCGTTTGCCCGCAGCCGCTGGCACGTGGGCTCTCTCTGCCTGTGCGGTGGCTTTCTATCCCCCTCAGTGGGCTGTTGCCGTCTTTCGGGTCTTGGAACGGGAAAGGACCTAAGGTCCAGATCTCAATCAGTGAATTCGACGTGGTCCAGTGGCTTCTGGACCTCGTTCTGGGTCTGAGTACCCCTCCTGGTGCTCCGGTTTCCAGTTGGCTCCCCGGTTTGGTACCAGCGGGCCACTACCCTGTCCCGGTCCCTTACGGTTCCACCAGCCGTCTTCCCGGCTCCTGCAGGCAGCAACCACCGTCTGCCTCCTGGTCACAGGGAATCTGGGCTCCTACACAGATCCCTGACAGACGTTAACACACTGCTACTACTCTCCTCTCCTCCCTAACAGATCTGTTTTTTGTTTCTCCCGCCTCAGGCTCTCCGAACTACTCGGAGGGCGTGGCCAACTGCCTGGCCCCACCCCCGGGTGTGAACATCATGACCTGAGAGAGGTGACTCAGGGTTTTTAGGTTGGCTGGTTACACCTTTTTAGGGGCTAGTGTTTGTGCAGGGGGTCTACTTGTGACTACCTGGCTAGTCCAGGGAGTCACAAGAGCAATTATGAAGATTTCCCAAGAAAAGAGAAACAGCAATATCCAGCTCATTGATAGTAGTCAATAAAATTGCTAAACTGCACCATGTGAGGCCATGACAGTTGGAAGAATATGAAATAAATTCCATCCACCCATTCAAAAGCCAAGAGGTGGACGTCCAGGCAAAATATCAGAGTCAACAAGTTGGCTCATCACAAGGTCTATTAGTTCTTGGGGCGACAAACCCGGCAGTGGAGGCAGCTCGTATGTTTCATAATAGTGAGATCAGAGATGTGCAGGCAATGCACGTTACTCAAGTCTGGAATGGTGGACTGAAAAAAGTGAAGGAGCCTTCAATATGGTCATAAGAACCGTCGGCTTGAGTTTGCAAAAAAGTATTAAAAGTGAACAGTAGAAGATTGGAAATGGGTGATTTGGAGTAAAGAGATGAAAGTCAGTAGACTAGGCCCTGATGGGTGCAAATAGGTCTGGAAGAGACAAGGGGCTAACGGATCAAAAAATTGAAGGAACGGTGAATTTCGGCGGAGGAAGCCTGATGATATGGGGTTGTTTCACAGCAAAATGTTTTGGATACTTTACTAGGATTGATGGTGGTCTCAGTGCTGAGCTATATGAAAGTGTCCTACAAGACGAGTTACTTTGCACACTCGAGAGCTGTGGGTATGAAAAGGACGACTTAGTGTTCCAGCAGGACAACGACCCAAAGCATAAATTGAGTTCGGCAAAGAAATAAATCAATGACAATAAAGTAGAGGTGCTGGATTGGCTTAAACAGTCACAAGACCTCAACCCAATCCAACACTTCTGGGTAGAGTTGAAGAAAAAGCTGTATACATCCCCAAGTGAGCCAACTAGTATGCATACACCAACATTGGGAATGTATAGAAGAGACCTGGGATCAATGTCGGTCAGGACATGCTTAAAACTGAGAGTATGGCCGGAAGGATTAAGGCAGTGTTGAAAGTCAAAGTTGGATTTTCAAAACACCAACAAAATAATAAAAATTTAAATTTAGATTTTTAGGAGCAAAATACTAACAATGCAGTGACATGAGAAGAATCTGCATAACTAATCATATGCTAAATAGCTGCAAGTCTAATTTACGTATGAGATAGCCAAGATGATTGTCTATAAAATAAAGGTAGTCTCACGCTCAAAGCTGTAGTGGATGGTGAGATATAGAGCCTGAAAGTCAAAAGTTCAAAACATTGTTACCCTTTTGGTTGTCGGTGTATGTACTGAGTGGTGACTGAAGCTCCTATGACGGAAAGCCTAAAGCGGGCTTTACACGCTGCGACATCGCTAATGCGGAGTCGTTGGGGCCACGGATTTTGTGACGCACATCCGGCCGCATTAGCGATGCCGTTGCGTGTGACACCGATAAGCGATTTTGCATCGTTGCAAAACAGTGCAAAATCGCTAATCGGCGACACGGGGGTCCATTCCCAATTATCGTTACTTCAGCAGTAACGAGTTTGTTCGTCGTTCTTGCGGCAGCACACATCGCTGCGTGTGACGCCGCAGGAGCGAGGAAGCTCTCCCTACCTGCCTCCCGGCCGCTATGCGGAAGGAAGGAGGTGGGCGGGATGTTACGTCCCGCTCATCTCCGCCCCTCCGCTGCGATTGGGCGGCGGTTCAGTGACGTTTCAGTGACGTCGCTGTGACGCCGCACGGACCGCCCCCTTAGAAAGGAGGCGGTTCGCCGGTCACAGCGACGTCGCCGGACAGGTAAGTATGTGTGACGGCTCTGGGCGATGTTGTGCGGCACGGGCAGCGATATGCCCGTGTCGCGCAACAGATGGGGGCGGGTACCCACACTAGCGATATCGGGACCGATATCGCAGTGTGTAAAGTAGCCTTTAGGCCCTGTGCGCACTGGAAAACGGAATTTTCTTAAGAAAATTCCACAGGGTCTGAAAGATTACCGCACCCGCGGTAAAAAACCGCGGCAAACCGCACCCAAAAACTGCATGCGGTTTGCTGCGGTTTTACCGCGGTATTGCCGCGTGCGGGTTGGTACATGTGCTTTAATGCATTCAATGCAATAAAGCACATTGAAGAAAAAAAAAAAAAAAAGTAATTTCCTTAGCAGATAGATAAATAGATAGATAGAAGAATAGGTAGAGAGATAGAGGGATAGATAAACAGAGAGGGACAGACAGTCCCTGTGAGCACATGCTGCATTTCTCACGGTCGGTAGTGAGTTCAAATTACCGGCCGTGGGAAATGCCCTGTGGTTACCTCTGCTGTCTCGCTGTGAGGCTGCATTCAGCACTGTGTCAGTGTCAATCGCGGCTGGATGCAAGCATCGCAGGACGTGGATTACGCCGGAACTGTGTGGATTACGCCGGAGTGGTGTGTTTCGGGGGGTTAATAAATGGGTGAACCAGGAGCTTTTTTGTGTTTTATTTAAAATAAATGATTTTTCGGTGTGTGTGTTTTTTCACTTTACTTCCGGGTTGATCATGTCAGCTGTCACATAGACGCTGCCATGATCAAGCCTGGACTTAGTGGTGGCGATCCACCGCCATTAACTCCTTATTACCTGGATCGCCACTGCATCACGGCATCTGGAAGAGCTGGGGACACTCCGGTACTGCCGCATAATGGATGCGACAGTCCCGGGGCAGCTGCGGCTAATATTCTCAGCTGCGGGAGGTGGGAGGGAGGCGGGGGACATTAACCCTGCCCCTCGCCCTCCCCAGCCTGAGAATAATGGGCCGCCGCTGTGTGTTTACCTCGGCTGGAAGGTAAAAATACGGCGGAGCCCACGTTTTTTTTTTTTCTATATTTCCGTTTGATTTCTATGTGTATTCTATGTGTATTCTATATGTCTGTGTGTGAGTGATGTGTGTGTGTGTGTTTACTCTCTGCTCCTCTTCCTGTCATAATGACATCACTTCCCTGCAAACCGCAGGCAGCGATGTACATTACCGCAGGTAAACCGCAAAATACCGGAGGGAATAACGCAGGAAAAGGCAATGAATCGCATAGAATTTGCTGCCTGCGTTATTCCCTGCGGGATTTCACGATTACATTGCAGTCAATGGAGTGAAATCCCGCAGCGACTTGCGGAAAAGAAGTGACATGCAATTGTTTTTACTGCGGGAATCCCGCAGCAAAACATGCAGCTGTCAAATTCCGCATAGTGCGCACAGCATTTTTTTTTCCCCATAGGTTTTGCTGGTGAATCACTGCAGAGATGTTATGAACATTTTCTGCAGCGAAACATGCAGCAAAACCGCAGGAAATCCGTGGGAAAAACCGGTAAGTGCGCACAGGGCCTAAGGCTTCCAGGAGAAATAAAATCATTCCTCAATGTGGTGGACACACAAGTAACCTACAGATTAACTTCAAATATGTGCCTAAACAGTAATTTACAACCACATATTGTTACAGTATCGTTATACTCTGAGTAGCAAAATGGAAACAAAGGGTGGTTATTAATGGTACGTACTCGGACTGGGTCTCAGTTCATAGTGGGGTACCACAGGGGTCAGTATTGGGCCCGCTTCTTTTCAACATATTTATAAATGACCTTGTTGGGGGCATGCGGAGTAGAATTTCAATATTTGCAGATGATACTAAACTCTGCAGGGTAATCAATACAGAGGAGGATAATTTTATATTACAGGGAGATTTATGTAAATTGGAGGATTGGGCTGAGAAGTGGCAATTGAAGTTTAATGTAGATAAATGTAAGGTCATGCACTTGGGTAGAGGAAATAACATTTATGATTATGTACTTAATTGTAGAACACTGGGTAAAACAGACACAGAAAAAGACTTGGGTGTATTGGTGGATGGTAAACTTCACTTTAGTGGACAGTGTCAGGCAGCTGCTGCCAGGGCTAATAAAATAATGGGATGTATTAAAAGAGGTATAAGTGTTCATGAAAAAAATATAGTTCTACCTCTGTACAAGTCACTAGTGCTACCGCACGTAGAATACTGTGTACAATTCTGGTCACCGATATATAAGAAGGACATAGCTGAACTGGAGAGGGTGCAAAGAAGAGCGACCAAGATTATTAGAGGAATGGGTGGGCTGCAATACCAAGACAGGTTATTAAACTTGGGGTTATTTAGTCTGGAAAAACGAAGGCTTAGGGGAGATCTAATCACAATGTATAAATATATGAGGGGACAGTACAGAGACCTTTCCAAAGATCTATTTACACCTAGGGCTGCGACTGGAACACGGGGGCATCCGCTACGTCTTGAGGAAAGAAGGTTTAATCATAATCACAGACGAGGATTCTTTACTGTACGAGCAGTGAGACTATGGAACTCTCTGCCGCATGATGTTGTAATGAGTGATTCACTACTAACATTTAAGCAGAGCCTGGATGCCTTTCTTGAAAAATTTAATATTACCAGTTATGTATATTAGATTTTATGACAGGGTATTGATCCAGGGAACTAGTCTGATTGCCGGATGTGGAGTCAGGAAGGAAATTTTTTCCCCATTGGAACTTGTTTGCCACATTGGGGTTTTTTGCCTTCCTCTGGATCAACATGTTAGGCTACGGGTTGAACTAGATGGACTTAGAGTCTCCCTTCAACCTTAAAAACTATGATACTATGATACTATGAAAATGTAATGTCCCAGATGAAATTAAACTAATTAAACGAATCCATTTTGCTAAAAAAAATTGTCTTCTTAATTTTCACAGCCCAACTGTAATAAATTCCCTATAACAGATGTTGGGTCGCACCACTCAATACAGCTGTAGATAAGTTCCTTTTGAGGTCTCCTTTCCACAATAGGGTAGTTTCACAGGTGTCGACACCTCAAGGCCTCTGCTATTACGACGTCTATAAAACATCCTAGAAAAGGAGACCATAACACACTCAAGGTGCTACTTTATTTCTGCGATCAAACCAGGGTCGAAAAAGGACATTTCTAAAAACTGTAGGATCCTTTCAATTTTACTTTTAGTTTGCTCTAATTTATGCGAAACGCCAAAAACTGGTAACACATATCCTGTTACTTAGAATACTTTAAGGGGTGATATTTTTTAAAAATAGGTTAATTTATTGAAGTTGTTAATATAAAGGCTCCTCAAAACCATTTCAGAACTGAATTTGTCCCTAAATAGGTTTAGGCATCGCTTTGAAAATTGAAAAAATTGCTGCTAAAACAATAAGCCTTGTTTCATGTTTTTTAAGGTTTAAAAGGTAGACATAAGTCCATCGAGTTCAACCTATAGCTTAACATGTTGATCCAGAGGGAGCCAAACCCCCACGAGAAGATGCTACTTGCCCCATAAAAGAGGAAAAAATTCCCTCCCGGCTCCACATACAGCAATCAGACTAGTTCCCTGGATCAGGGTCCCATCACAAAACCTAGTGCCCATAACCTGTAATATTATATTTACCCAGAAAGGCTTCCAGGCCTCTTTGTACTTTTGCAGTGAATCAGCCATTACGACATCATGTGACAGTGAGTTCCATACTCTCACTGCTCTTTCAGTAAAGAATCCATAATCTCAATGCTCTTACAGTAAAGAATCCATAATCTCACTGCTCTTACAGTAAAAAAAATCTATTATCTCACTGCTCCTAAAGTAAAGAATCCATAATATAACTTCTCTTACAATAAAGAATCTATTAGCTCACTGCTCTTACAGTAAAGAATCAATAATCTCACTGCTTACAGTAAAGAATCCATAATCTCATTTCTTTTATAGTAAAGAATCTATTATTTCACTGATCTTACAGTAAAGAATTCATACATAGGTCAGGTAAAGAGAAAATCTGTTTAAATGCCGCGCTAAAAAACCACGGATGCTGTAGATGAAAAAGATTTCCTTTATTTCATAATTCTACGCGTTTCAGAGACATCTCCGTCTCCTTCCTCAAGAAAAGAAATCCTATTCTATTCTATATTTTCCTGAGGAAGGAGACGGAGATGTCTCTGAAACGCGTAGCACGGCATTTAAACCGGTTTTCGCTTTACCTGACCTATGTATTATATACTGCATTCCGGGGCTAAACCGCAAGAAGGCACTCACATGCGATCATAAGGAGTTGTGACTTGCACAACCCTACCAGGTGAGTGTACCTCTTTCTGTCTCTCTACCCTAATACCGGGTAAGACGCTATTGCGCTTTTTCCCCCCTACAGCTCTACAAGTAAAGAATTCATAATATCACAGCTCTTACAGTAAAGAATCCATAATCTTACTTCTTTTACAGTAAAGAATCTATTATCTCACTGCTCTTATAGTAATGAATCCTTATTCTCAATGCTCTTACAGTAAAGAAGCCATAATCTCACTACTCTTACAGTAAACTGACGTAATAAAAAAATAAACAAGAAAAAGGAAGTTTAAAAAAAATATGCTAAACATATGATGAATGGTAATATTTATCTGATCTGTGTGACTTACAAGCAGGGAAATTGTAATATTATTAGTATGTAAATTTTAATGTTTTTCATTTTTTAGAATTTATGTTTTTTTCATCCTTTATGTGTCCTGAAACATAGGACACATTATCTTGGAATCACTTGGATGAACAAAAACATTAAAAAGGTTACACAATTAGTGAAACGTGTCAGAGTAAGAAATGTCAATAAGGACACACAGGCTGTGGGTTAAAAAGCTCAACATTTTTCTGTACCAGGACTTTAATTTTCTGAAATAATACAGCATAAGATGTAAACATGTAAGAGGTGGGACAGCACGACTTACCTTGCTCTCACTATTCCCGCAGAGATCCGTCTGCTGCTTTCCTCTGTTCTCTTTCACAATGTTGTCTTGTTCCTCTTTTTTGCTCATATTCTGTCTTTATGGCTGTTGTAATGTGGTTTTTCTGTACAATCGTTGTTATTTCGCAGTTTTTGCCTTGGTTGTATTACTTGTACGGCTTATGTCGATCATTATTCTCTTGCGCTGTTCCACCAGTTTCTCTCTGTAGCCCGTCTACGTCTTGGTGACTTCTCTCGGTGCTCGTAGCAGGAAGTCCTGTGTGGAAATCAGTGACACCAGAGCTCAGTCAGCTGAGGCTCGTTTCGTCACTTGGGAAATTACCACTGCATATCAATCTGTGGGAAGAAAATCTACATTTGTCATTTTTACTTGCCTGAAAACTTTTTGAAAACTTTTTTGACAAAGTAGAAAAAGCCACATTGTGCATATGGCGTAATAACTTGTGACATCGGGAACAGGACAAACTTTCTAAATGTTCTATCAGCAACAAGGGGTTCAGAAGGCAACTCCCCAACTGTCCAGTCTAAAAATAAAGCTGTTGGATCAGTCTTACATTTACCATCTTTTTATATATGTACGCACAGTATTGTGTTGTATGGTATTGTTAGATGTTTAGACAAATTGACAATCACTGGCAAATTCAAAAAGACTTCTAGACAGGTTTCTAATACAAAGGCATGGTGAAAGCTGAACATTACTAAAGCCTGCTTTACACGGTACGATATATCGTGCAATTTAACGATCGATCGTACCCGCCCCTGTCGTTTGTGCGTCATGGGCAATTAGTTGCCCGTGGCGCACAAATTCGTTAACTTCTCAGTCACATGTACTTACCTGCTGTGCGTCGTCGCTGTGGGCGGCGAACATCCTCTTCCTGAAGGGGGAGGGACGTTCGGCGTCACAGCGACGTCACACAGCGGCCGGCCAATAGAAGCGGAGTGGCGGAGATGAGCGGGACGTAAACATCCCGCCCACCTTCTTCTTTCTACATAGCCGGCGGGTGCCGCGGGACGGAGGTAAGCTGCTGTTCATCGTTCCCGGGGTGTCACACGGAGCGGCGTGTGCTACCCCGGGAACGATGAGCAACCGGCGCCATTTTAATTAAACGAGATTATGAAACCGAGCGACGAGTACACGACTCACGATTTGTGAGTGATACTGCATCGCTCAGAGGTGTCACACAGCCCGACGTCGCAAGCGATGCCAGGTATGCGTCACAAAAACCGTGACCCTGACAACCTATCGCACGATAAATCGTCTCGTGTAAAGCACCCTTTAGAATAGAAGTAATAAACCATGTAAATAGAAACCAAATAAACAATAGAAACTATTCCTCCAACGAATAAAATAAAACATACCGGTATATGCCATACATTACCAAAATGTGGATATGAATATAATACACTTGTCAAAACATCATCCTTTCTCAATATCCCTTTAGATGAGGGGTCTCAAATAGAGATTAGCGAACAACACAGTAAATTTTGGGATTCATACCGAACATGGACTTTGCAAAAAAAAAAAAGCTTAGGAGTTCGGAGTTCGAGTTCTTTAAGTATGCTGATGTCGTCATGAGTGTAGCTTGACTCTGACGGGGATAAGTCAGGTGGGAGGGGTCTGTTCTGTTGTGCCTCATTTTGGGACTCACGCCGCTTTATTATGGTGTGGAGACCTCCGGAACAGCGCCAGTAATAGTTCCTGCTCTGCCGTATGCGCAGCTGGTTCTTGTGAGTAAGCCCTGATCTGTCCTGCTACCCAGCTGAACTCTCCCTGACCTCCGTATCTCTTGTACTGTTTGTCTGCCCTGTCTCCCAGACCCCGGTCCCGTACTGCATCTCGGTCCCCTCCCCCTCTTTTGTACTTACTTGCTCTCCCGGCCTCTGACCCCAGTAAGGCTTTCTGACCACTGCTCTGCTTCCCCTTTTTGGCTTCTGACGTGATCTCTTAGCTCCTGACCCTCGTGATTCCACCTATTTACGGCTTGTTCACTCCCTTGTTCAGACCTGACTTCCTGGTTAAGACTTAAGGGTGCTTTACATGCTGCGACATTGCTAGCGATAGCTAGCGATGTCGTGCGCGATAGCACCCGCCCTCGTCGTTCGTGCGACATTTGGTGATCGCTGCCGTAGCGAACATTATCGCTACGGCAGCGTCACATGCACATGCCTTTTCAGCGATGTCGCTGTGACCGCCGAACAATCCCTCCTTCAATGGGGAGGTGCTTTCGGCGTCATAGCGACGTCACTGCGGCGTCACACGGCAGCCGTCCAATAGCGGATGAGGGGCGGAGATGAGCATCCGGAACATCCCGCCGACCTCCTTTCTTCCTCATTGCCGGACGACGCAGGTAAGGAGATGTTCGTCGTTCCTGTGGTGTCACACATAGCGATGTGTGACGCCGCAGGAACGACAAACAACATCGTACCTGCCGCAGCAACAATAATATGAAAAGGAGCGACGTGTCAACGAACAACGATTTTTGACGCTTTTGCGATCGTTGATCGTCGCTCCTTGGTGTCACACGCTGCGATGTCGCTATCGGCGCCGGATGTGCGTCACTAATGACATGACCCCGACGATATATCGTTAGCGATGTTGCAGCGTGTAAAGCACCCTTTAGGCTTGCTGACTTCCCTTTCACTGGTGTGTGCCGCCCCCATGCCAGCAGCCGCTGCTGCTCGGATCCGGACCTCCTAAGAGGGGTGGCTCGATGGTCTCCGGACCCGGGGGTCTTGCGGACATGCCAAATAAATGGGGGAACGTAGATGTACGGGCTAGGCCGTATTAAGTTCATGACGCCACACACGGTGTGTGGTGAGGTGGGACACCACCGCTGCTGTTATGGGGCACCCGGGGGAGATGTAGTGGCAGCTGGATGTTAACCCCTCCGTGGGTAGGGATGGTTGCCCCGGGGCCCAGTGTCTCTGTGCAGGGTATAGCAACAACAGGGGAACGCTTTGGTTATGCACAGTAAATGAACCACACGAGTCTTTGGTAAACCAAGGTGCTGGTGGCCGGCCGCCGCGGCCAATTGCATTCAGGTCCCCCTCTCAGGCTGGTGATCTCTGTCCTTTTCCTCTGCACTGACTTTGTGTATGGTGGACTGCCTGGTCTGGAACTCAGGAGTCCGCTCTCGGCTGGATGTGGCCTAAGGAGCCGTGCCTGCAGACGCTGGCCCGTGGCATCTATGGGCCCTGGCGGTGACCTCCTATCCCCATCAGTGGGCTGTTGTCTTCTATGAGGGACTTTGGGTGGGACAGGGCCTCTAGTACTGGCCTCAATCGGTTAATTAACCAGGCCGCTGGTTTCCGGTCCTGGCTTCAGGGTCCGAGTACCCCCCTTTGTGCTCCGTTTCCGGGTCGGTTCCCCGTGTCGGCACCGGCGAGCTACAACACTGGCCCGGTCCACCTCGGTTCTGCCGAGCCGTTTTCCCGTCTCCTGCTGACGGAGACTACCGTCTGCCACCTAGCCAAAGGCAGCAGGGCTCCTACCCTGGCACCGTTCAACTTTAACCTCCTCTGCTGGAGCTACACCTAGCTCTAGCCCACACTCCTCTCAACTTGAAATACAAACTTATCTGCTTGTTTTCCTGCCCAGGCTGTCTAGACCCCTGGGTGGGTGTGTCCAACCGCCTGGTCCCGCCCACTGGTGTGTCTGTTTTTCCCTAAGGGGGGGTGACTAGGGTTTCAGGTCGGTTGTGTGTTTCCTAGTGAGGGAAGGGTGTTGTGCAGGGGCCTACCTGTGATTACCTGGTTTGCCAGGGCGTCACAGATGTGTGCGCCCTCTTGTGGGCTTTAGTCTAACTGCTGTTTGAAGTTCTTTCTCTATTCTGCTTCTGCGGCCCCTGGTGGAAGCCTGATAGCTGACCTCTCGAGCAAGCATCAGCAAAAATTGAAACATTGCTTCAATTTATTTTTTTGCTTGGACCAATAGAGTAATATTGTGTTACAATTAGTATCTCTGGTCCCCATCTTGTTCGAGTGTCCCCTATTTTTGTTCCCAGTTTGTAATTATGTCCCCCATCCTGATCCTCATCTTGTGGTAATGAACTCATCGTGGTCCTCATCTTGTAGTTAGGTTCATAGCTCCGAACAATAAGTAGAACTAATTAGTAGTGATAGGTGAACACTAAAATGCTCAGGCGCTCGTTACTCAAGATGACCAATTTGTAACGAGCATGAGAGAGAGCTGCTGAGCGACTTTACTATCTCCATTGTATAGACTCAGAATAATACCACCATATAGTAATGAGATTGCATTGTATAGACCCAGTATAATACCGCCATATAGTAATGAGATTGATTGAATAGACCCAGCATAATACCGCCATATACTAACGAGATTTCATTGTATGGACCCTACATAATACTGCAATATACATACTTAAGGTGGCTTTACACGCTACGATTTCGCTACAGTGATCTCGTTAGGGTCACGGAATTTGTGACGCACTTCCGGCCACTGTAGCGATCTCGTTGTGTGAGACTTGTGGCGCCCTGGACAAGCCAGGTCGTCACAGAACTACACCAACACACCCCACACCCCGGTTAGGCACACCAAAGCCAAACACAAAATCCTTGTTGCCTTCCTCCAGGGGCTGATGTCCACACCAGGGGGTGGGCCAGGCGGTTGGTCCCGCCCACCGAGGAGTTCACAGTCCTGGAGGCGGGAAAAGGAGTGCAGATTAGTTTGGAGAGGAGTTGGAGTGAGGAAGTAAAGTGGTAGAGGAGCAGTCTGAAGGCGGTCCGGGTGTGTGGCCCGGACAGAACGGCAAGGTTGGCAGATGGTGGTGACCGTCTGCAGGAGAGGCTAATTGGAGCAAACCGTATGGACCGTGGACGGGCGGTGGCCCGGCGGTACCGGATCGGAGAGTAAAGAAAAGCCATCACCATCCGGCAGGGCTTACGGACCCTGACAAGGCTAGGAGTCGCCGTTGAATTTGTCAAATCCGTTAGCGAAGGGAACCTCCGGGGTTTCCCAGCAGTCAAGACCCGATTGAAGGCAACCACTCAAACCGTAGAGGGAAACACAGTCACCGCCAAGGCTACAGTTCCCAGGGCCAGAGCCTGCGGGCAAAAGGGGCTCCCTCAGCCTCCATCCAAGCTGGTGAGAGGGTTACCGGCGGGAAGCCATTGGAACCGTAACACAACACAGGTGCAGGGAAAGGCAGTCACCATCAACCTGCCGGGAGGAGAAACACCGCAGTCATCTGTGGGACCCGTCCATCCAGCCGTTTGTTTTACCGGAGACTTTGCATTCGTCATTGGCTGAGTAAGTACCACCGTGCCGTGCGGCACAGCGCTGCCCCCCGCGACCCTGCACCTCACCAGGCCCCGTAACCCGCCTGACATACATCCCTACCTCCCTCACCGGGCCCCGGGACAACCAACCCCCCCTACCCACGGAGGGAAGAACCAACATCCAAGCTGCTCCCTGTCATCGCTCCCGGGATCCCCGTCCAGAGCAGCGGTGGTTTCACCAATCTCACCACAACCGTGGGTGGCGTCACGGACAATATCCCCAAAACCACACACCACCCCCCTTTCACTCACGGGCGAGGAACGCCGCTCGAGACCCCGGGATCCGGCCCACCGCTCGAGCCACCACCGAGCAATAGCAGCAGCAGCCGGACCCGAGCAGTGGGTGCATGGCGGACGTGGTGGCTGCTATGCGGAGACGCGAGGTGGAGGAGCATTTGGAGGAGCGGGTAAGAGACCCACGCCCCTGTATTCCCGAGGGATCGGCCACTGCGGCTGAGGGGCCCGGCCCGCACCCGCTCACCCTGCCTCCTTTCTCGCTACCTGTATTAGCTGCTGCCGCCCCTCCACTAGGCCCGCTACCCGTCCAACCGGTAGCGATACCCTGCCAATCTGCCCCGGCGGACCGACCGGCTGCAGACGCTCAGGGCCGCCCTGAACCGCTCCTATGGGAGCCGTTGAGGCCGCGGCCCCTTAACGAAAATGTATCAGAGGCCCCGGCCAGGATGGCACCAGGCGCTGTGCCCGAGCCCGGGACCGTGATGTGGATGAAGGCCAGAATAATTGAATTCAACCAACGCCAGCAGAATCAGATATACCTCATGATGGAGCAGTGGACCAATGAGGTGGAAATGCTGGTTGCGGCTGCCCCAATGTATGGGATGGGAGCAGATGTGATGGAGCCGATGGGTGACCCACGTCCCCATGTCCTACCAGGACTGGCCATTGCGGCTGGGGGGCCCGGCCCAGTCTCGGCCCTCGCATCGTCCCTGCGATTACTTATGGGGCGCCTCAGCGTTAACCAACCTGACCTGGTACCCTGTGCTCCTACAGAAGGATCTGATATGCTGGATGCTGGAAGCCTGGAGGCTGCGGCAGCTGGTGGCAACCCGCCTGGCGCAGAGACAAGTGACAGTGACTCCAGCTCCGGCACCGAGCCCACCTCTGAATTCGGGAAGGCGAGTGAGCGTCTCCGCTACGAGGGAGAGCCAGTGGTTTATTACAAAGCCAGGGAAGGAGTCTTGCGAGGATAATTTGCATATTCCCAGTGCCTTCTGGGATAAGTGAAGAGTCACCGCGAGCTCAAGGAGAACCGGGTTTTGGCCGTTACAGCCGGAAGGAGGACTTCTGAAAGCCAGGGAAGGAGTCTTGCGAGGATAATTTGCATATTCCCAGTGCCTTCTTGGATAAGTGAAGAGTCACCGCGAGCTCAAGGAGAACCGGGTTTTGGCCGTTACAGCCGGAAGGAAGACCTCTGAAAGCCGCGCGCCGCTAGGCGCGCGAATTTTAGCCTGTCTTCTTCATTGTGAGCGTGAGTGAGTAGAATTGTTTGTATTTAGTTGTTTAATTACTTAACATTTGTTTAGTGCTATCCCCATTAGAAAATGTGCTCCACTATTGCTAATGCGATCCAGTGTACATCTTGTCTCATGTATGCAGTCCTTGAAAAGCCGTTCGAGGGTGCATACTGTTGTTCGAGATGTGAGCAAGTTGCACGTTTGGAAGCCCAGATACTGGATCTAAATGAGCAGCTGGCAACTCTGAGATGCATTAGCAATATGGAAAGGAGTGTGCTGCTCACTGAGCAGCAGCTTGCTGGGTCAGATGTGGGGGAGGATCGTAGTAGGGAGCGGCAGGACGGTGAGGTAGGTAGCTGGGTGACAGTTAGAAAGGGGGGTAAAGGGAAAAGTGCTAGGAAGGCTAGTCCTGAACTGACACACCCCAATAGGTTTGCAAACTTGGCAGATGAGGGGGATGTCATTACAGGGGTAGCATTGCTGCAGCAAGACATGACCTCTGAACGCCAGAGGAGTGTCTGCTCCAGTAAGGGGGGGAATAGGAGTGCAGGGCAGGCAAGACAGGTACTGGTAGTGGGGGACTCAATTATTAGGGGGACAGATAGGGCAATCTGTCACAAAGACAGGGATCACCGAACAGTGTGTTGTCTTCCTGGCGCTCGAGTTCGGCACATCGCTGATCGGGTTGACAGATTACTGGGAGGGGCTGGGGAGGACCCAGCGGTCATTGTACACATTGGCACAAATGACAAAGTTAGAGGTAGGTGGAAGGTCCTTAAAGATGATTTCAGGGAATTAGGTTGTAAGCTTAAAGCATGGACCTCAAAGGTGGTATTTTCGGAAATACTACCTGTGCCACGAGCCACACCAGAGAGGCAAAGAGAGATCAGGGAGGTTAACAGGTGGCTCAGGAATTGGTGTAGGAAAGAGGGTTTTGGGTTCCTGGAGAATTGGGCCGACTTTTCAGTTGGCTACAGATTCTATGCTAGGGATGGGCTGCATCTTAATGGGGAAGGTGCAGCTCTGCTGGGGCAGAAAATGGCTAGAAGGTTGGAGGAGTGTTTTAAACTAGGAATGGGGGGCGAGGGTATTCAGTTTATAGAAGGGGAATGTAGTGCAGATAGTGACCAGGGCACAAGTAATGAAATTGGGGGTGGTACGGGAGGAAGGGTTAGGACAGTTAATACAGTAAGCAGGAATACAGGTACAGAGTCATATGTAACGTGCATGTACACTAATGCCCGAAGCCTCACAAATAAGGTGGAGGAATTAGAATTAATATTGTTGGAAGAAAATTATGATATAGTGGGGATATCAGAGACATGGCTGGATGAGAGCTATGACTGGGCTGTTAATTTACAGGGTTATAGCCTATTCAGGAATGACCGTACAAATAAGCGAGGGGGAGGTGTGTCTATATGTAAAATCATCCTTAAAACCCATCCTGCGTGACAACATATGTGAGGGTACTGAGAATGTAGAGTCCTTATGGGTGGAGATAAGGGGGGGGGGATGAATAATAAAATACTGATAGGGGTGTGTTATAAGACGGCGAATATTATGGAAGAGGTAGAGAATCTCCTCATAAAGCAAATTGATAAAGCAGCGAGTCTCGGAGAGGTAATTATTATGGGGGACTTTAACTATCCTGATATAAATTGGGGAACAGAAACTTGCAGTTCCAGCAAAGGAAATAGATTTTTGATAACAATGAAAGATAATTACCTTTCACAAATGGTACAGGACCCCACAAGAGGGGGAGCACTACTAGACCTTGTACTAACCAATAGGCCAGACCGCATATCAAATATACAAGTTGGGGTTACTTGGGGAATAGTGATCACAAAATAATAAGTTTTCATGTATTCTTTAGTAAGATGTCTAGTAGAGGGGCTACAAGGACACTAAACTTCAGGAAAGCAAATTTTAAACGGTTGAGAGAAGATCTTAGTGCAATAAACTGGGATGATGTACTAAGTAATAAAAGTACACAAAGCAAATGGGAGACTTTTATGAGCAACCTGAATAGGGCTTGTGCAGAAAATATACCCTATGGGAACAAACATGCTAGAAATAGGACGAAACCCCTATGGCTAAATAGAGCTGTAAGGGAAGCAATAAAAGAAAAACAGAAAGCCTTAAAAGAATTAAAGAGGGTAGGTAGTGATGAGGCATTATATAATTATAGAAAATTAAATAAAATATGTAAAAAGCAAATTAAGTTAGCTAAGTTTGAGACAGAGAGACTCATTGCGAGAGAAAGTAAAAATAATCCTAAAATATTCTTTAACTACATAAACAGTAAAAAACTGAAAAGCGATAGTGTTGGCCCCCTTAAAAATAGTCTTGGTGAAATGGTGGAAAGGGATGAGGGTAAAGCCAACCTGCTGAATGACTTTTTTTCTACGGTTTTTATACAAGAAAATGCCATGGCAGATGACATGACCAGTGATACCATAAATTCACCCTTGAATATTACCTGCTTAACCCAGCAGGAAGTACGCCGCCGCCTCGAAATCACTAAGGTTGACAAATCTCCGGGCCCGGATGGCATACACCCCAGAGTACTACAGGAATTGAGTTCTGTGATAGATAGACCATTATTTTTAATCTTCTCAGATTCCTTAATAACAGGGTCGGTACCGCAGGACTGGCGCATAGCAAATGTGGTGCCAATATTCAAAAAGGGGACAAAAACTGAGCCGGGAAATTATAGGCCGGTAAGTTTAACCTCTACGGTTGGTAAAATCCTTGAGGGTTTCTTGAGAGATGCTATACTGGAGTATCTCAAGAAAAATAACCTTATGACAGAGTATCAACATGGGTTTATGAGGGATCGATCCTGTCAAACTAATTTGATCAGCTTCTATGAAGAGGTAAGTTCAAGTCTGGAACAGGGAAATGCAGTGGATGTTGTGTATATGGACTTTTCAAAAGCTTTTGATACGGTGCCACACAAAAGGCTGGTACATAAAATGAGAATAATGGGGATAGGGGAAAATATGTGTAACTGGGTTAAAAACTGGCTCAGTGATAGGAAACAAAGGGTGGTTATTAATGGTACGTACTCGGACTGGGTCTCAGTTCATAGTGGGGTACCACAGGGGTCAGTATTGGGCCCGCTTCTTTTCAACATATTTATAAATGACCTTGTTGGGGGCATGCGGAGTAGAATTTCAATATTTGCAGATGATACTAAACTCTGCAGGGTAATCAATAGAGAGGAGGATAATTTTATATTACAGGGAGATTTATGTAAATTGGAGGATTGGGCTGAGAAGTGGCAATTGAAGTTTAATGTAGATAAATGTAAGGTCATGCACTTGGGTAGAGGAAATAACATTTATGATTATGTACTTAATTGTAGAACACTGGGTAAAACAGACACAGAAAAAGACTTGGGTGTATGGGTGGATGGTAAACTTCACTTTAGTGGACAGTGTCAGGCAGCTGCTGCCAGGGCTAATAAAATAATGGGATGTATTAAAAGAGGTATAAGTGTTCATGAAAAAAATATAGTTCTACCTCTGTACAAGTCACTAGTGCGACCGCACTTGGAATACTGTGTACAATTCTGGTCACCGATATATAAGAAGGACATAGCTGAACTGGAGAGGGTGCAGAGAAGAGCCACCAAGATTATTAGAGGAATGGGTGGGCTGCAATACCAAGACAGGTTATTAAACTTGGGGTTATTTAGTCTGGAAAAACGAAGGCTTAGGGGAGATCTAATCACAATGTATAAATATATGAGGGGACAGTACAGAGACCTTTCCAAAGATCTTTTTACACCTAGGCCTGCGACTGGAACACGGGGGCATCCGCTACGTCTTGAGGAAAGAAGGTTTAATCATAATCACAGACGAGGATTCTTTACTGTACGAGCAGTGAGACTATGGAACTCTCTGCCGCATGATGTTGTAATGAGTGATTCACTACTAACATTTAAGCAGAGCCTGGATGCCTTTCTTGAAAAATTTAATATTACCAGTTATGTATATTAGATGTTATGACAGGGTATTGATCCAGGGAACTAGTCTGATTGCCGGATGTGGAGTCAGGAAGGAAATTTTTTCCCCATTGGAACTTGTTTGCAACATTGGGGTTTTTTTTGCCTTCCTCTGGATCAACATATTAGGCTACGGGTTGAACTAGATGGACTTAGGCGGGCTTTGCACACTACGACATCGCAGGCCGATGCTGCGATGCCGAGTGCGATAGTGCCCGCCCCCGTCGCAGCAGCGATATGTGGTGATAGCTGGCGTAGCGAAAGTTATCGCTACGCTAGCTTCACACACACACTCACCTGCCGTGCGACGTCCCTGTGGCCGGCGACCCGCCTCCTTGTTAAGGGGGCGGGTCGTGCGGCGTCACTGCGACGTCACACGGTAGGCGGCCAATCAGAGCGGAGGGGCGGAGATGAGCAGGATGTAAACATCCTGCCCACCTCCTTCCTTCCGCATATCCTACGGAAGCCGCGGTGACGCCGGTAGGAGATGTTCCTCGCTCCTGCGACTTCACACACAGCGATGTGTGCTGCCGCAGGAGCGAGGAACAACATCGGACCATTGCGTCAGCGTAATTATGGATTACGCCGACGCTGTACCGATGATACGATTACGACGCTTTTGCGCTCATTAATCGTATCATCCAGGCTTTACACACTGCGATGTCGCATGCGATGCCGGATGTGCGTCACTTTCAATTTGACCCCACCGACATCGCACCTGCGATGTCGCAGTGTGCAAAGTGCCCCTTAGAGTCTCCCTTCAACCTTAAAAACTATGATACTATGATACATCCTGCGCACCAGAGGCAACGGATACTGGGCACCCCTCTCCCAGCAGGCCTGTCACTGCATGTTCGATATGTTGGTGGCAGAAGATGAGGCCACCTCAGCGGAAGGTGAGCAGTGATGGCAGCGGAGCTCCGCTGCAAGTTGTCCCCGTTGGGACCACCAGTACCGTTTGGAAGTTTGAGAATGATAAGTGAAAATGATTAACTGAAAGTTTACCTGATTAACAACCGTGATTGAACCGGTTGTTGCCGGCAACTGTTGTCCCCGTGGGGACTGTCTGATCCTTGCGTAAGGAACTGCTTACGGACAAGCCCGAGAACTTGCAGGGCAACCACAAACTAGTGGAATGTAAATAAAAATGTTGGGCTTGAAACCTTGACCGCCTCCGGAGAGGCTGATTTGGGAGGATGGGCCTGGAGGAAAATGATGGCCCAGGCCCGCCACTACCGTAACCGGTGGCGATCCTCCGGGGGGTTCAGGGGTCCCCATGGACGCGGGTCCCCTGAAAGGGACAGAACCCGCTCGGGCAACTTGGTGCTGGACTGGGGTCAAGGGGTGCTGCCCATTTGCTTAGGGGCAGCATCAGGGCCAGGTTGCTTTGGTGGGAGAAGAGCGGAAGCCGTAACCATTATTTATTAAAAATGTTGGTAACATTTAAGAAATGTGCCTCCCGATGTGGGAAGATTGAAAAATGCTTGTTTTTACATGTTTACCGTTTTACTCTTTTACAGTTAAATTAAAACCGGTGATGGACGGGCAGCCCGCGGACGGTCTGCATTTTACTAAGGGGGAATGTGGCGCCCTGGACAAGCCAGGTCATCACAAAACTACACCAACACACCCCACACCCCGGTTAGGCACACCAAAGCCAAACACAAAATCCTTGTTGCCTTCCTCCAGGGGCTGATGTCCACACCAGGGGGTGGGCCAGGCGGTTGGTCCCGCCCATCGAGGAGTTCACAGTCCTGGAGGCGGGAAAAGGAGTGCAGATTAGTTTGGAGAGGAGTTGGAGTGAGGAAGTAAAGTGGTAGAGGAGCAGTCTGAAGGCGGTCCCGGTGTGTGGCCCGGACGGAACGGCAAGGTTGGCAGACGGTGGTGACCGTCTGCAGGAGAGGCTAATTGGAGCAAACCGTATGGACCGTGGACGGGCGGTGGCCCGGCGGTACCGGATCGGAGAGTAAAGAGAAGCCAGCACCATCCGGCAGGGCTTACGGACCCCGACAAGGCTAGGAGTCGCCGTTGAATTTGTCAAATCCGTTAGTGAAAGGAACCTCCGGGGTTTCCCAGCAGTCAAGACCCGATTGAAGGCAACCGCTCAAACCGTAGAGGGAAACACAGTCACCGCCAAGGCTACAGTTCCCAGGGCCAGAGCCTGCGGGCAAAAGGGGCTCCCTCAGCCTCCATCCAAGCTGGGGAGCGGGTTACCGGTGGGAAGCCATTGGAACCGTAACACAACACAGGTGCAGGGAAAGGCAGTCACCATCAACCTGCCGGGAGGAGAAACACCGCAGCCATCTGTGGGACCCGTCCATCAAGCCGTTTGTTTTACCGGAGACTTTCAATTCGTCATTGGCTGAGTGAGTACCACCGTGCCGTGCGGCACAGCGCTGCCCCCGCGACCCTGCACCTCACCAGGCCCCGTAACCCGCCTGACATACATCCCTACCTCCCTCACCGGGCCCCGGGACAACCAACCCCCCTACCCACGGAGGGAAGAACCAACATCCAAGCTGCTCCCTGTCATCGCTCCCGGGATCCCCGTCCAGAGCAGCGGTGGTGTCACCAATCTCACCACAACCGTGGGTGGCGTCACGGACAATATCCCCAAAACCATACACCACCCCCCCTTTCACTCACAGGCGAGGAACGCCGCTCGAGACCCTGGGATCCGGCCCACCGCTCGAGCCACCACCGAGCAATAGCAGCAGCAGCCGGACCCGAGCAGTGGGTGAGCGCAGCGTCCCCTCCTCCGCCCACGACAGACTCCTATGAGCGATTTTGAATCGTCGCAAAAACGTTCAAAATCGCTCATCGGGGACATGGGGGTCCCTTCCCAATTCTCGTTGCTGATGCTTGGGCGATGTAGTTCGTCGTTCCCGCGGCAGCACACATCGCTATGTGTGACACCGCAAGAACGAGGACCCTCACCTTACCTGCATCCCACCAGCAATGAGGAAGGAAGGAGGTGGGCGGGATGTTCGTTCCGCTCATCTCCGCTTTGATTAGGCGGCCGCTTAGTGACGCTGCTGTGACGCCGAACGAACCGCCCCCTTAGAAAGAAGGCGGTACGCCGGTCACAGCGACGTCGCTATGCAGGTAAGTATGTGTGATGGGGGTGGTGATTTTGTGCGCAACGGGCAGCGATATGCAAGTGTCGCACAAACGATGGGGGCGGGCACGCACGGTAGCGATATCGGTACCGATATCGTAGCATGTAAAGCGGCCTTAACCCCATTACATTGCATTGTATAGATCTGGTATAATAGTATAATTACCTCTATCTGTGTCTGCTCTGCTACATCTGACTGTCTCACTCAGAGGTAGCAGAATAGAGACAGTGAAATGTAGTAGAGCACAGACGTCTCACTTACAAGAAGCAGAACTGAGATGGTCAATTGAAGAAAAGCAGAGACAGTCAGATGTAGCAGAGCAGAGATGAGATTGCATTATTTAGACCCAGCATAATATAGCCATATAGTAAACACATTGTATTGTATAGACAAAGCATAATAGTGCCATTTAGTAACCACATTACATTGCATTGTATAGCTCCAGCATAATACCACCATCAGGGCCAGCGTCACCACTTGGGGCACCCAAGCAAGTGTCAAGGCCCTGGACAAACAGGGGGCCCACTCGCTGTCAGGGACACCGTCCGCACCGCTTGCCAAAACTGTAAAACCAGCCTTAATGATATATGGAGCCCTGGGTAATTGTCTATCGCCCCCTTCCCCCCTTGCGCTGTCTTCTTGCCTCACTGTGTGATGAGTGCAGCATGCTGACTGCTGCCGACTTATTAATAGTAATAAGCCAAGAGCAGAGACTAGTGATGTCATCTGCGGGCGGCGCTCAAACTCCTACATCGCCATATAGTGACACCGGTATTCTATTACTATACATAAGCCGACAGCACAGTCAGGATGCTGTGTGCCGCCTCTGCAGCAGTCAAACTGCTCGGATTCGGGGTTGCTGTGGCTCGAGGGTCTCCGGACCTGGGGGCTTGCGGCCACTTCAAATGTAAAGGGGGTATTTACAAGGGATAAATGTTCGTGACGCCACATGCAGGTTGCGGTAAGGGGAGTACAGCCGCTGACAAAGGGAGTACCGGGGAAAATAGTGTGGAGGCAGCAAGGTGTCAGTCCCTCCGCAAGTAGGGAAGGCCCTGGACAGTGTGGGGTTTGGTGAACGGGTGGCTTGGCCTTAGGAAAGCAGGGTTCGGGGGGCCAGTTACTCACTGTGGTAGTCTTGGTGCTGGATTAGGTGGAATAAGCAGACACTCACACAGATGGTAAACCAAAGTCTCTAGGTCCTGCAGTCTCTGCGAGGGGAGCCCGTCCAGGTCACGCTCCCACCGGTGTCACTTGGTAAGTCTGGAGCCCATCCTCCGTGCCAAATTGATTGACCCTTGTGGCCCCTCGGCTTGAAGCGTTCAGGGCCCCGCTACCCGTTTGTGTGGCAGCTGTGCTCTTGATGGCTGGCACTTGGGATTTTAGTAGGTTGTGTACTTTGGAGAACCCTATCCCCCGCGTTGTGCTGATGCCTTCAATCTCTGAGCTCCTGGGGAACGTTTATAAAGAGACTATCCTCCACAGGTTAATTACCAGGATGGATAAACCTGATCTTGACCTAGGATCCTGTATCCCGTCGTGCTCGGTACCGGTAAGGTAATTGGGTCTTCTGGTGCCGACTGTCCTCCTAGACTTCGTCCATTACACCCTTGTCCAATATCCCTGCTACCGGTCCCCGACTCCTGTGGTCCCAGACCACCGTCTGCAACCCAACCTGTCGCCTCCCTGGGAGCTACAACTCCCCAGCTCCTCACTCCTTGAGGGCTACTTCTGAACTGCTCTGCTCTCCACTTCCTCCCTCCTACCAGTCTGCCTGACCCCTAGGTGGGTGGCCCTGCTCCAACCTGACCAACCCACTGGTGTGTCTGTCCAGGTCATGGTGTGAGGTGTGTTTGGGATTTGTAGTGCGGATTTTAGTGACACCATTGTTGGGAACCTGGAACCATGGGGGGTAGGCCCTGCATCCTGGGGGACAGGATGCAGTTTCCTGTAGCAGCCTGATGTATTCAGGGGCGCTACAGGTGCACTCATCACACAGCGCAGGGGGAGAAGAGATAGCATGGGGAGAGACTGCATGCAGTGAGAAGAAAGAGCATGGAGAAGAAGACAGCGCATAGGGGAAAAGAAAGCACAAAGGAAGAGAGTACACAGAGGGAGAAGAGAGAGCACAGGGCCAGACAAGAATGCATGGGGAGAAAGAGCACAGAGGGAGAAGAGAGAGCACGGGGAGAAGAGAGTGCATGGGGAGAGAGAGCACAAGGAGGAAGAAGAGATTGCACAGAGAGAAGAGAGAGCACAGGGGAAAAGAGAAAGCATGAGGGAGAGAGAGCACAGAGGAGAGAAGAGAGAGCATAAAGGAGAAGAGAGCACACAGGGGGAGAGAGAGCACGAGAGACAAGAGAAAGCACGGGTGAGAGAGAACACATAGGGGAGAAAAAAGAACACAAGGGAGAGAGAGCATAGAGGGCAAAGAGAGAGGACAGAGAGAAGAGAGTGCACAGGAGGAGAGAGAGCACAGGGCAAGAAGAGAGAGTACGTGGGAAAATGCACACAGGGGGGAGAAGAGAGGGTATGAGAGAGAAGAGAGCGCACAGGAGAAGAGAGCTCATGGAGGGAGAGCAAAGGGGGGAGAGAGCACAGGTGGGAGAAAATAGAGCAGGGGGAGAGAGAGCATGGGGGAGAAGAGAGCATGGGGAGAAGTCAGCGCATAGAGGTAGAGAGCACATGGGGTGAAGAGAGAGCACATGGGGAGAGAGCTCATGTAGGGAGAAGAGAGAGCACAGGGGGAGAGTGCACAGGTGGGAGAAAAGAGAGCACGGTTGAGAGAAAACACAGGGGGAGAAGAGAGACCACAGAGGGGGAGGGAGCACAGAGTGAAGAAATGCGAGCACAGGGAAAAGAGAGTGCACAGGGGGAAAGATCGCACAGGGGGAGAGAGAGCACAGGGGAGAAAGAGCGCAAGGAGTGAGAAGAGAGCACAGGGGGAGAAGAGAGAACATGGGGAGAAAGAGCACAAGATGGAGAAGAGAGAGCATGGGGACATGGGGAGAGACCGCACGGCGGGAGAAGATAGAGCATAAGGGGAGAGAGAATACAGAGGGAGAAGTAAGTGCATATGGGGAGAGAGACTGCGCTGGGGAGAGACAGCACAGGGGGTAGAGAACGCACATTTGGAGAGAGAGCACAGGGGTAGAAAAAGCACGTGGAAGGAGAAGACAGTGCATGGGGGACAGACAGTGCACGGGGGGACAGAGTGCATGACAGTGGATTATATTTACAGGGATTGTATTTTAGATATACAGCCCACAACCTCTATATTGTCACGCTCCCCGGGTCCTCACCCCCGCTCCCCGGCTCACCTGCCACGCTCCCCGCTCTCCAGCCTCCGGTGCCCGTCCTTCCCAGGCCCCCTGGTGCCCGATTCCGGCGCCCGACGGCTTCCCAGGATCTGGCCGGCTCCCCTGCGTCCTCCTCTCAGCCTCCTTCCCTGGCTTCTGGCACCCGGGTGGCGCGCATGCGCATTAGGGCGCGCGCGCGGTCACTGACCCTTTCTTAAAGGGCCAGCGTCCATTAACAGGAAATGAGGTTGAACAGGTACAGGGTATAAAGGGGGTTAGTGTCCAAGGGGGCGGGGCCTGATCTTCGTGTTTTCCAAGCTAGGAGTCAGGTCTCCTTGTGTCGTCTTGCCATACTCACGTATCTCTCTTCTAGAGCTGATCCTGCCTCGCCAGCCGGGCCTGCTGAATCCCGAACCCCGCACGCTGTCCGTCTGCCATCTGACAGTCCGTACCATCTCGGATCCCTGCAGTGACCCGTCATCTCGCTCCAAAAGGTTCCGGACCCCGCCTGACATCATCTCGGCTTCCGAACCTGAGCTACGTCACCCGGACTACCATCCGTGACTCCGTGGTCCCAGGGACTTCTTCGGTACCTTCACTTGCACGGACTGTTCTACTGCCCATACTGCTGCAGCTACCGGACTCCTTACCACCATCTTAGAGTTCGGCCCAGTGGATCCACCTCCTGGGTCTGCCCGACCGCCTGGCCCTGACAGTAAGATCAGGCCATGGATCCCGCTGCAGCACTAGCGGCCTTGCAAGAGGAACTCCAACGCCAGCGTGAAGTCCAGACCCGCATGCTGAACTTTATGACTTCCGTGGACACCCGCCTGTACACGTTACAAGCGGCAGTTACGCCTTCAACGTTCCGGGCCTCCACTAGTCAATCCACGACTCCCGCACCCGTGGCAGCCTCTTCGAATGCTTCCCAACTCCGTTTGGCTTCACCACCTCGTTATGCCGGAGATCCCAAGACCTGCAGGGGCTTCATAAACCAATGTTCCCTTCATTTCACGCAGCTACCACACTTGTTTGCCTCCGACCAAGCCAAGGTCGCCTTCATCATGTCTCACCTAGAGGGCGAGGCACTGGCGTGGATGAATCCCTTGTGGGAGAAGGAGGACCCTATGACCAAGGATCTTCAAGAGTTCCTGCAGGCCTTTCGCAGCACCTTTGACGAGCCGGGACGCGCCTCTGCGTCTGCTTCATCCCTTCTCCGCTTACGTCAAGGAACACTGACGGTGGGCCAATACGCCATCCGTTTCCGCACCTTGGCTTCAGAACTCGGGTGGAATAATGAGGCCCTAACAGCCGCCTTCTGGGAAGGACTCTCGAGTCGCATCAAAGATGAGTTGGCGGGTCGTGACGTGCCCTCCACCCTAGATGCTCTGATTGCCCTAGCAACTCGAGTGGACCTTCGTTTTCAGGAGCGCTCCAAAGAGCTGTCTCGTGAGAGGCGTCCGGTACGGCATTCTTCTCCCCCACAGAAGCCCTCCGTCTCTCAGTCATCAACAGCTGGGATTCCCGTCCACGAGCCCATGCAGATCGACCGAGTACGACAGTCTGAACAACGTCGAGCAGAGCGGCTTGCCAAGGGTCTCTGCTTTTACTGCGGAGAAGACACACACCTCCTACGCTCCTGTCCGGAAAGGCCGGGAAACTCCAAAGCCTAGGGTTGGTAGGAGAGGCCACCCTAGGTGCTGGGACTCTCTCAGACCCGGTTATGTGGACTGTGCAAGTGTCAACGGGAGAGACGCGCTTCACGGCTGAGGCATACCTCGATTCTGGAGCAGCAGGCAATTTCATCCAGCAGGCCACTGTGGACAAGTACCAGCTGCCTGTTACTCTACTCGAGAAGCCCCTAGTGATTGCCTCTGTGGATGGGAGACCCCTCTCTGATACCATCTCCTGGGTCACCAGACCGGTCGAACTGCGTATCGGTGCCCTGCACACCGAGAACATCGCTCTCTACGTCCTTCCACACATGTCCCATCAAATCCTGCTGGGACTTCCCTGGTTGCGGACTCACGAACCATCAGTCAGCTGGGGTACTGGCGAAATCACCCGATGGGGTCCTGCTTGTCATGAGAAGTGTCTGAAGTCCATACAACCCATCCGACGACCTCCGGTTCCAGAGAACCTACCGGAACTGCCCTCGGCCTATTGGTCCTTCGCAGACGTTTTTGACAAGAAGGAGTCTGAGGTACTTCCGCCACACCGTCCCTACGATTGTGCCATCGACCTGCTCCCAGGAGCAACACCACCTCGAGGACGGATATATCCGTTGTCTCCCGCCGAAACCAGGGCCATGTCTACCTACATCACAGAGAGCCTGGCAAAGGGATTCATCCGGAGATCCTCCTCTCCTGCGGGAGCAGGCTTCTTCTTCGTTAAGAAGAAAGAGGGTGACCTACGCCCATGCATCGACTACCGGGGTCTGAATCAGATCACCGTCAAAAACAAGTACCCTCTGCCGCTCATCCCCGAATTGTTCGACCGGCTCAGAGGAGCCCGTGTGTTCACCAAGCTGGATCTTCGGGGTGCCTACAACCTAGTTCGTATCCGCTCTGGGGACGAATGGAAGACCGCGTTTAATACTCGCGATGGGCACTATGAGTACTGCGTGATGCCCTTCGGCTTGTGTAACGCACCAGCAGTCTTCCAAGAATTGGTGAACGACATATTCCGGGACCTCCTCTACATCTGTGTAGTAGTTTATCTGGATGACATCCTTATCTACTCTCCGGACCTCCAGACCCACAGAGAGAACGTACAGCTGGTTCTACAAAGACTGAGAGAGAACCGTCTCTACGCCAAATATGAGAAGTGTGTCTTTGAGCAGTCCTCTCTTCCTTTCCTGGGATACATCATCTCGGGTACTGGACTGCAAATGGATCCAAAGAAGGTCTCCTCCATACTCAACTGGCCTCCCCCTTCTGGACTGAAGGCAATCCAACGGTTCCTGGGATTCGCCAACTACTACCGCCAGTTTATCCCTCACTTCTCTGCCCTGACTGCTCCTCTCTCCGCTTTGACCAAAAAGGAGGCTAATCCAAAGGACTGGTCACCTGCGGCCGACGCCGCGTTTTGCTCACTGAAGCGAGCATTTGCCTCCGCTCCTGTACTCCACCGTCCGGAGTTAAACCGCCAGTTCACCTTGGAGGTGGATGCCTCCTCCTCGGGAGCCGGAGCAGTGCTCATGCAGAAGTCCTCCTCCGGGAAGATGGTGACTTGCGGTTTCTTCTCCAAGAGCTTCTCAGCGCCTGAACGCAACTACACCATCGGTGACCGAGAACTATTGGCAGTCAAACTGGCTCTGGAGGAGTGGCGCTACCTCCTGGAAGGAGCAGTGTACCCCGTGATTATCTACACGGACCACAAGAACCTGGAATACTTGCGGTCCGCTCAGCGACTGAACCCACGGCAAGCCAGGTGGTCCTTATTCTTTGCCAGGTTTGACTTCCAGCTCCATTTCCGACCCGCGGACAAAAATGTACGCGCTGATGCCTTGTCTAGGTCTTTCATGCCCATGGAGCAGGAGGAAGAGACTACCCAACCTATCATCTCTCCTAGCAAGATCATTCCGGTGGCCCCTGTCACCCTGGCCCAGATACCGCCCGGAAAGACCTATGTCTCTGAGACTGACAGACAAAAAGTGTTACACTGGGGCCATGCCTCAAAAACAGCCGGCCATGCAGGCCAGAAGAGAACATGGGGTGCGATTGTACGCCATTACTGGTGGCCATCCCTTCGCACGGACGTCGCTGCTTTTGTCTCTGCCTGCTCCTCTTGTGCCAGGAACAAGACGCCCAAACACCTGCCCTATGGCCGTCTTCTGCCTCTGCCGATACCCTCAGTTCCGTGGCAACACATAGCAATGGATTTTATTACTGACTTGCCATTGTCCTCCGGACACACGGTCATATGGGTCGTGGTGGACCGGTTCTCCAAAATGGCTCACTTCGTCCCTATGGCTGGACTGCCCTCTGCTCAGGAACTCGCGGAAGCCTATATACATCACATCTTCCGCTTGCATGGCTTTCCATCCCACATCGTGTCCGACAGAGGAACTCAGTTCACCTCCCGCTTCTGGAGGGCGCTCTGCACACATCTGGGAGTGACTCTGGACTTTTCTTCTGCTTACCATCCTCAGTCTAATGGCCAAGTGGAGAGGGTCAATCAAATCTTGACCTCCTTCTTACGTCACTATGTCAACGCCCATCACGACGACTGGTCCACGCTTCTGCCTTGGGCTGAATTCTCACATAACCACCACATCAGTGAGTCGTCCTCCAAATCTCCCTTCCATGTCGTTTACGGACTTCAGCCCTCCGTCCCATTGCCTGTATCCCCTTCTTCGGATGTCCCTGCGGCTGATACTGTAGCCCGTGACTTCGCTTCCATTTGGGACTCAGTCAAGGCGTCCCTTGGACGCGCTTCCCAGCGGATGAAGAAACACGCTGACAAGAGGCGTCTGGACCCTCCGTGTTTCTCTCCTGGAGATCTAGTCTGGCTTGCTTCCCAGTACATCCGGTTGAAGATACCATCCTACAAGCTGGGTCCTCGCTACATCGGGCCGTTTAAAGTCCTCAGCAAAATCAATGAGGTCTCCTACAAGCTCCAGCTCCCGGCCACGATGAGGATACCCAACTCCTTCCACGTCTCCCTGCTCAAGCCGGTTGTCCTTGGTCCCTTCTCCGCTGCTGCCAGTTCGGCTCCTCCTCCTATAGCCGATGACGACATCTATGCGGTAAGGGATATCGTGGCCATGAAGACCGTACGTGGTCGACAGTTCTTCCTGGTGGACTGGGAAGGGTATGGTCCTGAGGATAGGTCCTGGGAGCCCAGGGAGAACGTGGGCACTCCTCTGATCCGTGCCTTCATGTCCCGGTTGCGGGGAGGGGGGCGTGGGGGGGGGGGTACTGTCACGCTCCCCGGGTCCTCACCCCCGCTCCCCGGCTCACCTGCCACGCTCCCCGCTCTCCAGCCTCCGGTGCCCGTCCTTCCCAGGCCCCCTGGTGCCCGATTCCGGCGCCCGACGGCTTCCCAGGATCTGGCCGGCTCCCCTGCGTCCTCCTCTCAGCCTCCTTTCTAGGCTTCTGGCACCCGGGCGGCGCGCATGCGCATTAGGGCGCGCGCGCGGTCACTGACCCTTTCTTAAAGGGCCAGCGTCCATTAACAGGAAATGAGGTTGAACAGGTACAGGGTATAAAGGGGGTTAGTGTCCAAGGGGGCGGGGCCTGATCTTCGTGTTTTCCAAGCTAGGAGTCAGGTCTCCTTGTGTCGTCTTGCCATACTCACGTATCTCTCTTCTAGAGCTGATCCTGCCTCGCCAGCCGGGCCTGCTGAATCCCGAACCCCGCACGCTGTCCGTCTGCCATCTGACAGTCCGTACCATCTCGGATCCCTGCAGTGACCCGTCATCTCGCTCCAAAAGGTTCCGGACCCCGCCTGACATCATCTCGGCTTCCGAACCTGAGCTACGTCACCCGGACTACCATCCGTGACTCCGTGGTCCCAGGGACTTCTTCGGTACCTTCACTTGCACGGACTGTTCTACTGCCCATACTGCTGCAGCTACCGGACTCCTTACCACCATCTTAGAGTTCGGCCCAGTGGATCCACCTCCTGGGTCTGCCCGACCGCCTGGCCCTGACATATATTATAATCATGAAAAAGGGGAACACTGAGACTCTTTCACCCAGGGTCCACGAACACCTGGAGCTGGCCCTGACCACCATATAGTAATGACAATGCATTGCATAGTCAGCATAATACCGCCATATAGTAACCACATTGCATTGTATAGATGCAGCAAACTACTGTCATATAGTAATGAGATTGCACTGTATAAATCCATCATAACACCGCCATATAGTAACCACATTACATTACATTGTATAGACCCAACCTTATAATACCATTAACATTACCTTCATCTGTCTGCCACTCTGCCGAGTCACTCTGCCCTGCCACTCTGCCCCATCACTTTTCTCTGCTCTGCCACGCTGCTTTTCACTGTGCAATTTCACTCTGCTCTGACATGCCATTCTGTCCTGTCACTCTGCTTTGCCTCTCTGCCCGTTCACGCTGCCCTGTCACTCTACTCTGCACTGCCACTATGCCCCATCACTCTGCCCTGTCACTCTTCTCTGCCCTCTACTCTGCCCTGTCACTCTGCCCTTTCACTCTTCCCTGTCACTCTGCTCTGCCATGCCACTCTGCCACTTGAATCTGCCTTGTCACTCTTCTCTGCTCTCCACTCAGGTCTGCCACTCTGCCCTGCTCTGCCACTCTGCCCTGCCACTCACTCTGAATTGCCACTCTATCTTGCACTGCCACTCTCTCCTGTCAATCTGCCCTGTCACCCTGATCTGCCTCCACTGAACGGAGGCCAATCGGAGTTCAGAGTAACTCTGCTACCTCAATATAGCTGAACTGGACATAGCTGAACTGGAGAGGGTGCAGAGAAGAGCCACCAAGATTATTAGAGGAATGGGTGGGCTGCAATACCAAGACAGGTTATTAAACTTGGGGTTATTTAGTTTGGAAAAACGAAGGCTTAGGGGGGATCTAATCACAATGTATAAATATATGAGGGGACAGTACAGAGACCTTTCCAAAGATCTTTTTACACCTAGGCCTGCGACTGGAACACGGGGGCATCCGCTACGTCTTGAGGAAAGAAGGCTTAATCATAATCACAGACGAGGATTCTTTACTGTACGAGCAGTGAGACTATGGAACTCTCTGCCGCATGATGTTGTAATGAGTGATTCACTACTAACATTTAAGCAGAGCCTGGATGCCTTTCTTGAAAAATTTAATATTACCAGTTATGTATATTAGATTTTATGACAGGGTATTGATCCAGGGAACTAGTCTGATTGCCGGATGTGGAGTCAGGAAGGAAATGTTTTCCCCATTGGAACTTGTTTGCCACATTGGGGTTTTTTTTGCCTTCCTCTGGATCAACATGTTAGGCTACGGGTTGAACTAGATGGACTAAGGGGCACTTTGCACACTGCGACATCGCAGGTGCGATGTCGGTGGGGTCAAATTGAAAATGACGCACTTCCGGCATCGCATGCGACATCGCAGTGTGTAAAGGCTGGATGATACGATTAACGACCGCAAAAGCGTCGTAATCGTATCATCGGTGCAGCGTCGGCATAATCCATGATTACGCTGACGCGACGGTCCGATGTTGTTCCTCGCTCCTGCGGCAGCACACATCGCTGTGTGTGAAGTCGCAGGAGCGAGGAACGTCTCCTACCGGCCTCACTGTGGCTTCCGTAGGATATGCGGAAGGAAGGAGGTGGGCAGGATGTTTACATCCTGCTCATCTCCGCCCCTCCGCTCTGATTGGCCGCCTGCCGTGTGACGTCGCAGTGACGCCGCACGACCCGCCCCCTTAACAAGGAGGCGGGTCGCCGGCCACAGGGACGTCGCACGGCAGGTGAGTGTGTGTGTGAAGCTGGCGTAGCGATAACTTTCGCTACGCCAGCTATCACCACATATCGCTGCTGCGACGGGGGCGGGCACTATCGCACTCGGCATCGCAGCATCGGGCTGCGATGTCGTAGTGTGCAAAGCCCGCCTTAGAGTCTCCCTTCAACCTTAAAAACTATGATACTATGATACTATGAATATAGTGAATGGATCGCTAGCGCGTGTCATCTGAATTACATAATTCGAAAGTTTATATGTAAGCCCCAAAGTGAGTGCTCAACATAGAGTGCAGGATAAAAGTGATCCAAAATATAATTTAAAATATTCCCAAAAAAAGCTTATTCCACACAGAAAAAAACAAGTCTCCACTCAGGTCCGTCATCTGTTAATGGAAATATTGGGCACTTCCACATTATTGGCAACAGGCTCTAGAAAAGTGCCATGGTTTTCCCCAAAAAGAAATCCAGCAAAATCTGCGCTCCCAAATCCAAAAGCCCCTTTCCCTTCTGAGCACCACAATGTGCTTAAAACACATCTAGTGTAAACATGTTTTGAATTTCCGTAGTGAGGAGAACCCACCTAATTTACCAGGTGCGTGTCTCCAGATACACGTGTTGGGCACAACCTATGGGCACTACAAATGTATGGGCACTACAATGGCAGAATTGAAATTTCCACTCCACAACATCCATTGCTGCTTGTTTCTGGAAAACACCTATGAAGTCAAAATAGTCACTACACCTGTGTATAAATTCCCAGACAGGTGTCATTTCTAAAATGGGAGCACTTGAGGGAAGATTCTGCCATTCTGGCACCTAGGGGCTCTGTATATAGAGTAAGCAAACTATTTTAGGAAAATCTGTGCTCCAAGGGTGAAATAGCGCTCCTTCCCTACCTTGCAAGTCTCGCCATGTGGCTAAGCAGTACTGTACAGTCACATATGGGGTCTTGCCACACTCAGCAGGAATTGTGTGACACATTTTGATGCCAGTGTTACCCATTTTCGTGTGTGAAAATGTAAAATCTGGGGCGAAAACAAAAGGTTTGTCGTAAAAATGTAATTATGTTTTCTTCATCGTCCAATGATATAAAATTCTGTGACACAACTGTGGTGTCAATATGATCACTCCACCCCTAGATGAATTAATTGAGAGGTGTATTTTGTAAAATGAGGTCACTTATGGGGGGTTCTGCTGTTTCGCCACTTCAGGGGCTCTGCCAATGTGACATGGCACCCGCAAACCATAACAGCAAAATCTGCACCATAATATGGCACTTCTTCCTTCCTGAGCTTTTCACTGTGCTTGAAAATTAGTTTCTGATTACATGTAGGGTATTGGCACACTAAGGAAAAATTGCACAACAAACTGTGTGGTCCATTTTTTTCCTATTAGCCATTGTAAAAATTTAAAAGTTGGGGTAAAAACATTTTAGTAGTAAAAATGTAATTATTCTTTTTCACCACCCAGTAATATAAAATTCTACAATGAACTTGTAATGTCAACATGCTCACTGTAAGCCTAGATTAATTCAATGAGGGGTGTAGTTTGGAAAATGGGGTCACACATCGGTATTCCAAGAAACTAAGGATTTCGATTATGCCTCAAACTAGGCATTCGTAGCAGCCATGGTATCAGAAATGGTGTGAAATTTGGTACTCTTGAGGTGTTTCTTCAGGTTTGGAAACAGATGATAGTCAGAGGGAGCTAGATCTGGTGAATAAGGTGGGTGGTCAACCAGCTGGAAGCCCAGCTCTGCCAGTTTTGCCGTGGTCACATGTGCAGTGTGAGCAGAGGCGTTGTCTTGCAGGAACAAGACAGCTTGCCGCACCTTTTGGCCTTCAGAGCTGCCTTCAATTGGTCCAAAAGTTCAATGTAACACCTTGCATTGATGGTGGAACCCTTTTGAAGGTAGTCCACTAGCAGCACGCCCTCCTTATCCCAGAAAACAGATGCCATCACCTTTGTGGCTGATTTTTGCACCCTGAACTTCTTTGGACAAGGAGAACCGCTGTGCCTTTAGTCTTTTGACTGCTGCATGTTCAGAGTCATACAAATAAATCCAGGTCTTATCCATACTGACCAGTCATGCAGGAAGTTCTTATCAGAAACGCTGACAAATAGACCTGGAAGTTTTCACTCTCATGCCACTCTGATCTGTTGCCAAACATTTGGGGACCAACTTTGCAGATAGCTTCTTCATGTCCAAATATTCATGGACAATGACACAAATACGTTCACGGGAAGTCCCCATGATGTCTGTTATTTTTTTAGCTGAAATTCGTGGATTCTCCAGTACGAGGTTGTTCACAGCATCGAAGATCTCCAGAATAACAACCACTCTCGGTCGTCCAGAACGTTCCTCATCATTGGTGCTGAAGTGGCCCATTTTAAATATGGCAACCCAGTTCTTAACTGTGGAATATGAAGGGCATTGATCCTCCAATGTCTGCGACATATTCCAACATTAAAATCCTTCACAGATTTTCCTTGCAGAAACAAGAATTTTATCACTGCTCTCCATTGCAGTGAATATCACATTAGACTCCGCCATTTTGTTTTCCCGAGTAGAACACTTTTGCCATAAGCAAAAAGCACAACATTTTGTAAACATATATTGGACTGATAAGACTTTCATATTATGTAACATTCATTACCGTAGAAATAAGTCAAGATCACAAATTCAAAGACTAAAGCCCGCTTTACACGCTGCAATGTATCTTACAAAGTGTCGGCGGGGTCACGTCGTAAGTGACGCACATCAGGCATTGTAAGTTACATTGCAGTGTGTGACAGGTACGTGCGATTGCGATTGAACGTTAAAACGTTCATCGCATACACATCGTATCTGTCTCTAGAATTGCACGTGTGGTTGTTCAATGTTCCCGTGGCAGCACACATCGCAGTGTGTGACACCCCGGGAACATTGAACACAGCTTACCTGCCTCCCACGGCTGCCGCCGATAATGCGGAAGGAAAGAGGTGGGCGGGATGTTTACGTCCCGCTCAGCTCCGCTCCTCCGCTTCTATTGGCCGCTGCCGCGTGACGTCGCTTCCCATTCCAGGAAGTGGACGTTTGCCGCCCACATCGAGGTCGTATGGACGGGTAAGTATGTGTGACAGGGTTTAATCGTGTGTGCGGCACGTTCAACAAATTGAACGTGCCGCACATACGATGGGGGCGTTGCAAATTGCGTACGCTATCGTATGTGAAATTGCAACGTGTAAAGCGGGCTTTACAGCAGCGCCGTATAAGCCAACTGCTTGCAATCAGGACAGTATAGAAACTTAACTCTATCACCAGCTAAATACAGAGGAAATGCAGGTACATAAAGACACAGAGTGATATTGATTACCAGCTGAAAGGAAAAGATCTCCACAGGGTTCTAAAGGGGGTAGAGTAAACCATAACAGAGAAGACACACAAAACTTCGTTCACACTATAGAGGAAAAGGATGGAAAATCAAGGATCAGTTTGTGCAGCCAAACGCAGTGACCTTCTGCAGCCGTACACCTCAGGGTTGTCTGTCAACCATGATACACCCGTAACAAAACTCTTAGAAAATTTCCACGAGAGGTGTAATTTACAAAATGGGTCACTTGTGAGGTATTTCCACTGTTTAGCTACATCAGGGGCTCTGCAATCCAAACATGGTGTCCGCTGTCTATTCCAGCCAATTTTACGCTCCAAAGTTGAATGGTGTTCCCTTTCATCTAAGCCCTGTCGTGCGCCCAAACAATAGATTTCCACAACATATGGGGTATCAGTGTATTTAGCAAAAATTGCAGAACACATTGTCCTGACAGTTGCTCTTGTTACCCTTATAAAAATGCAAAATTTGAGGCTAAAGCAATATTTTTGTCGGATAAAAAGATACATTTTTATATCTTTTCCTTCCATGTTGCTTTAATTCTTTTGAAGCTCCTAGAGGGCTAGTAAACTTCTTGAGTTTAGTTTTGAGCATATTGTGGAGTCCAGTTTTTAAAATGGTACCACTTTTGGGTATTTTTTGTCATAAAAGCCCATCAATGTCACTTCACATTTGATGTGGTCCCTAAAAAAATTAGTTGTAAATTTTGTTGGAAAAATGAGAAATTGCATTTTAATCTATTGAACTTCCTAATAGTGTTGAGCAAGTATGCTTGTCACTACTCGGTACTCGCACGAGTATCACTGTACTCGGGCTACTCGGCGGGGACCGAGTAATCTCGCGATACTCGTGCTGTACTCGTGGTCTTCATCCCTGCATGTTGGCGCTCTTTTGAGAGCCAGCCCTCATGCAGGGATTGGCTGGCAGACCACTGCAATGCCACAGCCCTGTTAGTTGTGGAATTGCAGTGATTGGCCGGCCTGCACAGCGTGACCGAGCCTTTATACCGGCGGGCGCGCTGTGCTCTGCACACAGCCATCCAGACAGTCAGTGCAGGGAGAGTGTTGCTGCTTCAGGAAAAGGTTTGCGGCCCTTTATAGTTATTTCCGTAGCAGGGCTGCAAACAGTGTGACCAGAAGTCCTTCTCAGGACTATTGTAGTTGTATACAGGCAGGCAGGGTATAGCCAGGTCGGAGTACAGGAGCAGAGTCCTTCTCAGGACTATTGTTGCTGTATACAGGCAGGGTATAGCCAGGTCGGAATACAGGCTAGTGACCAGAAGAGTCCTTCTCAGGACTATTGTAGCTGTATACAGGCAGGCAGGCAGGGTATATAGCCATTCCTAGTGGTGACCGTATAGCAGCCTTCATCATATCTGGGGCTGGTGTACACAGTCTAAAACAGTCCTGATAGTGTCAGACTTCTCAGTAATTGTCGCTGCTAAAAAGCTGTTAGGTTCTTAGTGCGTCCGTGCGTGCATTTAAAAACCGCACGTGTGTGCCTGTCGGTGGCAGCGTACAGGTGCACGTTTTGCACAAACTAGTATATAACGCACAAGTCTAGTGAATAATACACGTCAGTCAGCAGTGTCTGATAGTGTCAAACTTCTCAGTAATTGTCGCTCCTAAAAACCTGTTAGGTTCTTAGTGCGTCCGTGCTTGCATTTAAAAAACGCACGTGTGTGACTGTCGGTGGCAGCGTACAGGTGCACGTTTTGCACAAACTAGTATATAACGCACAAGTCTAGTGAATAATACACGTCAGTCAGCAGTGTCTGATAGTGTCAAACTTCTCAGTAATTGTCGCTCCTAAAAACCTGTTAGGTTCTTAGTGCGTCCGTGCTTGCATTTAAAAACCGCACGTGTGTGCCTGTCGGTGGCAGCGTACAGGTGCACGTTTTGCACAAACTAGTATATAACGCACAAGTCTAGTGAATAATACACGTCAGTCAGCAGTGTCTGATAGTGTCAAACTTCTCAGTAATTGTCGCTCCTAAAAACCTGTTAGGTTCTTAGTGCGTCCGTGCTTGCATTTAAAAACCGCACGTGTGTGCCTGTCGGTGGCAGCGTACAGGTGCACGTTTTGCACAAACTAGTATAACGCACAAGTCTAGTGAATACACGTCAGCACAGCATTGCAAAATGCGCAAGGGTGTTGGCAACAAACAAGGAAGTGGACGTGATGGTGGTGCAGGCAGAGGCCGAGGTCGTGGGCAAGCTCTAATTTCGCCAGAACAAAGGGCCACATCTACTCGCTCGCACGTCCTGTCCCAAATTCTTGGGGACCGCAGCAGTACACCGCTCTTGAACCAAGACCAGTGTCAACAGGTTGTTAGTTGGATAGCGGATAATGCTTCCAGTCAGATTGGCACCACCACAAACACTCTGTCTTCCACACAGTCAAGTGTCAGTAGCGGTGATACTGCACCGCACATTTCAGAACCTGATCCTCCTTCCTACCACAAGGCTGAGTACACGTCCACGGACATTACTGATCCCACACTTGGACACTCGGAAGAGCTGTTCACGTTTCCATTCGCACATTCTGGCCTCTCGCTAGCTCCTGTTGAAGTGGGTCATGAGGAGATCGTATGTACAGATGCCCAAATATTTGAGCAGCCACGTTCTCACGAAGTTGGCAACGTGTCTCAACAAGGGGTGGACGATGATGAGACACAATTGTCAGGAAGTCAGGAGGAGGGTGCAGAAGAGGAAGACGACGTGGTGGATGATCCAGTAACTGACCCAACCTGGCAGGAGGATATGCAGAGCGAGGACAGCAGTGCACAGGGGGAGGGAGGCGTAGCATCCCAACAGGCAGTAAGAAGCAGGGTGGTGGCTCCAGGCAGAAGTCAGGCAACCGTTCCCCGGAACAACAACACGACACAAGGTGCCTGTACAAATGTTAGGTCTTCCCGAGTCTGGCAGTTTTTTAAGTTGGCTCCAGATGATTCTAAAAAGGCCATTTGCAACACCTGCCATGCCAGAATCAGCAGGGGTACCAAAACTAGCAGCCTGACCACCACCAGCATGATCAGTCACATGTCAGCCAAGCACCCGACTTTGTGGGAGGTACAACAGAGTCGAGGAGCAGTGCTTGCTCATGTCACTGCTACGTCTTCGCTTGTTGTGCATGCGAGCCAATCCCCTGTCCATGCTGCCTGCGAACAAGCCTCCTCCGGCCCTGCACCTGCAGTTGCCTACGCAGAAATAACACCATCATCAAGCACGTCCTTGTCCCAGCGCAGCGTTCAGTTATCCATTCAGCAAACCTTTGAACGCAGGCGCAAATACACTGCCAACACCCCACATGCCACAGTTCTAAATGCTAACATTTCGTGACTGCTTGCGCTGGAAATGTTGCCTTTTAGGCTGGTGGAGACAGAAGCATTCCGCGACCTGATGGCGGCAGCTGTCCCACGTTACTCGGTCCCCAGCCGCCACTATTTCTCCCGGTGTGCCGTCCCCGCATTGCATAACCATGTGTCACAAAACATCACACGTGCCCTGAACAACGCTGTTTCAGCCAAAGTCCACCTAACCACAGACACGTGGACAAGTACTTGTGGGCAAGGCCGCTACATCTCGTTGACGGCACACTGGGTTAATATTGTGGAAGCTGGGACCCAGTTTGAGCGAGGGACGGAACACGTCCTTCCCACACCAAGGTTTGCAGGCCCTACCTCAGTCAGGGTTTCACCCACACTCTACAGCTCCGGAATGTCATGCTCCTCAGCCTCATCCTCCTCCTGCGCATCCTCATCCACTTTACCCTCCACACCAGTCCCAAGCTGGAAGCACTGCAGCACTGCCTCGGCGAAGCGGCAACAGGCTGTGCTGAAGCTAATCTGCATAGGTGACAAACCCCACAATGCAGAAGAGGTGTGGACAGCTCTGAAACAACAGGCAGATCACTGGCTCACACCTCTGAACCTAAAGCCAGGAAAGGTCGTGTGTGACAATGGCCAGAACCTGGTGGCGGCTTTGAGGCGAGGCCAGCTGACACATGTTCCATGCGTGGCCCATGTGCTCAACCTCGTGGTTCAGCGGTTTCTAAAGTCATACCCAGAGCTGTCTGATCTGCTGGTAAAAGTTCGCCGCCTGTCTGCACATTTTCGAAAGTCACCTACTGCTTCAGCCGGCCTTGCCGGCTTTCAGCGCCGTTTGCATCTTCCGGCTCACAGACTGGTGTGTGATGTCCCCACGGGTTGGAATTCAACTCTGCACATGTTGGTCAGGATATGTGAGCAGAAGAGGGCAGTTGTTGAGTACCTGCATCACCTAAGCCGTCGGGAAATGGGTAAAACTCCACACATAACACCTGAGGAGTGGAGATGGATGTCCGACCTATGTACCATCCTCCAAAACTTTGAGGACTCCACCAAGATGGTGAGTGGTGATGACGCCATTATTAGCGTCACCATACCGCTTCTCTGCCTTCTAAAACGGTCTCTGCTCAAAAACAAACATGATGCATTGCAGGCGGAGCGCGATGAGTTGGAGCAAGAAACAGTAGTGGGTGTGGGTGATAACACACAGCCGAGCCTCGTCTCATCACAACGTGCAGTGGAGGACTATGACAAGGAGGAGGATGAAGACATGGAGCAACTCTCCGGCCAAACTGAGGATATGACATGCACACCAGTCATATCCTCGGTTCAGCGTGGCTGGCCAGAGGACAGGGTAGATTAGGAGGAGGAGGACAGCATGTTCAGTCATCGTGTTGGTCAGGATACTGAAGTACTGGCTGTTAAGAGTCTGGCGCACATGGCTGACTTTATGGTAAGCTGCCTGTCTTGTGACCCTCGCGTTAAGAACATCTTGGCCGACAATCATTACTGGTTGGTAACACTGTTAGACCCACGCTACAAGGAGAACTTTATGTCTCTTATTCCCGAGGCGGAGAGGTCAGCCAAAATGCAGCAGTTCCGGAAGGCCATAGTCACGGAAGTAGGCAAAGCATTCCCCTCACAAAACGCTAGCGGCATAGGTCAGGAATCAGTGGACAACCAAGGCGTACAGCCGAGAGGGGCACAAGTCCAATCCGCCAGAGGTAGGGGAACAGTCTTTAAGATGTGGGACAGTTTTCTCAGCCCCTCACGTACCACAGCCCCTGAGGTGCGGGGTAGTGCCACAAGAAATCCTAAGTTTGCCCAGATGCTCAAGGAGTACCTTGCAGATCGAACAACTGTACTCCGACATTCCTCTGTGCCTTACAATTATTGGGTATCCATGGTGGACACGTGGCATGAATTGACTCTCTACGCCTTGGAAGTCCTGGCCTGCCCTGCCGCTAGCGTTTTGTCAGAGCGTGTTTTTAGTGCCGCAGGTGGAATCATTACAGATAAACGCACCCGCCTGTCAACTGAAAATGCTGACAGGCTGACTCTGATCAAGATGAACAAGGGTTGGATTGGGCCAGACTTCACCACACCACCAGCAAATGAGAGCGGAATTTAAAGTTTGTAACGGGAATTTGCCATGTACCTCCACTCACCCATGGGTACACACTTCTGGACTTTGGATAATCGCTGGACTGCTCCTCCTTCTCCTCATGCGCCACCATGATGACCGTTACAATAGTTAGGCCGTTGTTTCAGGTATACCCCCAGTGGTAAATTTTTTCTCCCATTCTTTCAGAATGGACATTACAACGACAGGAGACCCGCTCCTTTGCAATGGGAACAATGTTTTGAGGCCCTCATGCACATCTCTATCCAGGGACAATGTGGAGCCTCCCAATTTTTGGCTGCCCTGCCAAAGGGCTATACTACAATAGACCCACTTCCTTACAATGGGCACTTCAGGTTTACAGGCCCTCATGCACGTCTCTATCCAGGGACAATGTGGAGCCTCCCAATTTTTGGCTGCCCTGCCAAAGGGCTATACTACAATAGACCCACTTCCTTACAATGGGCACTTCAGGTTTACAGGCCATCATGCACGTCTCTATCCAGGGACAATGTGGAGCCTCCCAATTTTTGGCTGCCCTGCCAAAGGGCTATACTACAATAGACCCACTTCCTTACAATGGGCACTTCAGGTTTACAGGCCATCATGCACGTCTCTATCCAGGGACAATGTGGAGCCTCCCAATTTTTGGCTGCCCTGCCAAAGGGCTATACTACAATAGACCCACTTCCTTACAATGGGCACTTCAGGTTTACAGGTCATCATGCACGTCTCTATCCAGGGACAATGTGGAGCCTCCCAATTTTTGGCTGTCCTGCCAAAGGGCTATACTACAATAGACCCACTTCCTTACAATGGGCACTTCAGGTTTACAGGCCCTCATGCACGTCTCTATCCAGGGACAATGTGGAGCCTCCCAATTTTTGGCTACCCTGCCAAAGGGCTATACTACAATAGACCCACTTCCTTACAATGGGCACTTCAGGTTTACAGGCCATCATGCACGTGTCGCGGGCGGAGGAGGGGACGCTGCGCTCTCCCACTGCTCGGGTCCGGCTGCCGCTGCTGCTGCGGCCTCTGCTGCTCGGTGGCTCGAGCGATGGGCCGGATCCCGGGGACTCGAGCGGCGCTCCTCGCCCGTGAGTGAAAAGGGGATTGGTTTTGGGGATTTATTGTCCGTGACGCCACCCACGGTTGTGGTGATTGTGTCGGGTGGCGAGGGAGGTAGCAGGGTGAGAGGGTTTAGACCGGGCCCCGCAGCCGCGATGACCTTCAAGGGCATCGGGACGTGGGTCACTCACCCTCCCTTCCGCAGCTTCCTCCTCGCGTCTCCGCACGGTCGCTATGACATCCGCCATGTCGGTCTGCCACTCCTCCATGAGGAGCTGCATCTTGACCTGCAGCCTCTGGTAGAGCTGCACGGTCCGGATCTCCACCCACGCCGCGGTTCCAGGCGCGGGGGCTACGGTGCTACGGGACAGCATAAACATCTTGCTGGCGGCCTCTCCCAGGAACAAGATGGGCGCAGGGTCCTGGCGTCCCTGCTTTTATAGCCGCGCTCACATGCGACCAGTCGCAATTTCGTCCCCCTTAGCCTCTTTTCGGCTCCTCCTCTATCGGGGCGGGGTTTTGGCCTTCGCGCCTCCACTACTCGAGGAGACGCTCGAGCGGGAACTTTTCGCGCCAAAGATGGCGGCTTCTGAAATTTTTCGGCCGGACACCTCCGGCGGTAACAAGGCGCACCTCTACCCAATGGCAGAGCGGTAAGATCCTGTTCGTGACGCCAAGTTGTCGCGGGCGGAGGAGGGGACGCTGCACTCTCCCACTGCTCGGATCCGGCTGCCGCTGCTGCTGCGGCCTCTGCTGCTCGGTCGCTCGAGCGATGGGCCGGATCCCGGGGACTCGAGCGGCACTCCTCGCCCGTGAGTGAAAAGGGGATTGGTTTTGGGGATTTATTGTCCGTGACGCCACCCACGGTTGTGGTGATTGTGTGGACACCACCGCTGCTCTGGACGGGGATCCCGGGAGCGGTGACAGGGAGTAGCTTTGTTGTTATTTATCCCCTCCGTGGGTAGGGGGCTGGTTGTCCCGGGGCCCGGTGATGGGGTAGGGGTGGATGGCAGGCCGGGTGCGAGGCCTGGTGAGGTGCAGGGTCGCGGGGGCAGCGCTGTGCCGCACGGCACGGTGGTACTCACTCAGCCTGAGATGATGACACAGTTCTCGGTAAAACACACGGCTGGAAAGACGGTTCCCACGGACGGCTGCTGTTGCTTTTCCCCGGTAGTTAACGGTGACTGTCTCTTTCCCTGCACCTGAGTTCAATGTTGTTAGCGATGGGTTCCCACCGGTAACCCGCTCCCCGGCTTGGATATGGGCCGGAGGAGCCCCTCTTTGCCCGCAGGTGCTGGCCCTGAGAAACTGGTGCCTTGGCGGTGGCGGTGTCTCCCTCATACGGTTGGACTGTTGCCTTCAATCGGGACTTAGTTGTTTGGAGACCCGGAGGTCCCCTTCACTGATGGATTTGGCAAATTCACGGTGACTCCAAGCCTTGCCGGGATGCGAAAGGCCCCTGCCAATGGTGCTAGCTTCTCCTTGTGCACCGGTCCGGTACCGCCGGGCCACCACCCGTCCACGGTCCTTACGGCAACTCAGATAGGCCACTCCTGCAGACGGTCACCGCCGTCTGCTAACCTTGCTGTCTCTGTCCGGGGCACACACCCGAACCAACTTCAGGCTCTGTTGCTGTCACTTTTCTCCTCACACTTGCTCCTCTACCACTCAACTCCTCTTACTTCCTCCTCCAAACTCTAACTCCAAACTCTTACTGCCTGTGTTTTCCCTCCTCCAGGAATGTGAACTCCTTGGTGGGCGGGGCCAACCGCCTGGCCCACCCCCTGGTGTGAACATCAGCCCCTGGAGGAAGGCAACAAGGATTTTTGGGTCTAGCTTAGATGTGCCTATCCGGGGTGTAGGGTGTGGTGATGTCATTACCTGTGACCCCTGGCTTGTCCAGGGCGTCACACACGTCTGTATGCAGGGGCATTGGTGAACCTCACAATTTTGGACTTCCCTGGCAAAGGAAAATACTACAAAGACTCACTTCCTCAAAATGGGCACATTAGACTCAAAAGGCCTTCATGTACGTCTCTTCTCAGGGACATCGGAGTGCCACACAATGTTTTCACGTAAAATCTTTCATGTAATCTCAAAAAGTAACATACACCAGCTCTATCTCACTATTGGGTATGTGCCCTTAACATTTCCGCCATGAAAATTTATTTTGGTGTCATTTTGGAATTTTTTCTGGCGAGTCCGTAAAAATGGCGTAAAACTCGGATAAAATTGTTCACAGCTGTGACTTTTGAGTGATAAATGCTTCAAGGGGTCTTCCCCATGCTGTTGCCATGTCATTTGAGCACTCTTCTGAGACTTTTGTGACATTTTTAGGGTTTCTACATGCTGCCGGGGGGTCATTTCATAAAAATACTCGGGTCTCCCATAGGATAACATTGGGCTCGGTGCTCGGGCCGAGTACACGAGTATCTTGGGATGCTCGGCCCGAGCCTCGAGCACCCGAGCTTTTTAGTACTCGCTCATCACTACTTCCTAACAAAAAAATTATGTTTCAAAAATGGTGCTGATATGAAGTAGACGTGAAAAATGTGATTCAGAGCCTCAGATATAAGGCAAGCACTAAAATAATTACATTATAATACATTTTATTAATAAAACATGAATTTTCTTTAAAAACATGAACACATAATAAAACAGGGAATATACTCCTCTAGTAGACACCTGACAGTAAATACAGTTCATGTATAAATATATGCAAGTGCATAGAATATACAGAAAATATACAAACCCCCAAAAATGTATACAAATAAATATGCCAAGTTTCTGTAATGTATAGCAATGAATAGTGCAGTAAATAAATATGTTAAAAAATTACTTGTTCCTATATGTGTAAAGTATGTAAAAAGTGCACCTTAAAAATACCAAATAAAAAAATGTATATAATTGTAACCAATTTATAGTATATATTAACACATTTGCAAAGTATGCAAAAAGTGCGCCAAAAGTACCTGCAGGTCCGACGTAATCCACACCACGACGTCCCACGACAAACCCGGCTCTGCTACATCCTGAGGTCGCAGTGCACGGTCACATTAGAAAACGTGATCGAGCACTGTGGTGTCAGGGACACATTGACGGAGCCGCAAGCTATAAGAGTGGTGACATCAGCTGCCAATTTCCATGATACTCCAGCTGTGACATCAGGTGAACTCAGTGAACTCAATGAACTCAGTGAATTCTCCTCAGGTGAACTCTAAGAACTCACCTGAGGTGAACTCAATGCTGGATACCTGGCTTAGGCTATGTGCACGCGTTGAGTATTTGGTTGCAGAACATCTGCATCTCCTGGCAGAAAAACACACCAAAAACGCAATGTAGATTTGATGCGTTTTTCTGTCAGGAGATGCAGATTTGATGCAGAAATATGTTGCAGAAATCTGCATATCCTGGGAGAAAAATGCACCAAAAACACAATGCAGTTTTGATGCATTTTTCTGCCAGGAGATACAGATTTGGTGCAGAAATTTCTGCAACCAAATACTCAACTTGGGCACATCGCTTAAGCCAGTAATGCAGCAATGAGTTCAATTAGTTAAACTCAGGTGAGTTCATTGAGTTCACGTGAGGTCACAGCTGGGATACTGTGCGAACCAACAGCTGTGTCCTCAGGTGAACTCACTGATGTCACTACTCTCACAGCTGCGGTTCCATCAGTGTTTCCCACAGCCTGCAGTGATCAGTCATATTTTCTAATGTGACCGTGTACTGCCGGATGTAGCAGGGCTGAGATTGACTTGGAACGTCATGTCTGTGGATTACGTCGGACCTGCAGGTGTGTTTTGGGGGTTATCAATTTGGAGAGTTTGGGTTTTTTTTAAATAAAGGAGTTTTATCTGTGTTTTTTTGTTTTTATTTTTACTTATACGATTACTAATGGGGGGTCTCATTTACCTTTCGCTTTATCTTGTCTATGTATCAAAATTGGGGGAGACTGCACAATGTTTTTTGAAACTATTTATTTACATAACTTTAAAAAAGCCACATGGGGTTCCTTGTATTTTGATATGCAGCCAAGATAACACACAGCTGAGGGCTGCAGACTCCAGCTGTCTGCTTTATGTGCACTAGATCAATTCAAACAACATATGCTGGAAAACCACTATTTAAATATTTAGCCAGAGAAAAAGTGGTATGACTCCATGTTAATAAAACAATAATTTTTATTTGACATTTTAAAACAATAGCACAGCATTACCAAAATTACATAATTCACAGCAGTAGATCCTCAATAGTAGGTGAATTTTAGTTCATACAGAAAACAGGTCAGCAACAGTTAGCAGTAATGTTCTATATAAATAGTTTAGACCATATTAGTAAAGTACAAAACATGTATTCATTGGGGCTTTAACAATCAATCCGCCACCTCCCAAAGTGATATAGTCACTATATAGCATGTAAAAGCCGAGGTACTGAACCTGTACTGACCAGTGATGTAGGTACCGCAACACCTACCTGTCCCAACGCGCGTTTCACCTTCTTCTTCAGGGGACGTATGATGGACTAGCGTGGGTCGAGGGTATATATGTTCTGGACAATCACCTTAACACCAAAAACATGTGTGTTCGCCCCGTTACCTAGATCACGTGTTTGGGGTTGCGTGACCGCCCCCAGGACGCTTCTTTCGGCTCACCGTATTGAGAACAAATCATTCTCTGCTACGTCAGTGTTTGTAGTTACCCGGCCTACTAGTGGGGTGTAGCATGACCATAATCAGTTTTAGGCTCCCCCCATGGCCGAACACCTCGTCCAATACAGCGTGCGAGCAGTGCTGGTAAGGATCACGTGTTAAAGCACGTAAGTGTGCTGCGGCGTCCTTAGTTCCCGTGATTGACTCGGTCGTCATGGCTTTTAAGCTATACGCCCATCCGGCACAAACCATATGACTCAGATCAGTGTCAGGCACCACCCTGCTGCCGTGACGTAGTTGGTAAGGCGTGTAACTTATTATTGCCATGGTGATTGCCGGACGCATGACAGGTGAAATCCTATCACGTGAGCCACCCTGCTCATCCGGGGCCATATATCATAGTATAATATAAAAATGCCACAACCATTGAATCACGCATCCCTCTCGCGTGCGCACGCAACGGAGCATCCGCTAATAATATATTAATCACATAATATGTTGCGCTATGTGTTGGTTCCTTAACAAGACCGACTGAAGCCTGATTCATTAGGTGGTTAGCGATCCCCATCTAAGTATTAAAGTGGCGAACCCGGCTATTAATTCCATCGTATGCCATATTCCAATCAGTACTTATTTTCAGCCGAGACCGCAATACAGTCATAATACTTGGTATTATCATCAGGGGACCACAGCTGGATACGCGGTTCCAACCCCCTCCATGTGATTCAAAATTCAGGCCGGGTCCCATCACAAAAGCAGGACACCCTAACAACACTGATCGAGTAAGCCTCAGATTTTAAACTAAAAATAGGCAGATAAAGTACCCACAGTCACGCCCCCTGCACAATCAGAGCCACATAGTTGCCCAAATTTACTCGGTCCATAGGACAAGCTATGCCGCATGAAATTGGGCAACAATCCCTCATATGTATAGCCGTTGAGATGAAAAAGAGGTATGAGTGACCGAGGGCACCATAGTATCCTACCGTGATGCCCCCCCTTTTTTTTGTTGTGACCCTGTCCAATAACCATAAAGCTACCCCAACTATTCATCTCAAGGGTGCATGCCTCAGCAGTTTTGGGCTCCTGTCGATCAGTGTTACCCTAGGGGTCCGATGTTTGTTAAGAAAGCGGCATGTCAGCACAGTAGCCATAAAGGGCCCGAATCTGCGTCTCCATCCCGTTGCGGCCGTAGGTGAACACGGCCTGTCAAACTGTTAAGTTCCGACAGGGCTTGCCACCAATTGAGGCCGCAATCTAGGAGGAGACATTCGTGGCCCCGATGGCTCTGCGCTTGGCCACCCCCCAACATAATGTCCTGTTACCCTTGCCTGACCAATTACTGGCATAAAATTTATACTGAAAAGGATTACTCTGTCCCATATTGGGGGAAATCATGGTAGGCGGCTTCAGTGTTGTAAAGGGTAATTCATATCCCAACTCCATGAAATTCCATCTTGTCATGGTCCTCAGCAGTCCACTCATCACATAAATCATAGCGGTTATGTCAACACATTCCAGGCCCTTAAAGAAGACACAAGTATTAGTTATATAACCACATATTCCACATTTTTGTACCGACATAGTCAGGATTGCATCCTACCTAACAATAAATCCACTTATATCCTCAACCAAGAATATATGATGCCAAACTTCCTTAAAAATACTTTATTAGTTTATTCAGCAAATCAAAACACATAAACAACCATAAATGCACAGCAGGGTAGAGAAATGTACAACTGTGACTCCCACGAATTGGGGGAGGGTGGGTGGGAACCGAAAAATAGATCTTAACACCTTATATAGTACGGTATTATAGCATAATCCTCGGCCTGTATTTACATGCTGTAAATATATGGAGATTAAATTACTAATCATATAGCCTACATGGGAAAACCTAGGGAGAATCCCCCATGAGCACACTGGTTCAACAAACTACCACAAGTATCCACAAAAATACCATAATTCAAAAGTGTAAGTACACCTATAGCAATACATAGAACACAGCCTGCTCACCTAGGGAACCCAGGTCCCATACAGCAACAATAGAGCAAATCACGTTTATAGTTTTAGAAAACATCCATATATAATAAGTCCCCCGTGGATTATCAATACACCTATGGACCATAAGGGGAGCCTCCCAGACTAACAATTAGCCTGCTGGTATTCCCCAAATGGGGCTTTATTTCCTAGGAGCACCCGCACCCTCTCGCCCCCAGACCTCTGGAATCGATAGGTGTGCGGCTCCTAGTCCAAAGTGTGCAACCCACCGGTTAGAGCAAAAATGCACATAAAAAAATTACAGCATATATTACAATGATATTATATGAACATACAGACCTGACCAATGTACGGATCCCCACCACCAGACGCCTCAACGCGTTTCACCGCCTAGGGCTTCCTCAGGAGGCAGATACACACCCTACATAACTAGTATCCCTTATATATTCACCTAAAGATATCTGCATGTGGTCCATAATTGCCTAATGCGTTCCATGTTTGTCGGCGCGGCATAGTTCCGGCCCTGGGACAGAGCGGAAATTACCTCACTTCTGTTTCCGGCCTGAGGAGGGACACACGCAGGCCCGGCAGCCATGGCAACGCGATGCCACCACTACCGGGCATGCGCGCGGCCCCCACACTGCGGCCGTACTGCAGAGCGAGGTGTCCTCCAGCCCGAAATAACCCGCGCTCAACATGGATAGCTCAACGGCAACAATAGCACCCGCGGCATGAACCACACGCATCCACTCCCCAGGATCGAAAACCACACAACTATCACATACACCTCTCTATTTTATTGTGTGAATAACAATCCTATAATACTCATGGATCGGTTTTAAATTATTATATCATTGACTCGGACGGTATAGTGAAATAGAATTTGTATATTTATACCTGACGAAAATCACCAATTAACCCATTATGGACCTCATAAACTACACATTCCCGTATCCCATACCAATATCAATTTGAAAGCCCAGATATCATATTTCCCATTTATCTTATATACATCCCCTAGGAGGAAAAGGAAATCATTAAATAAACCCCCTACAACATTAAAGATCACCCTTCTAAACCCAGCAACCATAAAAATGCCACAACCATTGAATCACGCATCCCTCTCGCGTGCGCACGCAACGGAGCATCCGCTAATAATATATTAATCACATAATATGTTGCGCTATGTGTTGGTTCCTTAACAAGACCGACTGAAGCCTGATTCATTAGGTGGTTAGCGATCCCCATCTAAGTATTAAAGTGGCGAACCCGGCTATTAATTCCATCGTATGCCATATTCCAATCAGTACTTATTTTCAGCCGAGACCGCAATACAGTCATAATACTTGGTATTATCATCAGGGGACCACAGCTGGATACGCGGTTCCAACCCCCTCCATGTGATTCAAAATTCAGGCCGGGTCCCATCACAAAAGCAGGACACCCTAACAACACTGATCGAGTAAGCCTCAGATTTTAAACTAAAAATAGGCAGATAAAGTACCCACAGTCACGCCCCCTGCACAATCAGAGCCACATAGTTGCCCAAATTTACTCGGTCCATAGGACAAGCTATGCCACATGAAATTGGGCAACAATCCCTCATATGTATAGCCGTTGAGATGAAAAAGAGGTATGAGTGACCGAGGGCACCATAGTATCCTACCGTGATGCCCCCCCTTTTTTTTGTTGTGACCCTGTCCAATAACCATAAAGCTACCCCAACTATTCATCTCAAGGGTGCATGCCTCAGCAGTTTTGGGCTCCTGTCGATCAGTGTTACCCTAGGGGTCCGATGTTTGTTAAGAAAGCGGCATGTCAGCACAGTAGCCATAAAGGGCCCGAATCTGCGTCTCCATCCCGTTGCAGCCGTAGGTGAACACGGCCTGTCAAACTGTTAAGTTCCGACAGGGCTTGCCACCAATTGAGGCCGCAATCTAGGAGGAGACATTCGTGGCCCCGATGGCTCTGCGCTTGGCCACCCCCCAACATAATGTCCTGTTACCCTTGCCTGACCAATCACTGGCATAGAATTTATACTGAAAAGGATTACTCTGTCCCATATTGGGGGAAATCATGGTAGGCGGCTTCAGTGTTGTAAAGGGTAATTCATATCCCAACTCCATGAAATTCCATCTTGTCATGGTCCTCAGCAGTCCACTCATCACATAAATCATAGCGGTTATGTCAACACATTCCAGGGCCTTAAAGAAGACACAAGTATTAGTTAGTATAAACTGGACGTTAATTATATGTGACCTAGCAATCTACTTCCATAACACCAATCCTGAGATGGTGAAAGTCCAGAACCTGTATACCCAAAATCCAAGAAATGAGAATTCAGTTATTATGTGGATAATGTACAGCTAAAAACCATTAAAAGAATTAGATATTAAAACCAAGTTAAAAAATATATATATATCCTCGTTCAACCTACAGGAAAGAACTGAAGCCAAAGTGCTTGTTGAGCCCCTTAGGTGCGACAGTGTCTAACAAGTAGATCCACTTGCTTTCCAATTTACCCAGAGTTGTATTCAAGTCACCTCCTCTGGGATCATTTTTAATCTGATCTATAGCCTTGATTTTTAACGATGCTGGGTTGGAATTGTGGAATTTCTTATAGTGCCTGGGGAGAGTTTTCAGATGTTCATTTTCCAGAGCTGTTTTGGATTTTTCTATATCCCGCACGTGTTCACGTGTACGGATTTTAAGTTCTCTGCTCGTAAGGCCAATATAGAATTTCCCACAACCACAAGTGGCCTGGTACACCACGTTCTTGGATGAGCATGTTAAGTGTTGCCTTATAACATACTACTTCTGCTCTCTGGTGCCGGTAAAGGTTTTAGACTTAAGCTGGGTTTACACACTGCAACATCGCAAACGACATCGCTGTAACGTCACCGGTTTTGTGACGTTACAGCGACCTCCCCAGCGACATTGCAGTGTGTGAAACCTATCAGCGACCTGGCCCCTGCTGTGAAGTTGTGATCACTACAAATCGTTCAGGACCATTCCTAGGTCCTTTGTTTCCCGCTGTGCAGCATGCATCGCTAGCAAGTTTCAGTGTGTAAAGGGGACTTTACAGCGACTCCGCGGCTCTGTCTGTGTAGCGTCCTGATTAGCGGTCACCGGTGAAGGATTCACCGGTGACCGCTAATCCCCCGAGTGACTGAAGTGTCCCCCCCTCTCTCATACTCACCGATCCCCGATCACCGGCGCTGCACGGCGTTCACTCTGCTCCAGCGGCTTTTCCTTTTTTGAAAAAGCCGGCCGCTCATTAAACAATCTCGTATTCCCTGCTTTTCCCCGCCCACCGGCAAATATGATTGGTTGCAGTGAGACACGCCCACACGCTGAGTGACAGCTGTGTCACTGCACCCAATCACAGCAGCCAGTGGGCGTGTCTATACTGTGCAGTAAAATAAATAAATAAATAATTAAAAAATCCGGCGTGAGGTCCCCCCCAATTTTAATACCAGCCAGATAAAGCCATACGGCTAAAGGCTGGTATTCTCAGGATGGGGAGCTCCACGTTATGGGGAGCCCCCCAGCCTAACAATATCAGCCAGCAGCCGCCCAGAATTGCCGCATACATTAGATGCGACAGTTCTGGGACTGTACCCGGCTCTTCCCGATTTGCCCTGGTGCGTTGGCAAATCGGGGTAATAAGGAGTTATTGGCAGCCCATAGCTACCAATAAGTCCTAGATTAATCATGTCAGGTGTCTCCCCGAGATACCTTCGATGATTAATCTGTAAATTACAGTTAAAAAACACACACCCGAAAAATCCTTTATTAGAAATAAAAAACACTAACAAATTCCCTCATTACCAATTTATTACCCACAACAAAGCCCTCCTTGTCCGGCGTAATCCACGGTCCTCCAGCGTCGCATCCAGCTCTGCTGCATGCAGGTGACAGGAGCAGCAGAAGACACAGCCGCTCCTGTCACCTCCACGCAGCTAATGAAGAGAGCCGTGTGATCGGCTGAGCTGTCACTGAGGTTACCTGGATCCAGCAGTGGATGCAGCGGTGGCCGCGGGTAACCTCAGTGACAGCTCAGCTGATCGCGCTACTCACCGCCGCTCCGGTCAGCTCCACGCAGCAAATGAGGTGAGTAGCGCGATCAGCTGAGCTGTCACTGAGGTTACCCGCGGCCACCGCTGGATCCACCGCTGGATCCAGGTAACTTCAGTGACAACTCAGCCGATCACACGGCTCTCTTCATTAGCTGCGTGCAGGTGACAGGAGCGGCTGTGTCTTCTGCTGCTCCTGTCACCTGCATGCAGCAGAGCTGGATGCGACGCTGGAGGATCGTGGATTACGCCGGACAAGGAGGGCTTTGTTGTGGGTAAAAAATTGGTAATGAGGGAATGTGTTTGTGTTTTTAATTTCTAATAAAGGATTTTTTCGGGTGTGTGTGTGTTTATTTACTGTCACTTACAGATTAATCATGGAAGGAATCTCGGGGAGACGCCTGACATGATTAATCTAGGACTTATTGGCAGCTATTGGCTGCCAAAAACTCCTTATTACCCCGATTTGCCAACGCACCAGCGCAAATCGGGAAGAGCCGGGTACAGTCCCAGAACTGTCGCATCTAATGTATGCTGCAATTCTGGGCGGCTGCTGACTGATATTGGTAGGCTGGGGGGCTCCCCATAACGTGGGGCTCCCCATCCCGAGAATACCAGCCTGCAGCCATATGGCTTTATCTGGCTGGTATTAAAATAGGGGGAACCGCACGCCGGATTTTTTAATTATTTATTTATTTATTTTACTGCACAGTATAGACACGCCCACCGGCTGCTGTGATTGGGTGCAGTGACACAGCTGTCACTCAGTGTGTGGGCGTGTCTCACTGCAACCAATCACATTTGCCGGTGGGCGAGGAAAGCAGGGAATACGAGATTGTTTAATGAGCGGCCGGCTTTTTCAAAAAAGGAAAAGCCGCCGGAGCAGTGTGAACGCCGTGCAGCGCCGGTGATCGGGGATCGGTGAGTATGAGAGAGGGGGGGAAATCACCAGCAAATGAGGTGAGTAACGCGATCAGCTGAACTGTCACTGAGGTTACCCGCGGCCACCGGGTGTGTGTGTGTTTATTTACTGTCACTTACAGATTAATCATGGAAGGTATCTCGGGGAGACACCTGACATGATTAATCTAGGACTTATTGGCAGCTATGAGAAAGTGAGGTTTTCAATTTATTTTTAGAACCCTGATAGGAGCTTTGTACCAGCAAGTCCCTAGGATTTTTTTACCTCCCTGCTGTAACTAAGGGATGATCGGGCAAACATTGTTTCAGAATGGGATCCATCAACAGCACCTACCAGTGCTTTTCAAGGATTGCCCGGAGATCTCTCCAACGATTATTGTACGTGGTGATTAGCCTGACCGGCTGTTCCACCTTAGTCAGATCATGGCTGGAATACAATAGTTGCTCCCTCGGGGTGTTCAACGCTCTCCTATATCCTTTCCGGATACATTTCCTGCTGTATCCTCTATTTAGAAACCGATTGGTCAATTCTTTGGCTTGAATATGAAATTTATCATTTGAGGAACAGATTCGCTTGGCTCTCAAAAATTGGGAGGTAGGGATGCTTCTGATGGTAGCTGGATGGTGAGCCGAAAGGAGTGTCCTGGGGGCGGTCACGCAACCCCAAACACGTGACCTAGGTAACGGGGCGAACACACATGTTTTTGGTGTTAAGGTGATTGTCCAGCACATATATACCCTCGACCCACACTAGTCCATCATACGACCCCTGAAGAAGAAGGTGAAACATGCGTTGGGACAGGCAGGTGTTGTGGTACCTACATCACTGGTCAGTACAGGTTCAGTACCTCGGCTTTTACATGCTATATAGTGACTATATCACTTTGGGAGGTGGCGGATTGATTGTTAAAGCCCCAATGAATACATGTTTTGTACTTTACTAATATGGTCTAAACTATTTATATAGAACATTACTGCTAACTGTTGCTGACCTGTTTCTGTATGAATTAAAATTATATACATATTGCTGTACGGTATCAGCTCACCTACTATTGAGGATCTACTGCTGTGAATCATGTAATTTTGGTAATGCTGTGCTATTGTTTTAAAATGTCAAATAAAAATTATTGTTTTATTAAAATGGAGTCATACCACTTTTTCTCTGGCTAAATATTTATGTGCACTAGGTATAAAAATACGGGGAACCCTACGCCATATTTTCTAAATATTTATTTATTTTTATATGCACATCGGGACCCAGACAGCTAGTGTGAGGGCCACCAGTCACAGATGCCACCACGCCAACAGTCTGATTGCCACCAATCACAAATGCTGTTATTACCCTGATTGCCACTACACCAGGGCAATCCAAATGAGACAGGTAAAGCGCCAGGATTGTCACATCTAATGGATATGACTATTCTGTGGCAGCTGCTGGCTGCTATTTTTAAGCTTGGGGTGGGCAATATCCATGGGCCTCCCCAGCCTGAGAATACCAGCCCCAAGCTGTCGGCTTTATCTTGGCTGGGTATCAAAATGGGGACTGCACGCCATTTTTTAAATTAATTAACTCCTTCACGACCGCGGGCAGTAAAATTACGTCCTATTTTAACGTGACTTAACGACCAGGAACGTAATTTTACTGCCTAAACTTCATTTGATTGCCGTGGCCATAGCAACGGCTTTCAAATGATGTCCCCTGCTGTTTCTTACAGCAGGGGACCTTTGCTTGACCCCGGGGGGGGGGTGGCATCGCCAACCCCCATCGACGATCGATGTGATTGGCTGTTCAAATCTGAACTGCCAACCACATCATTCGCATTGATTTCGGCAAAAATAATGCCCGAATTAGTGCAATTCTATGAGATCCTGCTATGAGATGTCGTAGCAGCTACAGCAGATCATAGGTGGATCTCAAACATGCCGCCCCCAGCCCCTGCAGCACTGATTGGAGCGATCGTGCTATGACGCGCAATCGCTCCAATCAGTGTGCAGTGGGGCGGTCTGATCTGTAGGTGGCCGGCCTCCCCAGGCCTGTGCTGGTCTGGGGAGCCTCCCCCAACATGTCTGCAGCGTGGAGTGGCTGGTACTTGTGTTACCACGCCACCGCTGCTAATGTCACTGCTTCTGCGCCTGCTCCACGTGAGTATTCCACTCTTCTTGCAGCCCATGCGCGCTCCCGTTATGGCCCCTGCGCACTCCCGTTATGGCCCCTGCCCGTGCCCCCCGCGGTCTGCCCCCCCACGCCCCGATCTGCCCCCCGACATCCCGATCTGCTCCACCTGCGATCTGCCTGCCTCCTCTGTCATCTCTATTCTGCTTCCTTCCTTCTTTGCTTCTCCGGTACCCCCCTCTGCTCTCCCGCGCCCCCCTCTGCTCACCCCCTCCCCTCTCCCCTTGACGTCCTCTTACCTGCCTTCACCGGGTCGTACGATTTCTTCACTGGCCCGATCACATCTGCCTCCATCTCTGGGTCCTTCCTGGGTCTTCTGCTGATCTGTCCAACGTCCTGCCTGTGGCTCCTGTACAGATGTCTATCTCGCTTGCCTTCTGTTCCTCCTGCTACTCCTCTGGGTACTGTGAGTATAACTTTTTTTTTTTGCCCTGTATCCTGTCCATTTTTACACCTCATCTGTCCGTGCGTCCCGCCGAGCACTGATCACGGATGCAGATAACGGATCTGCATCCGTGGTCAATTTTTGGCGTGACTTTTTTTTTTCCGTATCCCCAACGCGTTTTGTATCGCATCTGTCCGTGCGTCCCGCCAATCGCTGATCAGGGATGCAGATAACGGATCTGCATCCCTGCTCAATTTTTGGCGTGACTTTTTTCCGTATCCCCAATGCGTTTTGTATCGCATCTGTCCGTGCGTCCCGCCAATCGCTGATCAGGGATGCAGATAATGGATCTGCATCCCTGCTCAATTTTTGGCGTGACTTTTTTCCGTATCCCCGACGCTTTTTGTATCGCATCCATCCGTGCGTCCCGCCGAGTGCTGATCAGGGATGCACATAACGGATCGGCATCCCTGCTCAATTTTTGGCGTGACTTTTTTCCATATCCCGACGCTTTTTGTATCGCATCCATCCGTGCGTCTCGCCAAGCGCTGATCAGGGATGCACATAACAAATCTGCATCCCTGCTCAATTTTTGGCGTGACTTTTTCTTTTTTCCATATCACCGACGCTTTTTGTATCTCATCCGAATGTGCGTCCTGCAGCGGTCGATCAGTGCACCGCATCTGTGCGTTTGAAAAGTCAAATGGAGTTCGTTCTCTTCTGAGCCCCACCATGCGCCCAAACAATTTATTTCCACCACATATGAGGTATCTGCGTACTCAGGAAAAATTGCACAATACGTTTTATGGTGCAGTTTTTCCTGATACCGTTGTAAAAAAAAAAAAGCTACCTGGTTGATGCAAAAATTTTGTGGTAAAAAAAAAAATAAAAAAATTTCACGGTTCAATGTTATCAACTTCTGTGGAGCCCCTGGGGGTGCAAGGGGCTCACCAAACATCTAGATAATTTCCTTGAGGGGATGGGGTCACTTGTGAGGGAGCTCCACTGTTTAGGCACCATAGGGGGTCTCCAAACATGACATGGCGTCCGCTAATGATTCCAGACAATTTTGCTGTCAAATGGTGTGCTTTCTCTTCTGAGCCCTGCCATGCGCCCAAACAATTACTTTCCACCACATATGAGGTATCGTCGTACTCAGGAGAAATTGCACAATACGTTTTATGGTACATTTTTTCCTGATACCCTTGTGAAAAAAAAAGCTACGTGGTTCAAGTAACAGTTTTGTGGTGAAAAAAAAAATTGTATTCATGGCTTAACATTATCAACTTGTGTGGAGCCCCTTGGGGCTCGCTAAACATCTAGATAAATTCCTTGAGGCGTCTAGTTTCCAAAATGGGGTCACTTGTGGGGGAGCTCCATTGTTTAGGCACCTCAGGGGGTCTCCAAATGCAACATTACGTCAGCTAATGATTCCAACCAATTTTGCTGTCAAATGGTGCTCTTTCTCTTCTGAGCCCCGCCATGCGCACAAACAATTACTTTCCACCACATATGAGGTATCTGCGTACTCAGGAGAAAATGCACAATACATTTTATGGTGCATTTTTTACTGATACCCTTGTGAAAAAAAGCTACCTAGTTGAAGCAACAGTTTTGTGGTAAAAAATTTTTTTTTCTTTTCACGGATCAACGTTATAAACTTCTGTGAAGCCCCCAGGGGTTCAAAGTGCTCACCAAACATCTAGAAAAATTATTTGAGGGCTCTAGTTTCCAAAATGGGGTCACTTGTGGGGTAGCTCAATTGTTTAGGCACCTCAGGGGGCCTTCAAACCCGACATGGCGTCTGCTAATGAGTGCAGCTAATTTTCTGTTCAAAAATTCAAATGGCGCTCCTTCCCTTTCGAACTCTGCCGTGCGCCCAAACAATTGATTTTTACCACATATGGGGTATCAGCGTACTCAGGAGAAAATGCACAATAAATTGTAGAGTGCACTTTCTCTTTTCTCCCTTGTGAAAATTAAAATGTTATGGCTAAAGTAACATTTTTGTGTTAAAAAGTAAAATTTTCATTTTTTCCTTCCACATTGCTTTGGTTGCTGTGAAGCACCTAAAGGGTTAATAAACTTCTTGGATGTGGTTTTGAGCAAAGTGAGGGGTGCAGATTTTTGAATGGGGTCACTTTTGGGTATTTTCTGTCACCTCGGCCTCTCAAAGTCACCTCAAATGTGATGTGGTCCCTAAAAAAAATTCTTTTGTAAATTTTGTTGGAAAAATGAGAAATTGCTGATTAACTTTGACCCCTTCTAACTTTCTAACGAAAAAAAATTTTGTTTCGAAAATTGCGCTGATGTAAAGTAGACATGTGGGAAATGTTATTTAGTAACTATTTTGTGTGACATATTTCTCAGATTTATAGGCATACATTTTCAAAGTTTGAAAATTGCAAAATTTTCAAAATTTTTGCAAAATTTCCTAAATTTTCACAAATAAACGCAAAAAATATCGGCCTAAATTTACCACTGACATGAAGTACAATATGTCATGAAAAAACATTCTCAGAATCGCCAGCATCCGTTGAAGCGTTCAAGAGTTATAATCTGTCAAAGTGACACTGGTCAGAATTGCAAAAAATGGCCCGGTCATTAGGGTGTTTTAGTGGCCGGGGGTGAAGGGGTTAATTAATTTATTTAATTTAAAAAAATCCGCATACGGTTCCTCTTATTTCAATACACAGCCAAGATAAGCGCATGGCTGGGTGCTGCAGCTTGTAGCCGTGGGCTTTATCTGTACTGGTATCAATATGGGTGGACTGCACACCATTTTTTTTACATTTATTTTTTTACTCCAGTATAAGGATACAGGACAGTATGTATGATTCCAACCAATCACAGATGCTGTCAGATGGGGTGGGGCATGGTCTAACTGCAGCCAATCAGAGATGCCGGTGGGCGGGGAAAGTAGTGAATATGTATCATGCATAATGAGACGCACCAGAAGTAGCATTACAGCCACGGGGAGACTTGGTAAGTATGCCCTACTTTATTCTTTCCTTATTTTCTTTCTTTTGCAGCCCCCTACACCATCTGCAGCCCCCCACACCATTTAATAACACATAAGTTTTGGCTCCCATTGAATTGAATGGTTTCAGCTAGGATCATTGATTGGATCAGCAATCTGATCGGCAAACCCAGCCAAGTTCGGTGATCCTGATCCAATCCTTGGGAGGATCACTCATCTCTATTTGTGACAAGACAATGTATTTACAGCAAAGACATTTTAGAGACATGCCTTCCCGTATGGGTATTAATTCCTGGAAGCATTCTATTGTTGATAGTTCTGTCCCTGTGTAAGCTTTGAAAGTGGCCTGGAATTCAACCAATTCTACTCTGAAAACCAACGGTGCTCCTATTTTAGGCACAGCCATTTGTTCAGTAATAATAATGGTGGGACATTGGATGTGTTTCTGAACACAGAAGAAACCAGTGCATTAAAATTTGCGGGTGATTCTCAGATAAGCAAACTACTAGGGTATTTCCATCACACACTAACTAGCATACAACAGATCACCAAAGCTGGATCAATGCACAGGACCAGTGTTGCTGGAGCTAAGTTAGAGCTATCACCAACTTCAGTCTGCTCACTTGCCACTTTCCTTCCTTCCACTTTCACTTCCCTAGCTGAACTCTCTCTACTCCTCAACTCTTCTGCCTGCTTTTCCCGCCTCCAGGACTGTGAACTCCTTGGTGGGCGGGGCCAACCGCCTGGCCCACCCCCTGGTGTGGACATGAGCCCCTGGAGGAAGGCAACAAGGATTTTGTGTTTGGCTTTGGGTGTGCCTAACCGGGGTGTGGGGTGTGTTGGTGTTGTGCTCTGTGGCCCCTGGCTTGTCCAGGGCGCCACATTCCCCCTTAGTTAAATGCAGACCGTCCGCGGGCTGCCCGTCCATCACCGGTTTTATTTTCACAACTGAAAAATATAAAAGGTAAAACGGTAACACACAGATTACAAGTAAAATAACATCTTCCCACATCGGGAGGTACTCTTACTTAAACGTTGCGTAACGGTTACGGCTTCCGCTCTCTCCCACCCAAGCAACCTGGCCCTGATGCTGCCCCTAAGCAAACAGGCAGCACCCCTGGACCCCAGTCCTGCACAAGTTGCCCGAGCGGGTTCTGTCCTTTTCAGGGGACCCACGTCCATGAGGAACCCCTGAAACCCCCAGACGATCGCCACCGGTTCCGGTGGTGGCTGGGCCCCAGCCTGCTCCACTGCGGGCCCTTCCTCCAATTGCCTCTCCGGAGGCTGTCACGGTAGAAGACATAAAACATATTTTATTTACATGCCACTAATTTGTGGTTGCCCTGCCAGTTCTTAGGCTTGTTCATAAGGAGTTCCTTATGCATAATTGTAAAGGCGGTCCCAACGGAGACCAATTGCCGGCAAACGACCGGTGCAAATCAGCAGCCAATCAGGTACTTTCACGGTATCATTCACTTGTCATTCCTTTAAACGGTACTTTTGTGGTCCCAATGGGGGACAACTGCAACGGGACTCCGCTGCCCTGGAGCGGCTACCACCGGCAGGGGGGTCGGCCCACTCGGGGACCGGTCGATACATCGGGTTCTCCTTCCACAGGCAGTTCAGCCCAGAACCACTGACGGCCGTTAAGAACGGTGGCGGGGGGCAGCGTGGTCGGAACCCCCTCCTCCATCAGTGACATTCTCTCTGGGCATCCGGCTGCGGTACCGGCCCCCGGCTCCCATGCAATCAGGGCTGGTTCTGGGGTTTGGGTGGACTGGTGGCGATGCAGCACGGCCGCAGCGGCCCCATGCTCACGGGCCTCCACTACGGCAACCATCCTGCGCATCTCCTCCTTCCAGTCCAGCAGCTGCTGCAGGCTCTGCGCCCTCACCTTCAAGCAGAACCTGCCCAGCTCCCGCTCCAGCCACGCAGCGGTCCCGGCGGGGAGCTCACCCGGGCCGCAGTCTTCAAAGGCTACTCCTCCTCGGTTCCCCCAGAGCTTGGACGCTCCGGTAGCGGGCACTCCCGCGCTCCAATTCGAGGACGCCGCCATCTCTCCATCCGCGTCCCCCTTAGTCCTTTTCCGGCTCCTCCTCTACAGGGGCGGGGTTTTGGCCTTCGCGTCTCCACTACTCGAGGAGATGCTCGAGCGGGAATGCTTCGCGCCCAAGATGGCGGCTTCACAAATTTTCCGGCCGGACACCTCCGGCGGTAACAAGGCGCACCTCTACCAGACGGCAGAGCAGTAAGATCCTGTTCGTGACGCCAAGTTGTCGCGGGCGGAGGAGGGGACGCTGCGCTCTCCCACTGCTCGGGTCCGGCTGCTGCTGCTTGGTGGTGGCTCGAGCGGTGGGCCGGATCCCGGGGACTCGAGCGGCGTTCCTCGCCTGTGAGTGAAAAGGGGATTTGGTTGAGGGGATTGGATATTGTCCGTGACGCCACCCACGGTTGTGGTGATATTGGTGACACCACCGCTGCTCTGGACGGGGATCCCGGGAGCGGTGACAGGGAGCAGCTTTGTTGTTAGTTCTCCCCTCCGTGGGTAGGGGGTTGGTTGTCCCGGGGCCCGGTGATGGGGTAGGGATGGATGGCAGGCAGGTTACGGGACCTGGTGAGGTGCAGGGTCGCAGGGGCAGCACTGTGCCGCACGGCACGGTGGTACTCACTCAGCCAATGATGAGGACACAGTTCTCGGTAAAACAAACGGCTGGATGGACGGGTCCCACAGGCGGCTGCGGTGTTGTTTCTCCTGGCAGGTTGGTGGTGACTGCCTTTCCCTGCACCTATGTACGGTAGATGGTTCCGATGGGTTCCCACCGGTAACCCGCTCCCCAGCTTGGATATGGGCTGGAGGAGCCCCTTTTGCCCGCAGGCTCTGGCCCTGAGAAACGGTTGCCTTGGCGGTGGCGGTGTCTCCCTCTCTTGGTTGGACTGTTGCCTTCTGTCAGGACTTGGCTGTTGGGAAACCCAGGAGGTTCCCTTCACTAACGAATTCGGCAAATTCACGGCGACTTCTAGCCTTGCCGGGGTCCGTAAGCCCCTGCCAGATGGTGCTGGCTTCTCTTTGCGTACCGGTCCGGTACCGCTGGGCCACCGCCTGTCCACGGTCCTTACGGTAGACTCCGATAGGCCACTCCTGCAGACGGTCACCACTGTCTGCCAACTTTGCTGCTCCGTCCGGGCCACACAGCCGGACCAACTTCAGTCTGCTCACTTGCCACTTTCCTTCCTTCCACTTTCACTTCGCTAGCTGAACTCTCTCTACTCCTCAACTCTTCTGCCTGCTTTTCCCGCCTCCAGGACTGTGAACTCCTCGGTGGGCGGGGCCAACTGCCTGGCCCACCCCTTGGTGTGGACATCAGCCCCTGGAGGAAGGCAACAAGGGTTTTGTGTCTGACTACGGTGTGCCTGACCGGGAGTGTGGGGTGTGTGGGTGTTGTGCTCTGTGGCCCCTGGCTTGTCCAGGGCGCCACATATTTGTGCAATGAGGAGGGTGCAGCCTAAGGGGTACTTTGCACACTACGACATCGCAAGCCGATGCTGCGATGCCGAGCGCGATAGTCCCCTCCCCCGTCGCAGCTGCGATATCATTGTGATAGCTGCCATAGCGAACATTATCGCTACGGCTGGTTCACATACACTCACCTGCCGTGCGACGTCGCTTTGGCCGGCGAACTGCCTCCTTATTAAGGGGGCGGGTCGTGCGGCGTCACTGCGACGTCACACGGCAGGCGGCCAATAGGGGCGGAGATGAGCGGGATGTAAACATCCCGCCCACCTCCTTCTTTCCGCATAGCCAACGGGAGCCGCGGTGACGGAGGTAGGAGATGTTCCTCGCTCCTGCGACTTCACACACCGTGATGTGTGCGGCCGCTGGAGCGAGGAACAACATCGGACCGTCGCGTCAGCGTAATTATGGAATTCGCCGACGCTACACCAATGATACGATTACGACGATTTTGTGCTCGTTAATCGTATCATCTAGGATTTACACACTCCGATGTCGAGAGCGATGCAGGAAGTGCGTCACTTTCGACATGACCCCACCGACATCGCACCTGCGATGTCGTAGTGTGCAAAGTACCTCTAAGGATACAACATTCTTTATCAAGCTATGTAAAACTATTAGGCAGCTTGTTTTGATGAAGCAAAATGGGCCAAAAAGATATTTAACTATGAAAAGTCAAAAATTGTTAAAAATCTTAGGCTAAAGTGGGCTTTACACGCTGCGACATCGCTAATGCGGAGTCGTTGGGGTCACGGATTTTGTGACGCACATCCGGCCGCATTAGCGATGCCGTTGCGTGTGACACTAATAAGCGATTTTGCATCGTTGCAAAACTGTGCAAAATCGCTAATCGGCGACACGGGGGTCCATTCTCAATTATCGTTACTGCAACAGTAACGAAGTTGTTCCTCGTTCCTGCGGCAGCACACATCACTGCGTGTGACGCCGCAGGAGCGAGGAAGCTCTCCCTACCTGCCTCCCGGCCGCTATGAGGAAGGAAGGAGGTGGGCGGGATGTTACGTCCCGCTCATCTCCGCCCCTCCGCTGCTATTGGGCGGCGGTTCAGTGACGCTTCAGTGACGTCGCTGTGACGCCGCACGGACCGCCCCCTTAGAAAGGAGGCGGTTCGCCCGTCACAGCAACGTCGCCGGACAGGTAAGTATGTGTGACGGCTCTGGGCGATGTTCTGCGGCACGGGCAGCGATTTGCCCGTGTCGCGCAACAGATGGGGGCGGGTACCCACACTAGCGATATCGGGACCGATATCGCAGTGTGTAAAGTAGCCTTAAGTTCACATGTCCAGTAATCATCCATTAGAATGGATCCAGCAGCAATCTGTTGGTAAAAAAGTTGTGTAGACACAACAACTTTTGTCTGTTTTTAAATAACTGATTTCAGCTTCATGCATTTTTTTTCCAACATTGCAGTCTATGGAAAACGGATCCATTAATTGATTGTCATGCGCTGTCCGGATCCGCACATGCGGATTACTTCTACTGCGCCGGACTCTGTTCACATTGCAGAGTCTGACAGGCAACCTGGTCTCTCATAAGTGCTCAGCTCAGCTGGGCATCGGCTGAGTTGTTTCACTGCTCCCAGCTGTGCAGGTGTTAATCCTTTTTGGGGCAGTGTGCTACTCTTCTGAGAGCCAGGTTGCTGATTGCCTTCCACAACTGGATTCCTCCTATTTAAGGCTAGGGAGTGTAGTAGGAGACCACTGAAGATAATTTCTGCTTGCAATTGCAATATCCCACTGTTCGTGGTGATCCTTCCCCTTTGGTTTATCCCATCCGGTGTCTTCTTGTCTCCCCTCTGTGGATATTTGCAGTGTGTGTGAGTTTCAGTTTTACCCCCTTGTCTATGTCTTGTGGGAGGTGTATCACTTTGCTTCCTGCCGAACCCTGGGTTGGGAGTCCAGGGGTATTAGGACTGGGCCCGACAGGAGACAGGGCCAGGTCAGGGACCTGGACCTCCCTACTATTAAGGGTACCTCCGGGGTTAGAGTGAGCGCAGGAGTCCCAGTCTTAGGGCCAGCATAGGTCCCCCTGTGTCCCTAGTCACCCGTGACTCTGATTGATATTTATCCCTCTGATTTTTTTTTCATTTGTAAACTATTTGTTTTTGCTTACTGGATCAGTTTCATATAGAAGATAAATAGCAATCAGTTAATGGATTTATTTTCCGTAGGTTAAAAAATGGATCCAGTTAAGAAATGGACAAAAAAGTTGTGTCTGCACAATTTTTTTGCCAACAGATTGCAGCTGGATCCGTTCTAACAAATGATTACGGTTCATGTGAACTCAGCCTTACAGAGGGATACAGCAGCCTTGACGTTGCTAGTGTAACACCCCGGGGTCGAGGAGTTTTCACCCAACATGTCGCCGGGCCGTGGGTGCAGATCCTCTGCGTCGTCACGTGCTGGCCTTACCCAGTTTCGTGACCCCGAGACGTACAGGAGGGGAAGGAAGGTGGTGTATGGGAGGCAGGATGGAGGATGGGGTGGTAGTGACGGTTTAGGAAAGTCTTTTATGATTGTGACGCCACCCACTGCAGGTGCTGCTCTCCAGGGCTGATGGTAATGGTCACAGCCGGGATGGTGTAGCTCCCCACAGGTGAAGCGGGATTACCCCGGGGAGGATAATGGAGGACGGACGGGCATGGTAGTAGTTGTGACGACACGGACTCTGTCAGTGCCTAGCAAGGGTTAAAGTTTATTAACATTCAGCCAGACATGAAGATATTTTGTTTATAAACAAGGGATAAGCCTCTCATTGTTTTGTTTCATTGAGTCTAGTGTTAAGGCCCCTTTACTTACTGCAACATCGCTAGCGATATCGCTGTAATGTCACCGGTTTTGTGACGTAATAGCGACCTCCCCAGCGCCATTGCAGTGTGTAACATGCATCAGTGACCTGGCCCCCGCTGTGAGGTTGCTGATCGCTACAAATCTTTCAGGATCATTTTTTGGTCCTTTGTTTCCCGCAGTGCAGCATGCATCGGTGTGTTTGACACCGTTACAACGACATCATTAGCAACTTAGAACCCAGTGTGCTATAGCGTCCCCTGCTGTGTGACACGTCCTCAATGACCAGCAAGGTCGTTCTGCAGGTCCATATCGCTGCTGCGTCTGTCGCGGGCGGAGGAGACGCGCTCGCCACGCTCGGGTGCTGCTGCTTGGTGGCTCGAGCGGTGGACCGAACCCAAGGACTCGAGCAACGCTCCTCACCCGTGAGTGAAAAGGGGGGTGGTATGTTTAGGGAGATTGTTTGTGACACCACCCACGGGTCGTGGTGATGATGGCACCACCGCTGCTGGTAACGGGGATCCCGGGAGAGATAGTAGGGTGCAGCTGAGATAAAGTCCCCTCCGTGGGTAAGGGGTTTGGCGTTCCCAGGGCCCGGTGGTGGTGACTAGAGTTGAGCGCGGTTCGCGGTTCGAGGTTCTCCAGTTCTAGGCTCGAGTGATTTTGGGGCCTGTTCTAGATCGAACTAGAACTCGAGCTTTTTGCAAAAGCTCGATAGTTCTAGAAACGTTCGATAATGGTTCTAGCAGCAAAAAAACAGCTAATTCCTAGCTGGCTTTCCGCTGTAATAGTGTAAGTCACTCTGTGACTCACACTATTATGAAATTTCAGTGTATAGTGTGCGGGAACAGCGCCTTCAGATCACTGCTGTTTGTATAATATAATTTTTTTTTTTTTCCTTGTCTTCCTTCCCTAAGCGCGCGCGTGTAGTGGGGAGGGCCATTATGGCAGCCAATCCCAGACACACACACAGCTAAGTGGACTTTTAGCCAGAGAAGCAACGGCATGTGTGATAGGATGTCCATGTCACATGTCCCTGCATTATAAAAACGAGTATCTGCCCGTCCGGACGCCATTATCTCTTCTGCGTCCTTGGTGTCAGACATCACTGGCGCAGCTCCGTCCTTTGTCCTATCACCGATACTGCTGTATGCGCTCCATACACAGCGCTGGACAGCTTAGGCCGGTTTCACACATCCGGCTTTTCGCTTGTTTGCCGGATCCGGCGCTCTCCCATACAGTGACTACAGTACAGTGACAGCGCAACAAACGCCGGTCACGTGCTGTCATGTGACCGGCGCATGTGACCCGGAAGTTACAGCGCTGTCACTGTACTGTATTGTCTGTACGGGAGAGCACCGGATCCGGCAAACAAGCGAAAAGCCGGATGTGTGAAACCGGCCTTAGGGATAGCACTTTCTATAAGTCCTTTTAAGGGCTCGTACCGGCAGGGTCAGAGCCATAGGTGACAGGTCTTGAAAACAGACACAGCGTCTGTGTAGCTAAGGTCAGGGATTTCGTCGCTGCATTTCCCCATTAGGAAGGAATAGAAAGGCAGGCTTCCTTTCCTCTACCCAGAGCCCCACAACCCTGGCACTGTACCCTCCTGTCCTCTGCACACTCCAACTCATTATAACTAAGCCATTATACTAGCAAACACTGAGTGTACCTAGTGGCATCCTAAACGTGGCTATTGGACTTTGCTATAGTCCCACTAGTGCAAAGATATTTGCAGCACGTCTGCCTGCATTGCACACTCCAACTCATTATAACTAAGCCATTATACTAGCAAACACTCAGTGTACCTAGTGGCATCCTAAACGTGGCTATTTGACTTTTGTCTAGTCCCACTAGTGCAAAGATATTTGCAGCACGTCTGCCTGCATTGCACACTCAAAACTCATTATAACTAAGCCATTATACTAGCAAACACTCAGTGTACCTAGTGGCATCCTAAACGTGGCTATTGGACTTTTGTCTAGTCCCACTAGTGCAAAGATATTTGCAGCACGTCTGCCTGTATTGCACACTCAAACTCATTATAACTAAGCCATTATACTAGCAAACACTCAGTGTACCCAGTGGCATCCTAAACGTGGCTATTTGACTTTTGTCTAGTCCCACTAGTGCAAAGATATTTGCAGCACGTCTGCCTGCATTGCACACTCAAACTCATTATAACTAAGCCATTATACTAGCAAACACTCAGTGTACCTAGTGGCATCCTAAACGTGGCTATTGGACTTTTGTCTAGTCCCACTAGTGCAAAGATATTTGCAGCACGTCTGCCTGCATTGCACACTCAAACTCATTATAACTAAGCCATTATACTAGCAAACACTCAGTGTACCTAGTGGCATCCTAAACGTGGCTGTTGGACTTTTGTCTAGTCCCACTAGTGCAAAGATATTTGCAGCATGTCTGCCTGCATTGCACACTCAAACTCATTATAACTAAGCCATTATACTAGCAAACACTCAGTGTACCTAGTGGCATCCTAAACGTGGCTATTGGACTTTTGTCTAGTCCCACTAGTGCAAAGATATTTGCAGCACATCTGCCTGCATTGCACACTCCAACTCATAGTTACTAATCCATTATACTAGCAATTTATGCTGCCAGTTTAAAGGCCGTAGTTGCATTTTCAGGGATATTTATTCTTTATTATTCTGCTGTTAATAAAGCTAGACCACCGCTGCAATCTACACCACCTCTCAATTTTTACTACCACATTTTCAGTGCACAATCTTGTCGCAATCAACATGAGTGGCAAAATGACAGATGCTGGTGGAAAGGGGAAGAGGCGTGGTGGAAAAGGAAAAAAAGGTTTTGTCCGTGGGGAAGGTGGCAAAGCTCCATTATCATCTGCTGAAGATAGACCATCTACCAGCAACAGTAAGATGTCTACTACTTACCGTGGACAATCCGATGTGCTCCCTTTTTTACGGACACGAACAACAGGAACAAAGGTAGATGATGGCCAAAAAAGGAAAATGCTTGAATGGATCTCAAGTGGTCCAACAAGTGCCCTCTCAGCCACTTCAAGTACCGCATCCAAAAAACACCAGTCCTCTGAGTTGTCATCCCAATCAAACTTGCTTTCTCCCAGCTCTGAAGTCTCCATCAGCCCTGCACAGTATGGTGGAACTGAGATGGCTGAGTCTGCAGAGCTGTTCAGTCACACTATAGCCTGGGAATCAAAGGTCTGCTCCCAAGCTACAGTGAGTACAGAACATGAAATGGTCTGCAGTGATGCCCAGAACCTTTGTGACTCTGATTCAGGCCGTGAGGACCAAGTTTCTGAGCATAATGTTGACCCTTTGTCACGAACTGTAACACCTGTGGTTATAGACAATGAGGAACATACTGATGAAGATGAGACGCAGATACCCGATTGGGATGACAACTTAAATATTCGGTCAGGGCAAGAAGAGGCTCGGTCTGAGGGGGAGGCGAGTGCAAACACAACAATTGATGATGAAGTTCTAGATCCCACCTACTGTCAACCCACAGTCAGGCACTCGAGGAGATGAACAGAGGTGGTGGAGGAGGATGCAACTGATGACGAAGTTACCTTGCGCCTTCCTGGACAGAGTCGGAGTACTGGTAGCACGTCTACAACTGCATCCTCAGCCACCACTCTGCCTCTGTGCACTAGTCGGGGTGGATCAACAGGTCGCATGCCCTCTAAGCCTTGCCTAGCCTGGTCCTTTTTTGACATAGCAAAAGATCGCCCAAATTATGTGATCTGTAAAATTTGTCATGGTTCTATTAGTAGAGGTCAAAACCTCAGCAGTTTGACAACTTCTTCCATGAATCGTTACATGAATAAATATCATATGTCCCGGTGGGAAGCTCACCTTGCTGCAATGCGGCCTAGCGGAGCGAATTATCCACCGCCTGACCCTTCCAGTGCATCCGCGCGCTCTTCATCTTCTATGACTGTGGGGACAGCTGTCACACCTGTTTTTCCATGCACAACTTCCACCACTGTAACCGCAACAGGCAGTTTGCTTGGTAGGTCGTCAGTTGGTTTGGAAGGGGAAACAAGTGAGTGTGTACAGCTCTCTCAGACATCGATAGCACCAACGTTGGATGAAGGCAACATCAGGTCTCCGCCTGCACTTTCCTCACAAACCTGCATTTTTTCAGGGACACCCTACTCAACACCGTCTACACACAGCAGCCAGATCTCTGTCCCTCAGATGTGGTCAAATAAAAGGCCACTTCCTGCGACCCATGACAAAGCTAAGAGGTTGACTCTATCCCTCTGTAAGCTCTTGGCTACCGAAATGCTGCCTTTCCGCCTAGTGGACACACTGGATTTTAGAGACCTTATGTCTGTCGCTGCGCCCCAGTACCAGATGCCCAGTCGCCACTACTTTTCTAAGAAAGGTGTGCCCGCGCTACACCAGCATGTCGCACACAACATCACCGCTTCCTTGAGAAACTCTGTGTGTGAACGGGTGCATTTCACCACCGATACTTGGACCAGTAAGCATGGACAGGGACGTTACATGTCGCTGACTGGGCACTGGGTAACTATGGTGATAGATGTTGAAGGGTCTGCTGCACAAGTCTTGCCGTCCCCACGACTTGTGTGTCAATCCTCTGTCTGTCCAAGTTCCGCCACTGCTTCTGCCTCCTCTACCTCATCTGGGTCCTCCACCTCCGCCCCAAGCCTGCCTGGTCAGGCCACCAGCGTTCTCACTGCGCAGAAGGAATCACGCACGCCTCATTACTATGCTGGCAGCAGAGCGCAACGGCATCAGGCGGTCTTTAGCTTGACATGTCTTGGGAATAAGAGTCACACAGCTGAGGAGTTGTGGTCAGCTCTGCGGTCCGAGTTTAATAAATGGTTGTCTCCACTCAACCTGCAGCCTGGTAAGGCCGTGTGCGACAATGCTGCAAACCTGGGTGCGGCCCTTCGCCTGGGCAAGGTGAAACACGTGCCTTGTATGGTTAACGTGTTGAACCTTGTTGTCCAGCAATTTTTAACACACTATCCCGGCCTAGATGGCCTTCTGAACAGGGCACGAAAACTGTCTGCTCACTTCCGCCGTTCAAGCACCGCAGCTGAGCGACTTGCATCGCTCCAGAAGTCTTTCGGCCTGCCGGTTCATCGCCTGAAATCCGATGTGGCGACACGCTGGAATTCAACTCTCCACATGTTACAGCGACTGTGGCAGCACCGCCGAGCCCTGGTGCAATACGTCATGACGTATAGCCTGGGCCAACGAGATGCAGAGGTGGGGCAGATCACCCTGATGGAGTGGTCTCAGATCAAGGACCTATGCACCCTTCTGCACAGTTTTGACATGGCGACGAATATGTTTAGCGCTGACAATGCCATTATCAGCATGACAATTCCAGTCATTTACATGCTGGAGCACACGCTAAACACTATTCGGAGTCAGGGGGTGGGACAACAGGAAGGGGAGGAACTACAGGAGGATTCATATGCGCAAGGGACAACAACATCACCAAGGTCCACACGTTCATCATCACCAACGCGGCAGGCATGGGACCATGGGGGACAGGGATCAACAAGGGCGCATGGTAGCAGGCTAAATGTTGAGGAAGGTGCAGGAGAACATGAAAAAATGGAGGACGAACTGTCCATGGACATGGAAGACTCAGCGGATGAGGGAGACCTTGGTCAAATTTCTGTTGAAAGAGGTTGGGGGGAGATGTCAGAGGAAGAAAGAACGGTTAGCACCTCTATGCCACAAACACAGCGTGGACTTGGTCCACATGGCTGCGCAAGACACATGAGTGCCTTCTTGTTGCACTACCTCCAACATGACCCTCGTATTGTCAAAATTAGAAGTGATGATGACTACTGGATTCCCACACTATTAGATCCCCGGTACAAGTCCAAATTTTGTGACATAATTCCAGCCATAGAAAGGGACGCACGTATGCAGGAGTATCAGCAGAAGCTGTTACTCGATCATAGCTCGGCTTTTCCACCAAACAACCGTGCAGGTGCAGGGAGTGATTCTCCCAGTTGTAATTTGACAAACATGGGACGGTCTCGTCATCTTCAACAGTCTACCCGTACCAGTAGGACCGTATCTGGTGCTGGTAACAGCAATTTTATGGAATCTTTTCATAATTTTTTTAGACCCTCCTTTGCAAGGCCACCAGAGACAACAAGTCTGACACATAGTCAACGGCTGGAGAGGATGATACAGGAGTATCTCCAAATGAACATCGATGCCATGACTTTGCAAATGGAGTCTTGCTCATTTTGGGCTTCAAATCTAGAAAAATGGCCAGAGCTATCCAGTTACGCCTTGGAGATTTTGTCGTGTCCAGCTGCCAGCGTTGTCTCTGAACGTGTCTTTAGTGCTGCTGGGTGTGTGTTGACAGATAAGCGCACGCGTCTGTCTAGTGACAATGTGGACAGACTGACGTTCATCAAAATGAACAAGTCATGGATCCAGAAGGAATTTACTACCCCTGTGTCATCCTGGGGAGAGTAAATGCTTGTGGATTTGGAATGTGCTTGATGCAAATCAAAACATCCTGTTTGCAACTAGGGCACAAGTGCTGCCACTGAATGGGTGGGTGTGTGTGGGGCACAATTTTTGGAAAAAAAAGGGAGACTCTGCTTGGAGTAACCCTTGCTTGCTGTGTTTTTTATAAATGATCCAAGATGCACAGAGCTGGGATCAGGAAAGACTTTGCTACCTACCCCGGTGTCCTCCTGGGGACGGTTAATTATGGCGTATTTTTGAATGTGCTTGATGCAAATCTAGCTGTGAAGTGTACAACTGGGGCACAACTGCTGCCACTGAAGGGGTGGGTGTGTGTGGGGCACAATTTTTGGAAAAAAAGGGAGACTCCGCTTGGAGTAACCCTTGCTTGCTGTGTTTTTTATAAATGATCCAAGATGTACAGAGCTGGGATCAGGAAAGACTTTGCTACCTACCCCGGTGTCATCCTGGGGACGGTTAATTATGGCGTATTTTTGAATGTGCTTGATGCAAATCTAGCTGTGAAGTGTACAACTGGGGCACAACTGCTGCCACTGAATGGGTGGGTGTGTGTGGGGCACAATTTTTGGAAAAAATGGGAGACTCCGCTTGGAGTAACCCTTGCTTGCTGTGTTTTTTATAAATGATCCAAGATGCACAGAGCTGGGATCAGGAAAGACTTTGCTACCTACCCCGGTGTCCTCCTGGGGACGGTTAATTATGGCGTATTTTTGAATGTGCTTGATGCAAATCTAGCTGTGAAGTGTACAACTGGGGCACAACTGCTGCCACTGAAGGGGTGGGTGTGTGTGGGGCACAATTTTTGGAAAAAAAGGGAGACTCCGCTTGGAGTAACCCTTGCTTGCTGTGTTTTTTATAAATGATCCAAGATGTACAGAGCTGGGATCAGGAAAGACTTTGCTACCTACCCCGGTGTCATCCTGGGGACGGTTAATTATGGCGTATTTTTGAATGTGCTTGATGCAAATCTAGCTGTGAAGTGTACAACTGGGGCACAACTGCTGCCACTGAATGGGTGGGTGTGTGTGGGGCACAATTTTTGGAAAAAATGGGAGACTCCGCTTGGAGTAACCCTTGCTTGCTGTGTTTTTTATAAATGATCCAAGATGCACAGAGCTGGGATCAGGAAAGACTTTGCTACCTACCCCGGTGTCCTCCTGGGGACGGTTGATTATGGCGTATTTTTGAATGTGCTTGATGCAAATCTAGCTGTGAAGTGTACAACTGGGGCACAACTGCTGCCACTGAATGGGTGGGTGTGTGTGGGGCACAATTTTTGGAAAAAAAGGGAGACTCCGCTTGGAGTAACCCTTGCTTGCTGTGTTTTTTATAAATGATCCAAGATGCACAGAGCTGGGATCAGGAAAGACTTTGCTACCTACCCCGGTGTCCTCCTGGGGACGGTTAATTATGGCGTATTTTTGAATGTGCTTGATGCAAATCTAGCTGTGAAGTGTACAACTGGGGCACAACTGCTGCCACTGAAGGGGTGGGTGTGTGTGGGGCACAATTTTTGGAAAAAAGGGAGACTCCGCTTGGAGTAACCCTTGCTTGCTGTGTTTTTTAAAAGGAGCCAAGATGAACAGAGCTGGGATCAGGAAAGACTTTGCTACCTACCCCGGTGTCATCCTGGGGACGGTTAATTATGGCGTATTTTTGAATGTGCTTGATGAGTACCAAAAATACCAAAGATGCCCGTTTTGCCTGCAGGCGCTGGCCCTTGGATCTCTAGCCTGTGGCGGTGGCTGTATATCCTCTCTGGGTGGACGGTTGCCTTCAATCGGGACTTGGTAGTTGGGAAACCCCTGGGGTTCCTGTCACATTCGGATTTGACTATTGACGGCGGCTCCAAGCCTGGTCGGGGTCCGATGGCCCTGCCTGTGTGCTTAGCTTCACTCCGTTCCCCGGTCCGGTACCGGCGGGCCGACACCCGACCCCGGTCCTTACGGCTGTGCGGAGTTCCACTAACTCCTGCAGATGGCCACCACCGTCTGCCAACCTTGCTGTCAGTGCCTGGGCTCCTACCCAGGCACCTGAAGTGTTTACTCCTCTCATTTTCACCTCCAAGACTAATCTGACGCTTTTCCCGCCTCCAGGCCTGTGAACTCCTCGGTGGGTGGGGCCAACCGCCTGGCTCCGCCCCACCTGGTGTGGACATCAGACTCTGGAGGGAGGCAACAAGGGTTTTTGGTTTGGCTGGTGTAACTGCCTAGGGTGGGGGTGTGTGTGTTGGTATGTTTGTGACTACCTGGCTAGTCCAGGGCATCACACGTTGTTGGCCAGATCTGCCTGTTTGACAGCTCACCAGCGACTTTCCAGCGATCCCGGCCAGGTCGGGATCGCTGGTGGGATCGCTAGAAAGTCTCAGTGTGTAAAGAGGCTTTTAAAGTTTTTGTTGACTCATGTAATTACCTTGGCCAGAGAGGATCAGATACCCAGACAAATCAATTGTGCGAACCTCCATTGTATTGTTGGATGCGATGTGGCTTGGCTGTATCCCTTGTCACTGTCAGAGACCATTACTAATAGGGATATTTTATATGCAGCTTGAAATCTAGCCAATAAGAGCCTAGTCTTATCCACCAATCATGAAGACCCCAATGGTCTGAATGGAGAGCTCAGGGGTATAAGAAGGAGGACTATCCATTGCCCAGGTACACTCTTGCTACATGATACCAATCTAGGACTTGCGGATCCGATTGGCAAGCCATACTGAAACTGGATTATAACACTACATGGACTTTAGCATCGAATGCAAGGATTTGGCTGTGATATCAAGGACTACCTAAGGAAGGAATCCAGCTTGGGAGAATACAGTGACTGGACTACAGACTTTGCGTACCTCAGCCAGCTTCCTAAATCTTAGGCGTTATTCCATTCTCGGTGGGTGCCTGCCCAACCAGGGTGCTGCTGGGTTGGAGTAAGTAGCCCTGGAAGCTCTGGGGCACGGATATTCTAAATCCCTGGTGAGCCAGCAGAAGGGTGAGAAACTGTTGCCGATTACATTTTGTGGTTTTGCTGGTTATATGCCGTTAATTGTTTGGGGATCCAATAAAGTCTTAATATTGTGATTCCCTCACCCTGTGTTGTCTGAGTATTGTTTCGCCGACGGTTAAGGAGGTCGGGCATTCAGTTGGGATGAGCCCTGGGCCATGCTGTCTTTATAAAGGTGGCTGGGCCAGCGGACGAGAGCACCCACTGACCCCCGTGTCTCCACAGTAGTCCCCAATGGCGCCACAGCACTGGGTGACAGCGTCGGTGAAGGAGAGGCAGAGACAGTGGCTGTAGTTTCATGTCTTTTTACTCACAGATAGTTCAGGTGATGCCCCAGAGTACCGTTCTCTGCCACAATGGGCTCCAGCCGATCCCGGATCCGTGAAAGGTTAAGTCCGGTGTGTGTGTCAGCCTGTGAGCCCTTTCCTCCTTTGAAGCGCTAACTATCGGATCCCTGTGGTGTGAAGCACTTAGGTATCCCGGTGTCAGTAAAGTGTCCCGTTCTGTATAGTGATAGCGCGGTTCCGTTGTGGGGCCGGCCCTCAACCCCGAATCCTATATGCTATTTGGCTGCAGACTCGTTGGGACGGGTCCGGTGACTGTTCTAGCCGTTCCCCGCGACCCTTGCAGAGTTGGTAGATAACGTGAAGTATATCTGCTCTAGGATTCTGTATCCCGACTATGCTGGTCCTGTGGAAGCAGTCGCCTGCTTCTCCCCAGCGACCATGTTGAACGCCTTGGCCCACAATGCTACTCGTGGCACCTCCGCTCTGTGTCTGAAGCTGTTCTTTCCCTGTTTGTTGTAATTGTGTTGTGTGTTCCGAGCTGTTGCCCCCAGCCGCTGCCACTGGCTGGTTTACTACTCTCCCTAGGTCAACCTGCTTTTCCCATTGTGTGGTCCTGACTCCCCCTGGTGGTTGCTTCTCCCTGACCTCAGTGGATCTGGGAGCCCCTGGTGCGATAGCGTCCTGTAAACCCACCGCTGTAGTGACCCCCTACTGTGATCTGACCATGGCCCAGTCCTGTTATGATTCAGGAACCGAAGAGGATCAAAAAATGCGGAATCCCAAAAAGGTAACAGAGTGGCTGGAAACTTAACGGACTGCAGACCTAATCCTGACACACAACTAGAAGTAGCCGTGGGGCGTGCCTACGATGACCTGGACGCCTCGACAAAGCCGGAGAACTAAATAATCTCACAGATAGAGATATAAGAAAGCTAATCTGCCTCGGAGCAGTCCCCAAAGATAGATTGATAGCCCCCCACATGTAAAGGCTACGGTGATATAGAACAACAAAATACAAAGCCAGAAAAGACAGATTCAGCAAAGGTGAGGCCCAAACTATCTTTATAGGAAAGGATAAGAAAGAGCAACTGTCTGCAGCCGTAAAAACCCTAATATATATCAGCACTTCTGATATGGAAAAATCCTGAGGTCACACAACCTCTCCCCCACTGTATCAGCACTGATGTTACTGGGATCCAAAAAACACTAATACAGATTACTGAATTAATACCAAGCATGACAAACACAATACTTTACAGAATCATGGAGCTACGTATACAGACACTCCCAGCAGGGAATGATCCCATTCCACCAAGAACTCCACACAGACAAAATAGAAATCATGCATTAGTATCAAAGCAGAAAAAACAACAAGAAAGTGGAAAACAAACAGCAGAGATACAAAGACCACTTATCTGAGAGGAGTTCTGGTAGTGAGCAGAGCTGGTTACAGAATGTCTTTAACACACAGGAGACATTGACCACCAGCAAGGAACCAGATAAAATTACTCAGTTAAATAGCCCAATTTGACCCTGATTCCAGTCCTCCACAGGTGTGTGGCTTTCATTCCACACGTCAACTGCACCGCCAGCACTGACTACAAGAGGGAGACCCACACTGGAAAATGTATTTACAACAGTACCCACCCCTTGAGGAGGGGTCACCGAACCATCACTGGAACCCCCGGGTTTGTCAGGATGGGCTCGATGAAAAGCACGGATCAAGCGGTCAGCATGTGTCAGGCTGCAAGCAGGGGGAGCTGGAGTCCTGCAGGGAAAGACACTACAGGGAGCTGAATGAGCAAGGAGGGGAACTCCCAGTGTGTGCTGATGCAGTGTCTGCCAGCATCAGCCAGACAGCTGAAGCTGTGGGGCATACGGGGGAGGGTCAGACGGATCCAGGTCATACACAATATGGGCAGCAGGAAGACCGGAGGAACTAGCAGAGGAGTCGAGATCAGGCCGAGATCAGTACCAGAGGAAACAACCGAGTGGGGAGGTAGGAGAGGGGGGAACAACCGGGGCTATTGTGGGAAGGTAGAAGGTGGGACAGAGGAATGGCAGAATGACTAGGAGACAGAACACAGACAGAGGCTTAGGGCACAGAGAGGGAACGGATCAGGATCACATTTACAGGGACCAGCACTCACAGGCAAAGCAGCGCTCAGCTTATAGCCGGCACTGGTTCACCAGAGATGACAGTATTTAAAGCATCCCAGCTCCAGAAGTGAGGCACGGGAGAAGGCTCCACCCCCTAGCCATGTGGACGGGGAGGGGAAACAGTATGTATGTCGGAAGCAATCACCCAAGAATTATCCTCCTGACCAAAACCTTTCCACTTGACCAAATACTGGAGCTTCTGTCTAGCAATACAGGAATCAAAAAATGTTTCCACTACATATTCCAGATCTCCTTCGACCAACACAGGATCAGGAGGCACAGCCATGGGCACTACCAGTTCAACATATTTTTTGAACAAAGACTTATGAAAGACATTGTGAATCTTGAAAGTCTCTGGAAGAACCAAATGGAACCAAAAATTGAAAAGCGATAGTGTTGGCCCCTTTAAAAATAGTCTTGGTGAAATGGTGGAAGGGGATGAGGGTAAAGCCAACCTGCTGAATGACTTTTTTTCTACGGTTTTTATACAAGAAAATGCCATGGCAGATGACATGACCAGTGATACCATAAATTCACCCTTGAATATTACCTGCTTAACCCAGCAGGAAGTACGCCGCCGCCTCGAAATCACTAAGGTTGACAAATCTCCGGGCCCGGATGGCATACACCCCAGAGTACTGCAGGAATTGAGTTCTGTGATAGATAGACCATTATTTTTAATCTTCTCAGATTCCTTAATAACAGGGTCGGTACCGCAGGACTGGCGCATAACAAATGTGGTGCCAATATTCAAAAAGGGGACAAAAACTGAGCCGGGAAATTATAGGCCGGTAAGTTTAACCTCTACGGTTGGTAAAATCCTTGAGGGTTTCTTGAGAGATGCTATACTGGAGTATCTCAAGAAAAATAACCTTATGACAGAGTATCAACATGGGTTTATGAGGGATCGATCCTGTCAAACTAATTTGATCAGCTTCTATGAAGAGGTAAGTTCAAGTCTGGACCAGGGAAATGCAGTGGATGTTGTGTATATGGACTTTTCAAAAACTTTTGATACGGTGCCACACAAAAGGTTGGTACATAAAATGAGAATAATGGGGATAGGGGAAAATATGTGTAACTGGGTTAAAAACTGGCTCAGTGATAGGAAACAAAGGGTGGTTATTAATGGTACGTACTCGGACTGGGTCTCAGTTCATAGTGGGGTACCACAGGGGTCAGTATTGGGCCCGCTTCTTTTCAACATATTTATAAATGACCTTGTTGGGGGCATGCAGAGTAGAATTTCAATATTTGCAGATGATACTAAACTCTGCAGGGTAATCAATATAGAGGAGGATAATTTTATATTACAGGGAGATTTATGTAAATTGGAGGATTGGGCTGAGAAGTGGCAATTGAAGTTTAATGTAGATAAATGTAAGGTCATGCACTTGGGTAGAGGAAATAACATTTATGATTATGTAGTTAATTGTAGAACACTGGGTAAAACAGACACAGAAAAAGACTTGGGTGTATGGGTGGATGGTAAACTTCACTTTAGTGGACAGTGTCAGGCAGCTGCTGCCAGGGCTAATAAAATAATGGGATGTATTAAAAGAGGTATAAGTGTTCATGAAAAAAATATAGTTCTACCTCTGTACAAGTCACTAGTGCGACCGCACTTAGAATACTGTGTACAATTCTGGTCACCGATATATAAGAAGGACATAGCTGAACTGGAGAGGGTGCAGAGAAGAGCGACCAAGATTATTAGAGGAATGGGTGGGCTGCAATACCAAGACAGGTTATTAAACTTGGGGTTATTTAGTTTGGAAAAACGAAGGCTTAGGGGGGATCTAATCACAATGTATAAATATATGAGGGGACAGTACAGAGACCTTTCCAAAGATCTTTTTACACCTAGGCCTGCGACTGGAACACGGGGGCATCCGCTACGTCTTGAGGAAAGAAGGTTTAATCATAATCACAGACGAGGATTCTTTACTGTACGAGCAGTGAGACTATGGAACTCTCTGCCGCATGATGTTGTAATGAGTGATTCACTACTAACATTTAAGCAGAGCCTGGATGCCTTTCTTGAAAAATTTAATATTACCAGTTATGTATATTAGATTTTATGACAGGGTATTGATCCAGGGAACTAGTCTGATTGCCGGATGTGGAGTCAGGAAGGAAATTTTTTCCCCATTGGAACTTGTTTGCCACATTGGGGTTTTTTTTGCCTTCCTCTGGATCAACATGTTAGGCTACAGGTTGAACTAGATGGACTTAGAGTCTCCCTTCAACCTTAAAAACTATGATACTATGATACTATGAAAGAAACAGGATTAATTACCCTCGACATTCTATAAGGTCAAATAAACCTTGGTTTAAATTTCGGAGAAGAAACTTTCATAGGAACATGTCTGGAAGACAACCAGACCAAGTCCCCTACCTAAATCGGGGACCCACAATTCTACATCGGTTGGCATACCGTTGGGCATTTTCCTGGGAGTGGGACAATTTATCCACCACTTGATCCCAAATATGCTGCATTTTCTCCACTGCCGAATCAACACCCGGGCAGGCGGAAGCCCCCATCTGCCCCGAAGAAAACCGAGGATGAAACCCGAAGTTGCAAAAAAAAGGAGACATCAAAGTGGCCGAACTAGCTCTATTATTAAGAGCAAACTCAGCCAAGGACAAAAAAGAAACCCAGTCGTACTGATCAGCTGACACAAAACATATAAGTTTCCAAAGTCTGATTTGTCCTTTCCGTCTGTCCATTGGTCTGAGGATGAAACGCAGAGGAGAAGGACAACTCAACTCCCAGCCTAGCACAAAAACCTCTCCAGAATTTAGACACAAACTGGACTCCCCTATCGGACAGAACATTCTCAGGAATACCATGCAAACTAATCACCTGACGAAGAAACAAAGGTACCAACTCCGAAGCTGATGGCAACTTAGGCAGTGGCACCAAATGAATCATTTTGGAAAATCTATCACAGATTACCCAAATAAGCGTCATCCCGTGAGAAACAGGGAGATCAGAAATAAAATCCATAGAGATGTGAGTCCATGGTCTCTTAGGCACCGGTAATGGCAATAATAGTCCACTAGAACGAGAACAAGAAGACTTGGATCTAGAACAGATCTCACAGGACTGCACAAAACTCCTCACATCACGAGAAAGAGAAGGCCACCAAAAGGACCTACTTACCAAATCCCTGGTGCCAAAAATCCCAGGATGACCAGCCAACACAGAACAATGAACTTCAGACATCACTCTACTCCTCCATTGGTCAGGAACATACAATTTCCCTCCAGGACATATTTCAGGTTTGTGCTCCTGAAATTCCTCAAGAGCAAGTCTCAAGTCGGGTGGAATCACAGAGAGAATCACTTCCTCATGCAGGATGGTAGCAGGGTCAGTCACATCTAGAAAATCAGCAAAGAAACTCCTAGAAAGGGCATCCGCCTTAATATTCTTAGTACCCAGAATATAAGAGACCACAAAATGAAAGCGCGTGAAAAACAAGGCCCATCTAGCCTGCCTAGGATTCAACCTCTTGGCAGATTCAAGATAGATCAAATTCTTATGATCAGTACAGTGCTGGCCAAAAATATTGGCACCCCTGCAATTCTGTCAGATAATATCCAGTTCCTTCTTGAAAATGATTGCAATCACAAATTCTTTGGTATTATTATCTTCATTTAATTTGTCTTCAATGAAAAAAAAAAATAAAAAATTGTCATAAAGCCAAATTGGGGGGCGTGGACTGGCTATGGAGGAGTAAAGACGCTGGTCTCTTCAGCTCCCAGCCCAGGCCGGCAGTATCACTGATTTGCAGAGTACCATCGCACCCAGAAACAACTCCATGGGTGCCAGAAAAAAGAAGGTAGCATCCTCCAGCGCGACGGGTACTGTGGAACCCCTGTCCCAAGACATATCCCGCTTTATGTCGGGAGCGGGTCAGTCAGAGCAGGGTGGAGCGGAGCCTGCAATGGCGTCTCAGGCAAGCAGCGCTACTGATCAGAGGGAACCGCCGACAGTTACACTTACCCCTGCAGATGGCAGCGGAGGAGCGACGGAGCCAGAGGGAGGCGAGCAGGCACAGATCAGCATACAGGTCAGAGGAGGAGGGGGTTGTTCAGGGCCGAAATGGCGCCGCGGTGGCAGAAGAACAATCACCAGAGCCTTCAGCACAGGCAGGGGCAGAGGGAGGATCTCTGGAGCACTGGTGGGAGATAAGAGGTGCCCAGGGCAAGATACCAGCAGGGTCACTAATGAAAATGATAATCCCAGACATCTCTCCAAACAGTCAGGCAGGAGGGCCCAGGCAAGACCCACAAAACTGCACAGGCACTGAAAGGCTGGGTCAGAAATCACCCCCCATAATGGAGCAGATAGAGGACCTCCAAGCCCCTAGCCCCTAATATACAGAGGTAACCCAGGCCCATGACTCTCACCAGATGGCCAGGCCTCAGGGGACGGGGACCCTGGAGCAGAGGAATGATGCCCACTCTCAGTATACGGCTCTCCCCGGGGAGATGAGGACACACCACAGGGAGCTCAAGAGCAGATGAAGCAGCAGGGGAATGAAGGCCTCCAGTTTCTGAGGACGTCAGCCCTGACAGATCTCCGGGACTTAAGCAACAGAATTAAAAACATGCCATCAAGGGAGGAAATGGAGCACTATGTCACCCGATTAGAAAATGCATATAAAGCTGAACAGTTGGCCCTGAAAGATGATGTACAGCACTTGGGGGAGAGAGTGACCACGGTGGAGGCAACCACGACATCTATGACACAGACTATGAACACCGACTCCTCTGACCTGTCAATTCATTCTTTCCAACTGCACTATCTGGCCGACCAAATGGACGACGCAGAAAACAGAGGGCAGCGAAACAATATAAGGATACAAGGCCTCCCAGAGTCTATCGAACCGGGTGAGCTGGACAAAACAACACGTCACTTATTCAACTCACTCCTGCAGATCCCACTGGATACCAACCTTGAGCTGGATCGAGTTCACAGGGCCTTAGGACCCAAATCACTGGATCCAGCCTACCCCAGAGACATGATCTGCAGAGTCCACCGCTACCAGTTAAAAGACGCCATAATGGCAAGGGCCCGTGTATCTGGAACCATCCATCACCAAGATAAACAACTTCAGATACTCCCAGACCTATCAAGATGGACTTTGCAAAAAAGGAAGGCATTGAGACCTCTCTTAGATGTTCTCAGGCGACACAACATGCCATACACGTGGGGCTTCCCGTTTCGCCTGAGGGTCCGCAAAGAAGGGAGAGTTCACACCCTCAGCCACCCCAGAGGAATCAACGCCTTTACTGCTGCCTTACGTTTGCCACCGGTGGAGGTCACGGACTGGCCCCAGCTGCCATCGGGCCTCTTGGGAGAGGGACCCCCACAGCCTGCACTTCCGCTTCCCCAGAGAAGGCGGGGCCCGCAAAGGTGGGGGGATGAGGTCGGGTGCCTGTGCGGGCGGCAAATGGCTGCCGCCCGCACGCAAGCACAGGTACCCGGCCGCTTGCACGCAGGGTGGGCGGGCAGCCTGCTGGCTGCCACTCTGTGCGTGCAGGGCGGGCGGCTGTGCAGCAAGTTACCCAGTTTGTCCGCGGTCCTAGTTTCAAATGATGGCAGCGGGCGCATGCACAGATGGAGCTTTTGAATGAGAGCTCCATCTGTGCATGCGCTCCCCCGGGAGTCAGCGCGTGCGCAGATGGAGCCCTTGGATGAGAGCTCAATCTGCACAGGTGCCATTATTTGAACCGGGACCGCGGACACTGGGACACTCACTGCACCGGCCTGCTGCATGATTCACCCGCCGTCGCCGATGCCGACGCTGCTGCTGCCGCCACCACCACGGGCCCCGCGGCTCCTGCCACCACGGGCCCCCTGGCTCCTGCCACCACGGACGGCACCTGCCATCACGGACCCCGCTGCCACTGACCCGCCGTGCCTGCCAGCCACAACCTCTGCCTCCTGTGACCCCGCTTCACCACCACTGCTGCCCCCCTCCAGTAAGAGAACACCGGATTATAAGACGGACCCCATTTTTCTTTTTTTTACCTTTTTTTATGTCTAAGTTTGGGGTGCGTCTTATAATCCGGTGCGTCTCATAAAGCGAAAAATACGGTACTTCACTGAATGGTTCCATAGTTCCAACTCGGAATTGCGCTCCAGGGGGGTTTCCATAGCGATCCATAAAAAACTGGGTCACTCGGTGGTTGACTCACTTATAGATCCCAATGGCAGATTCATTTTGTTAAAAATCAGAATCAACTCCACCCTTTATACGATAGCGGGATGGTACTCGCCAAGTCAGAATCAAGCAAAAGCATGCGGTTGTTTCCTGAGGACCTTATCCGGGTTCGCGGAGGCGTTGGTGGTGGTGGGTGGGGACTTTAATCTGACATTGAACCCGAGGGAGGACACCACATCGGGGAGTAGCGCTGTCCCAGAGGGGTCCTTACGGGCGTTGAAAAAAGAAATACATAGACTGCAGTTGGTGGACATTTGGAGGATAATGAACCCCCAGGGAAAAGACTATACATTTTTCTCAAACCCCCACAATTCATATAGTAGAATCGACTTCTTCCTAATAAGTCACCACGCTCTAAAGTGGCAACCCAGCCCCTCCATTGGCAACTTTTTGTGGTCAGACCACACACCAATTTTTCTGAAATTGTCCCCTCCGTATAGACCTGAGCAGACCTGGAGTTGGAGACTTAACGATACATTGCTTAGGGATCCCCTGTGCGTGGCGAACATTGGAGACTCAATTGACTCATTCCTCTCAGTACATGCTTCAGACGACACACCATACCCCATTAATTGGGAGGCCCTGAAGTGTGTCCTGAGGGGAATTTTTATAAAACAGGGATCACGCATCAAAAAGGCTAAAGAGGCTAGGGTGACAGAGCTCCTGGCCCAAATTCAAGCACTAGAAACTCAACACAAGAGCACACCATCCTCAGAAACACTGATAGAACTCACTAAATGCAGAGACAAACTAAAATCAATTCTAAACCTTAGCTATCTTAGATTCAAAAATCAATTCAAAAAGACCCTATACAACAACTCGGATAAATGTATCCGCCCTTTGTCATGCCTCCTTCATCCTCGTACACAGACCCAATACATCCCCCGAATACGGCACCCAAATGGGACAGAGGAACACAACCCCATAGAAATCCTAGACATCATGAAAACATTTTACTCCAACTTATACAATATTAAAGGAAAATTCTCGGACCTGGATCCCCAGGAATTTCAAAGACGAGTAGAAGAATATATAGCAGACACAGCCCTCCCGGTATTGGGGGACGATGTGTCAGCTCAGCTTGAGGAAAACTTTACTGTGGCGGAGGTAGAGGAAGCCATTAATAATACTCCCAGCGGGAAGAGCCCTGGCCCGGATGGGTTCTCCCCATTATTTTTGAAGACTTTTAGAGACAAACTGACGCCCTTTATGACAAAGGTATTTAACTCAGTCACATATACCAACGGGTTTGTCCCACAATCATTAGAAGCCCACATAGTTGTAATACCCAAACCAGAGAAAGACCCCACGATGGTCTCAAACTACCGCCCCATCTCGTTGATTAACGTAGACATCAAGATTTTTGCCAAACTACTAGCCAACATACAGACACCATTACTTCCGGACATAATACACTCGGACCAGGTGGGATTTATACAGGGACGTGAGGCGAGGGACAACATGTGCAAGACAATATCGTTAATCGCTGGGGCGGCGTGCCCGGGAGGATTGGGCCTATTACCAATAGATGCCGAGAAGGCTTTTGACCACGTACACTGTGGTTTTATGGAGGCGGCCCTAAAACAGATTGGCCCTTTACACCGGCCCTACAGCACGGATTAAAGCAAATTGATCCCTCTCAGCCCCATTCTAGATCCACAATGGTACTGGACAGGGATGTCCGCTCTCCCCACTGATTTACGCCATTGTTATGGAACATTTGGCGGTGGCTATCAGAAGGAACCCCAGTGTACGAGGTCTGAGTGTGGGCGGGAGACAATACAAAATGGCCCTCTACGCAGATGACCTTTTGTTATATATCTCAGAACCCCATATCACCTTCCCCTCACTTATGATGGAATTTGAACGTTACGGGGATCTTAGCAATTTTAAAGTTAACTATAAAAAAACGGAATCCCTAAATATCTCACTGCCGGTGGCCGAAGTCCAAAGATCCCAGAACAACTTCCCATTCAAGTGGCAGGTGACTTGCCCACCCCAGGACCTTAGGTGACTCGGTGTCAGGCCGGATTAATCCGGGGTAGTCAGCGGTGGCAGGGTCCGATTCCGTGACCCTGGTGGAGTCAGTTAATGTGGCAGTATGGAGGGGTGATGATCAATAATAAAGTTTGTGGAAATATATATTCATGACGCCACCTGTGGATTGCGGCTAAGGAGCCGCCACTGCTGGATGAGGTCTCCGGGGCTGATGTAATGGCAGCTATGGTGGTTCTGCTCCCCACAGGTGGAGCGATACCCTGGGGCAACCGTTGGTGCTTGTAAGAGTCTATTGTTTTTTGGGATGATGCGGTGCAGCGCGGAATAAAGGAAGTGACACCAGAGGTTGCAGTTCAAGGTCTTTTACACACTGTTGCCAGGGCTGCAGCAGACTGGTTGCCGTTGGAGTGCTGGAATCCGCCATCCGGTGCCTCCGCCGATCCCAGGTAATTCTTCGGGTTAATACCGGTGCACCACTTTTAGGTCTCTTTCCTTAGCTGGCTTCACAGCCTTGACTTTGATAGATGAACTTGTCTTGGCCTCTACCATAGAATCTGGTCAAGGGGGCTTGCCTGACTGGAATCTTGCCCTCTTCCCAGGGGATCTACGGCAGGTTGTGGCCCTGGGCGCTTGCAACCACCCGGGGCCTTCGGTGTTACTTTATGAGTAAATGTCTTTCTTCCCTCTGTCTGGGGACCGTCCTCGAATGCAGCCAGACCCCTCCACCCGATCTTTCAGTGGAACAGGCCATGAGCAAATATGCCCTTCCGTGGCCCTGGGATCCTCTCTTCTCTGTCTGTGGTGTCACCTGGGCCTAACCGGGCCCCAGGATCTCCACCAGGAACCTTCTCTCTCTTTACTGTCTCAACCCACTACCACTCTCCTCCTCTGCCTCACGCAGACTACTCTCTCTCACTAACTTGAACTTCCTGTTTCTACTCTCACTTTCTAGTTGGCTCCTCCCACTTTCCTTGTTGCCAGGCCCCCACCCCATGGGAGGAGAGATGGGTCTTATGCCCCCCCCCCTGACTACAGCACGGGGGTAGCTGCCACTATCTCTGGTCCCTGTATGTGCCTAGCAATGAGTGTTTGTGAAGATTTGCCTGTGAATCGGTATATACCCTTGTCCTTACCTAGGATGGGACATCACACCTCTGGCTGAGGTGCAATGTCTCTGTGGCGACGGAAGCCTCAGGGGCGCCACACAGGCACACTCACTAAAGTACCTGGGAATTCAGATACCTACCGACCTTAGTAAACTGTACACACTAAACTACCAAACCCTATTAGATAAGACTCTTAAGGTGGCTTTACACGCTACGATATCGTTAATGTTTTATTGTCGAGGTCACGTTGTTAGTGACGTACATCCGGCGTCACTAACGATATCGCAGCGTGTGACACTTACCAGCGACCTTAAGCGACCTCAAAAATGGTGAAAATCGTTCACCATGGAGAGGTCGTCCCAAACTCAAAAATCGGTAAGGGTTGTTTATTAGTGATGAGCGAGTACTAAAAAGCTCGGGTGCTCGAGGCTCGGGCCAAGCATCCCAAGATACTCGTGTACTCGGCCCGAGCACCGAGCCCAATGTTATCCTATGGGAGACCCGAGTATTTTTATGAAATGACCCCCGGCAGCATGTAGAAACCCTAAAAATGTCACAAAAGTCTCAGAAGAGTGCTCAAATGACATGGCAACAGCATGGGGAAGACCCCTTGAAGCATTTATCACTCAAAAGTCACAGCTGTGAACAATTTTGTCCGAGTTTTACGCCATTTTTACGGACTCACAGAAAACCTTCCAAAATGACTCCAAAATGAATTTTCATGGCCTAAATGTTAAGGGCACATACCCAATAGTGAGATAGAGCTGGTGTATGTTACTTTTTGAGATTAATACATGAAAGATTTTACGTAAAACATTGTGGGGCACTCCGATGTACAAAACGCACGTTTTGTGCTTTTTACTAGCGATGTCGGTCATTTTTTTTTTCATTCTATCTCCCGTCGGTCGGTCTCGCTTTGTCGGTCTCTCTCTGTCTTGTCTGTCCCCCTCTCACAGTCTGTCGGTCATTCTCCCCCCCTCTCTCTTACTTACCGTTCCCCGATCACTGCCGCGGCGCTGCACAGCTGTTCACTAAACTCCGCCGGCTTTTCCTCTTTTGAAAAAGCCGGCCGCTCATTAAACAATCTCGTATTCCCTGCTTTCCTGCTTTTCGGCGTCTATGATTGGTTGCAGTAAGACACGCCCCCACGCTCAGTGACAGGTGTCTCACTGCACCCAAACACAGCAGCCGGTGTGTGTGTGTATACTGTGCAGTGAAATAAATAATTAAATAATTTTAAAAAACGGCGTGCGGTCCCCCCAATTTTAATACCAGCCAGATAAAGCCATACGGCTGAAGGCTGGTATTCTCAGGATGGGGAGCTCCACGTTATGGGGAGCCCCCCAGCCTAACAATATCAGTCAGCAGCCGCCCAGAATTGCCGCATACATTATATGCGACAGTTCTGGGACTGTACCCAGCTCTTCCCGATTTACCCTAGTGCGTTGGCAAATCGGGGTAATAAGGAGTTAATGGCAGCCCATAGCTGCCACTAAATCCTAGATTAATCATGTCAGGCGTCTCCCCGAGATTCCTTCCATGATTAATCTGTAAATTACAGTTAAAAAACACACACACCCGAAAAATCCTTTATTAGAAATAAAAAACACTAACAAAGTCCCTCATCACCAATTTATTAACCCCGACAAACCCTCCATGTCTGGCGTAATCCACGGACCTCCAGCGTCGCGTCCAGCTGTGCTGAATGAAGGTGACAGGAGCTGCAGAATACACCGCCGATCTGGTCAGCTTCACACAGCAACTGAAGACAGCCGCGCGATCAGCTGAGCTGTCACTGAGGTTACCTGGATCCAGCGGTGGCCGCGGGTAACCTCAGTGACAGCTCAGCTGATCGCGCTACTCACCGCCGCTCCGGTCAGCTCTATGCAGCAACTGAGGTGAGTAGCGCGATCAGCTGAGCTGTCACTGAGGTTTCCTGGATGCAGCGGTGGCCGCGGGTAACCTCAGTGACAGCTCAGCTGATCGCGCTACTCACCGCCGCTCCGGTCAGCTCCATGCAGCAACTGAGGTGAGTATAGCGATCAGCTGAGCTGTCACTGAGGTTACCTGGATCCAGCGGTGGATGCAGCGGTGGCCGCGGGTAACCTCAGTGACAGCTCAAAATAGGAGAGAATCTCTGCGTCACCGATTTATAGGTGCTCAGGGGAAAAAACAGACAAAAATAGAGTATACCACGGCACACTATTACTCCCAAAGAAGATAAATCATGCGACTGTTCATATGCAAATTTCTTTTTATTGATCAAGTTGTGCTGTAAAATATGAAAAATTATTCGTCCAAACAAGTCGACGTTTCGGCTGTAGGCCTTCGTCAGACTGGACTTTATCTGAACATGATGACAGAGACAAAAAATCAATATCATATATACAGGATTGACACAATGTGATTACAGTTTCCAACAAAGATGAAAGTAAATCAATGACATTTTAGACATTTAAGAAAAGGGTAGAGGCATATCATATCATTTTGTAATACAATTCCGTGATATAATGAAGAAACACTCCACTTGTAAAATACAAAGACTTGTGGAAACACATATACACCTTATAGCAGCATGGGTACGCTGAACATTGGACCGGGGATACACATAATTAGTGCTCATGTGACCGTGGTTAGTTTAAATGGAAAACCGACCATAGGGAGGAAGTTTGAAAAGGAGGCGGGGAAAAAAAGGGACCAGAGGAAAGGAAGGAAAAAACATGCAAACCAGAGAGAGATAAAGAAAATGAAAAAAATGAAAAAAATGAAAACAATGAGAAAAATATGAGAAACACGTATAGAAGGAGGGAGGCAGTCTAACTGATACTGCCATCACATAAAGCTCACTGTGTCACTCACCACTGGAAGTATGACAGAATGCAATCACGCCGAGGCGTGAGCCAAGGATTTAAACAGCGGAGGACAATGCGTCAATTATGATATGTGCTATAATAGAGAAGACATTTGTTAAGTAAGGTTCATATAAAAAACATCAACATGGTGTTCTACAGGGACAGTTGGTGATCATTAGATACCTGTTATGAGGTTTGTGTAATCATGAGGTTGGCAACATGTAGATCAAAGATTCTTATGTAAATGTACGGAGTGCCTGTATCACATGCCACGTCAGAAAAGTTATCACCCCAAGGGTTAGTGGTAGGTTCCTGGATCTCAATGTAAGGAAATCATGAATTACAATTAATTCCATTAATGTTGTGTTAAATATGCCCTTATCATCATATACAGGCATATATGTAAGACACAGGTATATATGTAAAATAGTTGCGGTGGATACCTAATGTTGGTTGTGCAAAGGAATCACCTTCACATGTCTCACTTATCACAGTCGGATTGTTGTGGGATCCATATTCTGAGTAAAGGATAAAGTAGAGGATAAGGTCATGAGAGATGTGAAATGTACAGCCGGTGTTACACTGTGGACAAGCAGAACCCTTATGACCAGCTGAGGGAGGATTCTCCGGTCGTGATGTCTGTGTAACCAAACCCCCTTATCCTCTAAGAATAAATACACGGACTGCATGCGACTTGGTTGAAATGGCCACAGCAGCCTTTTATTGCCTATTGTTTACAAACTAGCACCTTAGGGACGCCGTCCAACGGGCGACCCAAAACAACCACATAAAGGTAACAATAGACAATAACATTTACAATACCCCCCGGGGTAGGCCCAGTCCACTAACTACTACTCCCCCTGTCCCCGGCCGCAACACACCGACCCAGAGACGAGGTGCCAATCACCCACGGATTGACCCCCACACTTTGGCAGAACCCCGTGCCTGCCACATCCCGGAAACCGAGAGCCACCATACCAAGACAATGACTCCCGGTCCAGCCACCAATCACTTCCAAACCTCTGGACCAGACCTACCCCCCCCCCCCCCCGCTGCTGTGACAAAGAGTATCCCAACTACCCAAAAAACATCCCCCACATAACAACACAAAGGGAGGGTGGGCGGGGATCGTTCGGCGTCCGGAAGCAGAAGATGAGGTAACTCTTTCCTCTCCCAGACTAACCCTTTCCCTGCTCCTCCTCTTCCTCCCAGGCTAAGACCATCCCCCAATGCCATATTAGGCATACACACAACTGTCCCTATTAACCCCATCACTCCCTACCTCCCCCTTGGTCATGTCGCCCCTCCCCCCCAAGTGGGTCCGTGGCTTTCTTGACCAGCTGAGGGAGGATTCTCCGGTCGTGATGTCTGTGTAACCAAACCACCTTATCCTCTAAGAATAAATACACGGACTGCATGCGACTTGGTTGAAATGGCCACAGCAGCCTTTTATTGCCTATTGTTTACAAACTAGCACCTTAGGGACGCCGTCCAACGGGCGACCCAAAACAACCACATAAAGGTAACAATAGACAATAACATTTACAATACCCCCCGAGGTAGGCCCAGTCCACTAACTACTACTCCCCCTGTCCCCGGCCGCAACACACCGACCCAGAGACGAGGTGCCAATCACCCACGGATTGACCCCCACACTTTGGCAGAACCCCGTGCCTGCCACATCCCGGAAACCGAGAGCCACCATACCAAGACAATGACTCCCGGTCCAGCCACCAATCACTTCCAAACCTCTGGACCACACCTACCCCCCCGCCACAGGACAGACCACGTGACACCTTACGTGGCCTGGACCCGCCACACACCAAAAGCACGCTCCACACCATCCTGCAGACCCAACGCCCATAAATCCAGACCGACCTCGTTTAGGTGCACACCATCACCCCTCCGAAATCGCCAATCTGCCGGCTCCAAATCCCTATGCCTTACCACAATCCCACCATTCCTGGTCACAAACCTAGCCACCACCCTATTCACCTGGGCCCTGGCCTTATTAACCTTCTCCACCGACCGAGCCCCTCTCCATGCCAACCTGGTCACTATGTCGGACCATACGACCAGCAAACCAGGATACCGCTTGCAGAACTGCAGTAAGTCGATCTTTATATCTCGGATCAAATCCCGCGACGCCCTGGCACCAAGATCATTACCCCCCACATGCAATACCAGCACATCCGGGGGCCGCTCAACTTTACAATGGAAACGAAATTCCGGGACCACCCTGCCCCACTCCATGCCCCGAACTCCAATCCATCGAACAGTCGCCTGCGCACGATCCAAACCCAGCTGTCGACCATTCGGGCGGACCTCAGCCCGACGGGCACCCCAAAATACGAAAGAGTGCTCCAAGATCCAGATCAGGCCCTTCCCTATAACAAATAAAACAGAATGAAAATATCAAAACCAATAACATCACAACCACCAAGACAGCTAGAAACACCCCTTTTCGCAACCTTCCGCACGTAACCAAAATACCATGATGCTACAACAACTGCGGTCTCACATACCGCCGAAAACAAGAAGATTCCCATCTACCAATACGCTTCACCACCTCATCTCCAAGCCCCCAACGAGCTGCCTCCGTCGCTGCCCCAATTCGGAATGAATGCGACCCGAATTCCTCCGGGCGCTCCCCCGCGTTACGTAGACTTAGCCGCAGCACCGCCACAAACTGAAACCTCGACAAAAACGACCCATTCAAATGCCGCAACAACGGGCCAGGTAAGCCTCCCCTCATGGCCAGAAATCTCTCAACTAAACGCACAGGGCACAATTCCTCTCCTGGAACCGCATATAACACCACCAATCTACCACGGCCCAGCTGATCCATTTTTGACCGGCGAATCCGGCACTCCACCTGACCACCGCTCACTCGCACGTCCTCAAGCATCAAACCACCACCCGTCACCCTAGACGGGCTTACCAGCTCGCCTATCCGGAAAGCCCCATAAAAAGCGAGACCGAAAGCCGTTGTAAACAAAACCGTCTCGTATACAGACTCACAAATGCCGCTCAGGCCACCCACCATCCGTCTCAACAAACCGAACGATACAGGACGCCTCTTGTCCCTCTCCCGTACGCCGCGGCGGAAACCCCGCAAAGCCTAACGAACCCGAAAATCCTGTGAAACATCACGCTCCCCTCTCATTTTTAACCAAAACGCCACTGCCGACACCCGATGTGCCACAGCCGATGCCGATCGCCCGGCTGAAAAATCCGTACTCACCAACGACAACAAAGCCACCAAGTAATCCACGCTCTCCCCACCAAACATCAGACACAACAACTCCTCCCATTCAGCCCACACCTTAGCATACCGGCACAAAGTCACCTCGGTCACCGAGTTCCGAATCAAGTCTGAGATCACCGCCTCACCAGATGCCACAAATCCTCGGGACACTCCACTCCAACTTCGTCCGCCCACGGCAACAGCGCCCGAAACCTGCTGAACTGAAAACGAGACAAAGCATCAGCCACCTCGTTGTCAACACCCGGAACGTGCCTTGCCACTACCTGCACATTCAACTGCAGGCATCTCAACACTAAATGCCGCAAATACACCACCTTAGCAGACAAGTTGTTAATCGCGTGCACCACCACCGCCTGATTATCACAATGAAAACACACTTTCCTTCCGGCAAAGTGCGACCCCCATAGCTCCACTGCCACTACAATGGGAAATAGCTCTAACAGAGCCAAATTCCTAACCAAGCCGCTCTCCCGCCACGCCTGTGGCCACTGCCCGACACACCAATGACCTCTGAAGACAACCCCAAACCCGGCCGACCCCGCCGCATCTGTAAACAGCTGCAACGCCCCGTTAGACGCCACCCTCTCCATCACCAGCGCCCGGCCGTTAAAATGCTGCAAAAATTGATCCCATACTTCCAAATCATCCCTGATCGCCTTTGTGATCCGCACAAAATGCGCCGGAGACCTTACCCCGGCCGTCGCCGTCGCCAAACGCCTCGCAAACACTCTCCCCATGGGCACAATTCTGCAAGCAAAATTCAATTTTCCAAGCAAGGACTGCACCGCCTTAAGCCGCACTTTCTTCGCCGCTTTCACCCCCGTCACTACGGTCCTCAAATCACGGACCTTCTCCGCCGGCAACCTGCATTCCATAGCAATGGAGTCAATCTCAATTCCCAAAAAACACATCACCGGCGCCGGGCCTTCCGTCTTATCCGGCGCCAAAGGAATCCCGAAGCTGGCCGCAACTTTTTGCAACGCAAATAGCAAACCCGCTCAAACCATCGAACCCGCCGGCCCGACACACAGGAAATCGTCCAAATAATGAATGATGGACGTAAGCCCGGACACGTCCCGAACCACCCACTCAACAAACGAACTAAATGCCTCAAAGTACGAACACGAAATGGAACAGCCCATTGGCAAACAACGATCAACATAATAACTGCCATCCCACCAGCAACCCAAAAAATGCTGACTATCTGGATGAACCGGTAACAACCGAAACGCCGCTTCCACATTCGCCTTTGCCATCAATGCACCCCGCCCCGCCGCCCTAACCAGGTCCAACGCCTTATCGAACGACACATAATATACCGCTGACAACTCCGGTGCAATGCCATCATTCACCGATAACCCTTCCGGGTAAGATAAATGATGAATCAGCCGAAATTTATTCCGCTCTTTCTTTGGCACCACCCGCAACGGCGAAACCACCAAATTCCCGCACGGCGGGGCGACATAAGGACCGCCCATCCTGCCCAAAGCCACCTCCTTTTCCAGCTTCTCATCCACCACTTCCGGATGATCCCGAGCGGAACGCAAATTACGATACGGCGGGCCCAACGCATTAACAACCGACGGGATATGAAAACCATCGGAAAAACCAGAACATAACAATGCCGCAGCCTCCCCGTCCGGATACCTATTTAAAAACGAAACCATCACTTCTACCTTCACCGGCGTCGTCCCTCTTACCAGCCCCGTCACCAGCCTTTCCTTTTCCTTTTTTAAAACATTTAGACAAGCTATGTCCCCCCCCACATCCGGAGCATTCATGCTTAAAACGGCACGCCGCTCCAAACCTGCACTGCCCTTCATTGTACTGCCAACACAAACCTTTTTTGAAACTTGCCGGGGACCCGGCCCCCCGAACCCCCGGCGCCCCCCCGAAAGGGCTGAGCCGGTGCCGACATCAGTCGCATCCATAAGGAAATATCCTTATGGTCCCATCGCATATCTGGCCGCAATGCCTTCCGCTGCCTAAATTGCTCGTCGTACCGCAGCCACGCCAGCCCGCCATAAACCCTATAAGCCTCCCCTATCGCATCCATGTAACCGAACAAAGCCGAACAATGCTCCAGCTCCTTCTCCCCGACCACGCTCGCCAAAATCGCAAATGCCTGTAGCCAGTTGGCAAAAGTCCGAGGAATAAGCCTATAACGGCGCTTTTCCTCCTCGTCCTTCTCCTTTTTGGAGTCACTCGGCTTAACCCTATCCAGATTAAATTTCTCCAGGGGAAGCAGAGAAAATATCTCCACATATTCCCCTTTCCAAATTTTTTCCCTCACCTCCTTCTTTAAATGGGCCCCCAGCGGGCCTTCAAAACAAACATAAACTTCGCTTTTAGCCCTATCATCTAAGCGCACCACCTCATCCTCCTTCTCCTTTTCCTTCTCCTTTTCCTTCTCCTTTTCTCCCCCCGTCTCACTCCCCCCTTCGCCCCCCCCTTTACTCGCACCCGCTCCATCACCCCCCGTCACCGACAAGGCCCCTAAACCGGACGCACCCACCCACGCCGCCACCGGCGCCTGAGCCCCCTCCCCCACCGCCCCCGGAGCCGCCGCCAGCCCCTGCAACAGCCCCAACAATTGGCTCCACACAGCTAAACCAGCGGGCGCTGCCGTAGCCGCAGCCGCCCCCCCCGAAGCCTTCCGCCAGCGCAGCCCCTGCCGCCTCCGCGGCCGTTCACCCGACCGCAGCTCGGCGTTCTCCGAGACCGCCGCCTCGCTGTCCTCCGTCTGTCGTCCATCCGACTCCTCCGAAATGAAAGCCTCTTCCTCCTCCTCGCCGCTGGCCTCATCTTCCATCCGACATCCGGGGGGCGCCGCCGCAGCACCCCCCCCACCACGGCCGCCGGACAGGGCCGCCGCGTGGGCAGAGTCATCCCCGCTCCATCTCTTGCCCCGGGGTGACAACCCAGGAGACCGTCCTGTCCCCCGTGCCGGCACCCCGGGCCTCGATCTCTTGCGCCCTCCCCCTGCCGACTGCAAGGGGCCTCTGGGCGCGGACGAACAGACGCCCGGCTCCGGGTCTCAGCCGTCGTCGCATCTGGCCCTCCTGGGCTATTGCAGGCCTCCGTCCGCCGAGTCCTCCCGCTCCCACGGGAGACTGCCACATCCGGGGGCTGCACAGCGGTACTGAGTGACCCGGCGGTCGCCGCAGGGCTCCCGCCGTCACTCCTTCTCTCAGCCGCACCAGGGTTAGGCACCGCAGACCTCCCCCCGGCGCCGGACCTACCGCCACGTGCAGCCCCGCGGTCCCCCCGCCGACTGCAGGGGGATCTGCTGGCCTCTCTCCTGCGCCGAGCGTGCTCCCGACCTGGAGCCGCTGCACTCACAGTAAATCCAGCCCGGAGGCCGGGACCGGAAGTAGGCCCCGTGCTGGCCACTCCCACCTCCCGACCGCCGCGGCTGGAGCGAAGATTCCTCCCGCCGGCCTCTGCAACAGCCAGATGCTGCCGCTGCACCGCACTCTGCGGAGGGTCCCTGGAGGGGCTCTTATATCTCCTCCTCGCCCCCCCCACGCCCGGGGAATACCTGTGGGGGAGCCGCGACTGGCGCCCGCCGCTGCTGGGGGGACGAGGGGCAAGCGCCGACAGGTTAACCCCGGCAGCCCTGATGTGGGACTGCACTGCCAGGGGCCCGTGCGCTGCAACTGCTGCCTGGATCAAACGCTGCAGGTCCTGGAGGTCAGCCATGGTGGTGATCGTTCGGCGTCCGGAAGCAGAAGAGGAGGTAACTCTTTCCTCTCCCAGACTAACCCTTTCCCTGCTCCTCCTCTTCCTCCCAGGCTAAGACCATCCCCCAATGCCATATTAGGCATACACACAACTGTCCCTATTAACCCCATCACTCCCTACCTCCCCCTTGGTCATGTCGCCCCTCCCCCCCAAGTGGGTCCGTGGCTTTCTTGTCATGAAGGGTATGTTGTATGAGTATAAAGAAATGACACACCTGCAGGCCAGTGAGAGGGGGTGTGACTGGAGACTGCTAGGGTGCAGACCGATATATGGTAGGTAATATAGGTGAGTCCTATAAAAGAAAGAGAAGGCATATACCAGATGGCATGTCTGTAGCCACAAAAGGCAATGCTAGTAGGCAAATGGTATAAGGATGTTACCTATGTTCAGGTCAATAACATATAATGTCGCCGGTAGGACCGGAAACGTCAGAGGCCGTCACCTTAGGGCTAAAAGAGGCAATAAAAAGGTTGCAGGTAGCATAAGGAAGTTATATATAGCTGGTAGAGACAAAGCTAAATGAGTTCCATAAGATACCTGATCATGTATCTATAGCAGCAAAATAGTGTTGCTGACCAGTAAGGGATACCAGGCCGTTTTTGTGCAATATCACCGGTAGGAACGGAATCATCAGAGGCCATTACCTTAGGGTCATGAAAAGAGGAAAATAAAGAGATTTGCAAGCAGCATGATAGAATCATATAAAGCAGGTAAAGAGGGAGGTCGGCTACCATAACTTACCACGTTGGTGCTGGACGTGCGGTCTGTGCGTGGAGGATCCTGCACTGTGTGTAGTTACAGCGTGCAGACGTTTTGAAGGAAGTGTGGGCGTGTACTGCTGTTACTACTTCCTGTCAATGGAATACAGGAAGCAGGGCCCGTGGAACGCATACCGCGCATGCGCAGTGCGCGCCACAGGCCCGGCCCCCTGCTGGTGCGTCACAGGAGCTGGTATCTAGTGCCTGGGTGTTTACTAGTATAGATAACCACTGATCACGTGCATCGGCGTAGGTGAGAGACATTATCCTAGTCCAGAGTGCCATAGGAGATATGGGAGAAGGTGTATTTATCCAGGGAGTGCTGGCTAGTGCTCATTATCAGGACGTATTAGCGTTTCTGTAAAAAAGAGGGATACATGTCAGTGTGACAACAATAAACATTTATAATGGTCATAAAAAACGGACATGTGATAAAGGAGAAATTAACCCATATTCCTGGGTGACAAATTGGTATATATGTTATAACTTAGATAAGATCAAAAAGGAAGTATATGCTAAATAATATCAATATCATGCATTACAGCAAATTGGCCATAACCCTGCAACAGTATTTAGATCCACTGATGACATGAAATAGTACATTAGAACGAAGTCTCATATTTTCGGTTCAGCCCATGTGGTTCAAGTGTACCTAGGGTATGGATCCACCTTGCCTCCCTATCACGGAGGCGTTTAACCCTATCACCACCCCTGCGTATAACATCTATGTGATCAATTACTTGAAATTTCAGCTGGGATATTCGGTGACCAACTGTCAAGAAATGATTAGGTATAGGCAGGAGGGTGTTACCACACCGGATGTCTGATTTATGTCGACTGATGCGGTCTCGGATATGCTGAGTAGTTTCCCCAACATACCCGAGACCGCAGGGGCACTTAATGTAGTACACCACAAATGTGCTGTCACATGTGTGGAAACCTTTAATTCGAAAGACTTTTCCTGTTCTGGCATGTGTAAAAGTATCACCTTTGGTAACATTGGCACACTGCGCGCATCCCAAACATGGGAATGTGCCTTTCTGTTGTGTGTCCAAAAACGTCTGACGTGATACCATTTTCGTGGAACCTATATCTGCACGTACTAATTGGTTCCTTAGGTTAGGTGATCTACGATGGCAGAAGAGAGGTAGGTTATGAAAGGCCTCGATTTTGGGGTACGCCGTTTTCAGAAGGGGCCAGTGCTGGCAGATGATCTTTCTTAATAGAAATCTGTGATGTTGGATCTCTTGGGATGGGCTCATAGGTACTTGTGTTGGCCAATTGCCCCAGAATCTCTGAAATATAATAGTCTCGGTCTAAAATGACCGTTGCCCCACCTTTGTCGGCTGGCTTAATTATGATGGTTGTGTTATCTCTCAGATCCTGTATAGCTCTGGATTCCTCAATACTCAAGTTGTGGTTTAACTGAAAATCACCCTTGTGTATACTCATTTTGAGTTTCTCAACCTCACTGTTGACCAATGAAATAAAAGTCTCCACTGGATGGTAGTGCCGTGGTGGCATGTATGTACTGGCAATTGTCAGGCCAAGGTTTTTAGGGTTAAAGCAGACACTACCACTCAGTGGAGGCTCAGGTCTTGTGTTTTCACCACCAAAATGCACTTTCAGTCTAAGAGATCTAAAAAATTGATTAAGCTCTTGCTCTACCTGAAAAGTATCATACCGTGAGGTGGGACTAAAAGATAATCCCTTCTGTAACACTAGATGTTCAGCGGGCGATAGGTTGTAAGAAGAGATGTTGAGGACAAGGTTGGTGTTACCTGGGATCGAGTCCATATCCTGCCCTCTCTGTTGTTGGAATATCCTCCTCTACCCCCGCCTTGTCTTCTTGCTGGTGGTCTGCGTTGTTCTAAAAAACTCGGCTGCGGGCGGGATGTTCCATAATCGCTTTCTGAATCGCTGGTGGAGGCATACCCTCCATGTTTGTATGAACCCTGGAATCTGAACCCTTCTCCAGACCGCCATCGGTATACAGTGCCCTTGGCGTAATCTTCTTGGTCACGAAGAAATTTATGTCGTTTTTTTGTTTCAAGATTACTGCGAAAGTTGGTTATGAGGTCGTTGGCCTTAGTCTTCAGTTGATCCAAATCCGATGCTGATAAAGATACTATCTCCGTTTATACCCCTCATACCATCGTATGTGAAGGATACTTCACATTTCCTTGATATCATTAAGGACTTACATAACATCCCCATCCCTGCTTTTTTGGTAACGCTAGACGTTAACAGTCTGTATACGAGTATTTCACACAAGGATGGAATGGATGCAGTACGCTGGTTCCTAAGTGAGCATACCACTTTACCCATTGACAATAAGCAATTCTGTCTTGATCTTCTTGAAATAGTCCTTGGTAAAAATTATTTCATGTTCCAAGATCAATTTTACATGCAGCGGAAGGGGACCGCCATGGGATCCAACATGGCGCCCCCTTACGCTAATATATTTATGGCCTTCTTTGAAGATAAGTTCATCCACTCCAACCCACTCATCAATAGACATGCCCTACTATGGCGAAGGTACATTGATGATATTTTTTTGGTGTGGGATGGAGACCTGAACAGCCTTCAAGAATTCTTCTCTGACCTTAATGGATTCATGCCCGGACTGACTTTTACCATCCACCAAGATCAGACCCGAATTAATTATTTAGACTGTATGGTGATAAAAGAAGACACTGGCCTTTTGGTCACTGACATTTTTGTGAAACCGACTGATAGGAACAGCCTTCTTTTTTACACTAGTATTCACCCTAGGCATGTTAAAAAAGCATTACCTATATCACAGCACACACGGGTTGACAGATTGGTTAGTAAACCAGAGACAAAATTAAAACGACATGAAGAGATGAGCCTAAAATTTCTACAGAGGGGTTATCCGCGTGAGATAGCTGAGAACAAAGGGTCTGTCACTAGACAAGATAGGACGGCGCACAATCAGGTACCATGCGTGACTACTTATCATCCCTTTCAACCCCTATTAAGAAAGATCATCTGCCAACACTGGCCCCTTCTGAAAACGGCGTACCCCAAAATCGAGGCCTTTCATAACCTACCTCTCTTCTGCCATCGTAGATCACCTAACCTAAGGAACCAATTAGTACGTGGAGATATAGGTTCCACGAAAATGGTATCACGTCAGACGTTTTTGGACACACAACAGAAAGCAACATTCCCATGTTTGGGATGCGCGCAGTGTGCCAATGTTACCAAAGGTGATACTTTTACACATGCCAGAACAGGAAAAGTCTTTCGAATTAAAGGTTTCCACACATGTGACAGCACATTTGTGGTATACTACATTAAGTGCCCCTGCGGTCTCGGGTATGTTGGGGAAACTACTCAGCATATCCGAGACCGCATCAGTCGACATAAATCAGACATCCGGTGTGGTAACACCCTCCTGCCTATACCTAATCATTTCTTGACAGTTGGTCACCGAATATCCCAGCTGAAATTTCAAGTAATTGATCACATAGATGTTATACGCAGGGGTGGTGATAGGGTTAAACGCCTCCGTGATAGGGAGGCAAGGTGGGTCCATACCCTAGGTACACTTGAACCACATGGGCTGAACCGAAAATATGAGACTTCGTTCTAATGTACTATTTCATGTCATCAGTGGATCTAAATACTGTTGCAGGGTTATGGCCAATTTGCTGTAATGCATGATATTGATATTATTTAGCATATACTTCCTTTTTGATCTTATCTAAGTTATAACATATATACCAATTTGTCACCCAGGAATATGGGTTAATTTCTCCTTTATCACATGTCCGTTTTTTATGACCATTATAAATGTCTATTGTTGTCACACTGACATGTATCCCTCTTTTTTACAGAAACGCTAATACGTCCTGATAATGAGCACTAGCCAGCACTCCCTGGATAAATACACCTTCTCCCATATCTCCTATGGCACTCTGGACTAGGATAATGTCTCTCACCTACGCCGATGCACGTGATCAGTGGTTATCTATACTAGTAAACACCCAGGCACTAGATACCAGCTCCTGTGACGCACCAGCAGGGGGCCGGGCCTGTGGCGCGCACTGCGCATGCGCGGTATGCGTTCCACGGGCCCTGCTTCCTGTATTCCATTGACAGGAAGTAGTAACAGCAGTACACGCCCACACTTCCTTCAAAACGTCTGCACGCTGTAACTACACACAGTGCAGGATCCTCCACGCACAGACCGCACGTCCAGCACCAACGTGGTAAGTTATGGTAGCCGACCTCCCTGTTTACCTCTTTATATGATTCTATCATGCTGCTTGCAAATCTCTTTATTTTCCTCTTTTCATGACCCTAAGGTAATGGCCTCTGATGATTCCGGTCCTACCGGTGATATTGCACAAAAACGGCCTGGTATCCCTTACTGGTCAGCAACACTATTTTGCTGCTATAGATACATGATCAGGTATCTTATGGAACTCATTTAGCTTTCTCTCTACCAGCTATATATAACTTCCTTATGCTACCTGCAACCTTTTTATTGCCTCTTTTAGCCCTAAGGTGACGGCCTCTGACGTTTCCGGTCCTACCAGAGACATTATATGTTATTGACCTGAACATAGGTAACATCCTTATACCATTTGCCTACTAGCATTGCCTTTTGTGGCTACAGACATGCCATCTGGTATCTGCCTTCTCTTTCTTTTATAGGACTCACCTATATTACCTACCATATATCGGTCTGCACCCTAGCAGTCTCCAGTCACACCCCCTCTCACTGGCCTGCAGGTGTGTCATTTCTTTATACTCATACAACATACCCTTCATGACATAAGGGTTCTGCTTTTCCACAGTGTAACACCGGCTGTACATTTCACATCTCTCATGACCTTATCCTCTACTTTATCCTTTACTCAGAATATGGATCCCACAACAATCCGACTGTGATAAGTGAGACATGTGAAGGTGATTCCTTTGCACAACCAACATTAGGTATCCACCGCAACTATTTTACATATATACCTGTGTCTTACATATATGCCTGTATATGATGATAAGGGCATATTTAACACAACATTAATGGAATTAATTGTAATTCATGATTTCCTTACATTGAGATCCAGGAACCTACCACTAACCCTTGCGGTGATAACTTTTCTGACGTGGCATGTGATACAGGCACTCCGTACATTTACATAAGAATCTTTGATCTACATGTTGCCAACCTCATGATTACACAAACCTCATAACAGGTATCTAATAATCACCAACTGTCCCTGTAGAACACCATGTTGATGTTTTTTATATGAACCTTACTTAACAAATGTCTTCTCTATTATAGCACATATCATAATTGACGCATTGTCCTCCGCTGTTTAAATCCTTGGCTCACGCCTCGGCGTGATTGCATTCTGTCATACTTCCAGTGGTGAGTGACACAGTGAGTTTTATGTGATGGCAGTATCAGTTAGACTGCCTCCCTCCTTCTATACGTGTTTCTCATATTTTTCTCATTTTTTTCATTTTTTTCATTTTCTTTATCTCTCTCTCTGGTTTGCATATTTTTTCCTTCCTTTCCTCTGGTCCTTTTTTTCCCCGCCTCCTTTTCAAACTTCCTCCCTATGGTCGGTTTTCCATTTAAACTAACCACGGTCACATGAGCACTAATTATGTGTATCCCCGGTCCAATGTTCAGCGTACCCATGCTGCTATAAGGTGTATATGTGTTTCCACAAGTCTTTGTATTTTACAAGTGGAGTGTTTCTTCATTATATCACGGAATTGTATTACAAAATGATATGATATGCCTCTACCCTTTTCTTAAATGTCTAAAATGTCATTGATTTACTTTCATCTTTGTTGGAAAGTGTAATCACATTGTGTCAATCCTGTATATATGATATTGATTTTTTGTCTCTGTCATCATGTTCAGATAAAGTCCAGTCTGACGAAGGCCTACAGCCGAAACGTCGACTTGTTTGGACGAATCATTTTTCATATTTTTCAGTGACAGCTCAGCTGATCGCGCTACTCACCACCGCTCCGGTCAGCTCCACGCAGCAACTGAGGTGAGTAGCGCGATCAGCTGGGCTGTCACTGAGGTTAATCGCGGCACCGCTGGATCCCGCGGTGGCCGTGAGTTACCTGACTGACAGCAGCTGATCGCGCTACTCACCTCAGTTGCTGTGTGAAGCTGACAGAAGCGGCGGTGTATTCTGCAGCTCCTGTCACCTTCATGCAGCACAGCTGGACGCGACGCTGGAGGACTGTGGAGTACGCCGGACCTGGAGGGTTTGTCGGGGTTAATAAATTGTTGATGAGGGACTTTGTTATTGTTTTTTATTTCTAATAAAGGATTTTTCGGGTGTGTGTGTTTTTTAACTGTAATTTACAGATTAATCATGGAAGGAATCTCGGGGAGATGCCTGACATGATTAATCTAGGATTTAGTGGCAGCTATGGGCTGCCATTATCTCCTTATTACTCCGATTTGCCAACGCACTAGGGTAAATCGGGAAGAGCCGGGTACAGTCCCAGAACTGTCGCATCTAATGTATGCGGCCATTCTGGGCGGCTGCTGACTGATATTGTTAGGGTGGGGGGCTCCCCATAACGTGGGGCTCCCCATCCTGAGAATACCAGCCTTCAGCTGTATGGCTTTATCTGGCTGGTATTAAAATTGGGTGGACCGCACGCCGTTTTTTTTAATTATTTATTTATTTATTTTACTGCACAGTATAGACACACCCACCGGCTGCTGTGATTGGGTGCAGTGAGACACCTGTCACTCAGCGTGGGGGCGTGTCTCACTGCAACCAATCATAGGCGCCTGAGGGCGTGGAAAGCAGGGAATATGAGATGGCTGTGTGCAGAGCACAGCGCGCCCGCCGGTATAAAGGCTCGGTCACGCTGTGCAGGCCGGCCAATCACTGCAATTCCACAACTAACAGGGATGCGGCATTGCAGTGGTCTGCCAGCCAATCCCTGCATGAGGGCTGGCTCTCAAAAGAGCGCCAACATGCAGGGATGAAGACCACGAGTACAGCACGAGTATCGCGAAATTACTCGGTACCCGCCGAGTAGCCCGAGTACAGTGATACTCGTGCGAGTACCGAGTAGTAACAAGCATACTCGCTCATCACTATTGTTTATCCATGTTGTTCATCGCTCATACGGCAGCATACATCGCTATGTGTGACACCGCAGGAACGAGGAACGTTTCCTTACCTGCCACCGGCCGCAATGCGGAAGGAAAGAGGTGGGCGGGATGTTACGTCCCGCTCATCTCCGCCCCTCTGCTTTGATTGGCCGGCCGCTTAGTGACGTCGCGGTGACGCCGAACGTCCCGCCCCCTTGGAGGAGGGATTGTTCGGCAGTCACAGCGGCGCCACCGACCAGGTAAGTGCTTGTGACGCTGCCGTAGCGATAAAGTTCGCAGCGGCAGCGATCACACGATATCACATGGGCGACGGGGGCAGGTACTTACACGCTCGATATCACTAGAAATTGCTAGCAATATCGTAGCGTGTAAAGCCACCTTTAGGGATCTTAACACATATAACAAAAAACCTCTATCTTGGTTTGGAAGGATTAACACCTTTAAGATGGACATTCTTCCAAGATTCTTATACGTGTTTCAGGCTGTCCCCATAAACCCTCAAATAAGCTTTTTCAAAACCATGAAATCCGCTCTTATAAAATTTATATGGAAACAAGCAAAACCCAGAATAAAATACTCAACCCTTACCAGACACAAGCAGGAAGGGGGGGCAGGATTACCAAATCTACGCCTCTATCACCAAGCATCAGTGTTGGTCAGACTGTTTAACTGGCACTTCCAGACAGATACAAAACAGTGGGTGGAGCTGGAGCAAAACTGCACACAGACACCTCTGAAGAACCTTCCATGGGTGGGACAACGAGATAAGATACACATTGATCCTGATGGGGTAGTGGTAATGACAACATTGACGTTGTGGGACAGGCTGAGAGCAAACAGCAGACTAACTAAGCCCCTTAGCCCCATGACTCCCATATTTAACAACCCGGAGTTCCCTCCAGCGATGGGGAGGGAGAGGTTCCTTCTTTGGCACCAAACCTCTGATCTCCGAGTGGCTCACTTATTACAGGACGCTCACATCCCCACATGGGAACAGCTGGAGGCAAGGGATCCCCCCATGAAACTATCTTGGTTGCAGTATAGACAGTTGCGGTCCTTTTTGGGGTGATGGAGGTCGGAGGGTCAGCGCTCCCACCCGATGCTACCTACACCTTTTGAAAGTTTGTTCCTAAGGAATTCACCGCCCCCCCCCACCTGATTTCAGTGATTTATGAGCACCTTAATGGACAATCTAATCACCCGGGCCCGGACTATGTCCAGGCTTGGGAAAAAGAATTGGGAACCACGTTCTCAAAGGGGGATAAACAAAAAGCTTTCCTTTTTACACATAAAATGTCGGTGGCAGGGTTTGCTCAGGAAAAGAATTACAAGATTCTGTCTCGGTGGTACCTTTGCCCAACCAAAATTCATAAACTATTTCCTACGGCACCAGACAGGTGCTGGCGATGTGGAACTGAAATGGGGACAATGACCCACATATGGTGGGAATGTGACAAAATTAGGCCCTTCTGGGACCCGGTGTTCGGGGCTTAAACGAGGATTACAGGAACCCAGGTCAGACCTGCCCCCCAGGTGGCGATTCTCTCCATGTTGCCAGGCTCCATAGGGGCACAAAAAAGAGACCTCCTCAGGTTTTGCCTGATTGCAGCTAGATCAGTAATTCCCAGATACTGGCGGAGGACCTAGACGCCACCTGCGGGGAATTGGTTTAAGGAATTCTCACACATAGCTCTAATGGAAGAACTTTCTGCAATAGCCAATGACACTACAGATACCTACACCCGTACTTGGCAACCTTGGATTATGTTTAAAGAAACCCAGGAATTCTCGAGGTTATTGACTAAGTAAAGGGGAGGTCAAAGGCGCAGAGGCGTCACCTCCACTCTTGACTCCACCACCTCTGCCCTCGCCCTGCCCCCCCCTCAATTTTCCCCTCTTTTCACAGTCCACCCCTTTTTTTTCCCCATTCCTCTTCCCTCTCTCCTCCTCCCTAGATTTCTCTTCTGATTTCTCTCTTACTCCTCCCTTCTCTTTCTTTGTTCTCTTCCCTCTCACACTAGTACATATTATTCCCACACTGCTCGCTTCATCCACACCCTCTGTAATCCAACCCCCTCTGGGACTTCATTATTTGGCCCCTTGGGCACAAAGTATGCCCTACACTCCTAAAAATGATACTTTTAGGTCCATATTTTTGGTCCCAGTCAGAGGTAAGACTTATAGATAAAGAGGGGGCTACGCCCAAGATCCTCCCCAGACCGAAAAACAGGAAAACAGCACAGTTACGGTTGTATGTTTTATGTAAGTCAATTCATCTGAAACACATCCAGAAATGAAGGGACTCGGGAATAGAAGGATTTTGGAATTGGCCATATAGAAAGCAATGTTACTGTAGAGTATATTATAAGACCTTGATTTGCATTTTAGTCATTACATGTAATGGAGTATATATGATCGTCGGACCCGGAGAGGGACCATACTTGCATTTTTTTTCCTAGTCTTTCTTATTAGCCACTAAGGCTTTCTTACTTTCTCAAAAAATGTTGTTTGTTTATTTCCTGAAAAACTCAATAAAACAGATTAATCATAAAGCCAAATTGGATATAATTCCACCCCAAACATAAAAAAGGGGGTAGACAAAAGTATTGGCACTGTTTGAAAAATCATGTGATGCTTCTCTAATTTGTGTAATTAACAGCACCTGTAACTTACCTGTGGCACCTAACAGGTGTTGGCAATAACTAAATCACACTTGCAGCCAGTTGACATGGATTAAAGTTGACTCAACCTTTGTCCTGTGTCCTTGTGTGTACTACATTGAGCATGGAGAAAAGAAAGAAGACCAAAGAACTGTCTGAGGACTTGAGAATCCAAATTGTGAGGAATCATGAGCAATCTCAAGGCTACAAGTCCATCTCCAAAGAGCTGAAAGTTCCTGTGTCTACGGTGCGCAGTGCCATCAAGAAGTTTAAAGCCCATGGACTGTGGCTAACCTCCCTAGATGTGGAAGCTTAAAAAAAATTGACGAGAGATTTCAACGCAAGATTGTGTGGATGGTGGATAAAGAACCTCGACTAACATCCAAACAAGTTCAAGCTGCCCTGCAGTCCGAGGGTACAACAGTGTCAACCCGTACTATTCGTCGGCGTCTGAATGAAAAGGGACTGTATGGTAGGATACCCAGGAAGACCACACTTCTTACCCCGAGACATAAAAAAGCCAGGCTGGAGTTTGCCAAAACTTACCTGAGAAAGCCTAAAAAGTTTTGGAAGAATGTTCTCTGGTCAGATGAGAGAAAAGTAGAGCTTTTTGAGAAAAGCCATCAACATAGAGTTTACAGGAAAAAAAAGAGGCATTCAAAGAAAAGAACACGGTCCCTACAGTCAAACATGGCAGAGGTTCCCTGATGTTTTGGGGTTGCTTTGCTGCCTCTGGCATTGGACTGCTTGACCGTGTGCATGGCATTATGAAGTCTGAAGACTACCAACAAATGTTGCAGCATAATGTAGGGCCCAGTGTGAGAAAGCTGGGTCTTCCTCAGAGGGCATGGGTCTTCCAGCAGGACAATGACCCAAAACACACTTCAAAAAGCACTAGAGAATGGTTTGATAGAAAGCAAGAAAGTAGTATCTGACAGAATTGCAGGGGTGCCAATACTTTTGGCCAGCACTGTAAGTACTACAATTTGATGTCTTGCCCCTTCCAGCCATTGTCGCCATTCTTCAACAGCCAACTTCATAGCCAATAATTCCCATTTCCCCACATCATAATTTTGCTCCGATTGTGAACATTTCTGGGAAATAAAAGCACAGGGTCTAATTTTAGAAGTCACAGGGTCCCTTTGAGACAAGACAGCCTCAGCTCCGATCTCCGAGGCATCGATCTCCACCTGAAAAGGAATAGGCACATCAGGCTGCCGCAAAACTGGAGCAGAAGTAAACCTCTTTTTCAGCTCCTGAAAAGCCGAGACTGCCTCTGAAGACCAATTCACAACATCAGCTCCCTTCTTGGTCAAATCAGTCAATGGCTTGACAATACTGGAAAAATTGCCTATGAATTTACGATAGAAATTAGCAAAACCCAAAAACTTCTGAAGGCTTTTCAAAGAAGTAGGCTGTACCCAATAATGAATAGCCTGAATAGAAGATGGGGACAAAATAAACCCCAAAAAAGAGACCCTTTTGTACGCCAAACAGACATTTCGATCCCTTGACATATAATGCATTGTCCCTGAGAACCTGAAATACTGTCTGGACCTGTTCAACATGAGAATCCTAGTCATGAGAAAAAAATCAAAATGTCATCCAAATAGACAATCAAAAACTTGTCCACAAAGTCCCGGAAAATATCATTTATGAAAGATTGAAAGACGGAAGGGGCATTATTGAGCCCAAAGGGCATCCCTAGGTACTCAAAATGTCCCTCAGGGGTATTAAACGCCGTCTTCCATTCATCACCCTGCTTAATGCGAATGAGATTATATGCTCCCCTAAGATCGATTTTAGTAAACCACCTAGCACCCTTCACTCTAGAAAACAGGTCGGAAATCAGAGGCCATGGATATTTAACCGTGATTTTATTAAGGGGACGATAATCAATACAGGGCCTCAATGAACCATCCTTCTTGGCCACAAAAAAAAACAAACCGGCACCCAAAGGATAAGATGATGGTCTAATGTGACCCTTCTCCAAAGACTCCTTAATGTAAGTCCGCATAGCAACATGTTCAGGCACAGATAAATTGAAAAGCCGTCCCTTAGGAAATTTACAACCAGGCACCAATTCAATAGCGCAATCACAGTCCCTATGCGGAGGCAAAGGCGCAGCCTCGGTCTCATTAAACACATCCATGAAAACCACCAAATAGTCAGGGACCTCCCATGTCTGAGATGAAATAGACAAAACAGGAGTATCACTATGCACATATTGGCAGCCCCAACTAGTCACAGATAAAGAAGATCAATCAAGAACTGGATTATGGGCTTGCAACTAAAGAAATCCCAGTACCAAAATGTCATGCAAATTATGCAAGACCAAAAACTTACAAACCTCCTGATGGTCAGGCGCAACCCTCATCGTCACCTGGTTCCAAAACTGGGGCTTATTTTCAGCTAAAGGAGTAGCATCAATACCCTTCAAAGGGATAGGAGCATGCAAAAGCACCATAGGAAAACCACAAAGTTCAGCAAACCCAAAATCCATCAAGATCAGGGCAGATCCTGAATCAATAAAAGCCACAGCCAAAAATGATGATAGGGAACAGATCAAAGAAACCTACAAAAGAAACTTAGACTATAAACCGCCAAAAGTAAATGAATGGGCAAATCGTTACTCGCACTTAGAACAGACAGAAATAGTATGAGAGGCGTCTCCACAGAAGAAATATAGCTTATCACGCCATCTAAAATCCTGCCGTTCTGCCCTAGAAAGGACCCTATCACACTGCATAGGCTCCGGAGACCACTCTGAGAGCGACACCTCTGCATTGTTTTATGTTCACGTAAATGTCTATCAATCTGAATGGCCAATGACATAGAGGCATCGAGACCAGAGGGGACAGGAAAGCCCACCATAACATCCTTTACAGGCTCTGCCAACCCCTTCCGAAAGAGAGCCGCAAAAGCCGCATCATTCCACTCAGTAAGGACCGCCCACTTACAAAATTGTAAGAGCCTGAAAAAAAAAATCCACATCAGCAAGAGCAGGATCTCCAGGCGCCAGGGAAAAGGCCCAATCCTGGGGGTCATCACGCAGCAGAGAGATAACAATCTGAACTCGCTGTCTGGAAGACCCTGAGGACTTGGGTTTCAAGGCAAAAAATAACCTACAATTGTTCTTGAAGTTCATAAATTTAGACCGATCCCCAGAGAACAAATCCGGTAAAGGTATCTTAGGTTTTAACGCAGGTGTCTGGGCAAGATAATCGGATATATCCTTAACCTGAGAAATAAGCTGATCAACTCGCCCAGCTAATTGTGTGACATCCAAAACAGCACAAGATCCTCCACAGCACCCAGAGATAAAGAGGAAAAAACACACAAGAAAAAAAAAATTCTGACACTTTTTTTTAATCTTTCTTTATTTTGAGAACCCTGGAATCTAGGTGAGGGTGGTGGTACTGGTATGATTCAGGGACCGAGGAGGATCAACAAATGCGGAATCCCAAAAAGGTAACAGAGTGGCTGGAAACTTAATGGACTGCAGACCTAATCCTGACACACAACTAGAAGTAGCCGTGGGGCATGCCTACGATGACCTGGACGCCTCGACAAAGCCGGAGAACTAAATAATCTCACAGATAGAGATATAAGAAAGCTAATCTGCCTCGGAGCAGTCCCCAAAGATAGATAGATAGCCCCCCACATGTAAAGGCTACGGTGATATAGAAAAACACAATACAAAGCCAGAAAAGACAGATTCAGCAAAGGTGAGGCCCAAACTATCTTTATAGGAAAGGATAGGAAAGAGCAACTGTCTGCAGCCGTAAAAACCCTAATATATACCAGCATTTCTGATATGGAAAAATCCTGAGGTCACACAACCTCTCCCCCACTGTATCAGCACTCTGATGTTACTGGGATTCAAAAACACTAATGCAGATGAGGGACTGAATACCAAGCATGAAAAACACAATACCTTGCAGAATCATGGAGCTAAGTATACAGACACTCCCAGCAGGGAATGATCCCATTCCACCAAGAACTCCACAGACAAAATAGAAATCATGCATTAGTATCAAAGCAGAAAAAACAACAAAAAAGTGGAAAACAAACAGCAGAGGTACAAAGACCACTTATCTGAGAGCAGTTCTGGTAGTGAGCAGAGCTGGTTACAGAATATCCTTAACACACAGGAGACATTGACTCAAGGAACCAGAGAAAACTACTCAGTTAAATAGCCCAATCTGACCCTGATTCCAGTCCTCCACAGGTGTGTGGCTTTCTTTCCACACATCAACTGCACCGCCAGCACTGACCACAAGAGGGAGCCCCAAACTGGAAAACGTATTCACAACACAGTCCCCATTGGGGAGGGCACCCCAATGTTACTGTATGTTTGTGTGCGTGGAAACCGGTACCGACCTTCCCTGGACCCACGATAAGTACTACATCCTAATGGAGGTGCAGTACCCTGTAGCACCTGAAGCCTCAGTGGCGCCACACTAGGGTATTGGGATGTGATCACAGAACCATCAAAACGTTTGTTGAAAATTGTCAACAGGGTAAACAAATATATTTAGAATAAAAGACCCTCAATAACTGCCAAAGATTTGAGAATAAAACGTAAATTGACCAGGAAGCCATTATCCTCCATGCTGTCATATTCTAGAACTGTAACTGACACGCCCACAGGGCCTCAGGGCTACTCGTCATGGCTACTTTCCTGATGACTCACTAGTGGTTGGGAAAGTCCCGTTGCTATGGTGATCACACCTAACACAGTTCCAGTGGCTGGCTACTAAGCTGTGTGTTGTGTAAGTGATGAACACCAGTGGTTAACCTCTTCCTAACCCGGGATAAGTACTGCACCTTAAGTGAGATTCAATACTCTGTAGCGACTGAAGCCTCAGGGCCACTACATAATCTCCCTGGAGGCCGAGAAGTACAAGGTGTTCAGTGCACAGAGACATGGCTGAGGTAAGGAAGACTGAAACCTGACCACCACTGAGCAAGACACAGAAGCTGAAACGTCAAGACTGGTCCAAGAAATATCTGAAGACAGATTTTTTCAAATGTTTTATGGACTGATGAGATTATTAATTATTATTATTACTATTTATTATTAAAGCACCTGAGTTGGGGTTATATACAAAATGCAAATATAAATTACAGTTAACAAACAAACAATGAAAGACTGGTACAGAAAGGAGATGGCCTGCCTTAGCGGAATTACATACTACAGGATCATGGGAAAGGAGACAGTAGGTTGGGAGATGGTGAGCACCAGCACCTGGTGGTGGTGAAGTTTCAACAGGGTCATTGCAGGCTATGAGCTTTGTTGAAGAGATGCGTTTTAAGGTCCGTCTGAAAGTTCTGATAGTGGTGCATAATCGGATATGTTGGGACACAGAATCCCAGAGGATGGGGGATACTATGGAGACGTGTTGGAGCCGTTTAGGTGAGGAACGGGAAGGGGTGGAGGAGAGAAGTAGGTTGTCATGGGGTGGCAGGGGATAACAGGGAATCGGGGTTCCTGAACTGGTTCTCAGGCTAGGGGAATCCTAGTTGTCTGTGTGGCACCCCTGAGGTTTCAGTCACCACAGAGGTACTGCACCTCAGCCAGAGGTGTGGTATTCCATTCCCTGGTAAGGAGGAGGTCACAAATCGGTGTACACACAAACACAGCTACACTCTCATTTAGCAACACTCCATGAAACCAGGGTAATGTCGGCCTGCTGGGAGGTGGAGTTTAGTTAGTGGGAGCACACTGTAGAACGTTAGCCAGTCAGGAAGTGGATGCGGAGGAGTGAAGACCTATGGTCTGGAGCTGGAGCAGCTTGGCCCAGGCATTTGAGGGAAGGGGTCCTAGAGTCCATGGAAAGTGCGACGTACAGCTGTGGTTTCGTTCCACAAACAGCATACTGGATTGGAAGGACTTGGCCTCAGGAGGGGACCGGCCCCTCAACTAGTGGAGAACTACAAGGCTCAGCTAGCAAACCAGAGGCTAAGGTTACTGAACGTACCAAAGCGACATCCGCACATGAATCCGCTGGAAGGTGACCACATAGGGCCAAGGGACAGAGCTTCAAGCTGCCATACAGGGTCCGTGGACATAGGCTCAGGGCACTGTGTGTGTAGGTACAAGACAGGAAAGGAACATAGAAAGGTGCACCGGGTTGTGCCTTCGAACTATCCGGGGATCGACTGGAGCCCATCACATCGGAACTCAGCTCTCCGGGGGCAACATTTGACCGGTCATGTAAACCAGGAACTTTCAACATTGAGTAAAATCTTGACATTGCATTCCTGCACCCCGCCTTTCCAGACTACTACTCCTAACAGCCCTTGGGGGGGTCAGCTCTACCTGTGGAGAGTTATTCCAACTCAGCTGCATCACCACCAACCCCCAGCGAACTGAATAGCAGCAGCGGCACCTATCTTCTCACATACCAAAGGTGTCGTCATGACATATCCTCTGTAAATAATTCCCACCACCATTTAAATAATGAGAGCGCCGTGGTCACGGAACCGGCCCTGTCGCCGTGACATCCTCCAAGCAGAACAGAGCTGGTCCGGTAACGAGTAACCCCCAGGCCCCGGTGCGGGCGTGTCATCCCTAATCCCAGAGATACGTCTGATGGTGAAGATAGATGGGCTGTCTTCCTACTCCTGTTCTTGACTTACCCTCCCTACCCCACAGGGGCGGGCAAAGACAGGGGCGTGTAAATGTGACGCCCTGGCCTACCAGGTCATCAAAGAGTACTGTGCAATCTGCCCTTCTACACGGTATCCACTCCTCCTTAGTTACGGATCCTGGTCCTTTGGTGTTGCTAACAGCTTAGCCAGTCAAAATCCTAGGAACACTTTGCACCGTACCCACCAGACACACCATTGGGGGGCATGAAGGGAATAGGGCCGCCCACATGGGGGTTGGTAGGGGAAAGTGAGAAAGTGACAAAGAAGTGAAATAGGAGTGAAAGGAGTAGCAGGTGGAAGGTGACTCTCTGAGAGGGAGAGGTTACCGGTCCGGAGCAGGGCTCCTGAAGTTTACTAGGTGGCAGATGTTGGTCTGGGCCTGGTAGGAGCTGGAACCCCGGTCGCAGGGGATCACATCAAGGGGCACGGACTGCCGAGGAGGGCAGCAGGTGGCCTTGAGCCATCACCAGGCAGGGGCCAGGGCACGACGGGGTACGTGGATCCTAGGCCTGGAAGTAGCTTCACGCGTCCTGGTAATTTACCCGACGGGGGTGAAGACTTCAAAATTCATCCCCAACCCGCTCCAAAATCAGGGTACTAGCGAACCGATGGGATAGGACTTTCCCAAATTACAGTCCAAAGAAATCCTACGCGGGAACCCTGAGAGCAAGTTTACTCCGTTAGTCATACGAGTGAGCGGGACCCAAAAAGTTTCAAGCTTGAGGGTCCAACTAGTGACAAGGTGCCACGGAAAAGGCCACAGGCTAACAGCAACACTAAGGGCACAGATCTACATGTGCTCCCTCCATGCTGCAGCGGTGCTCAGAATTCTGGTTTACAAAATGTCGGAGTTATTATTCTTGGACTGAGTGAGTACGCTGAAAAGCCCCTTTTCCTCTACCCAACGGCACCCCCGTCATCAATACCCAACGGGCCCCGGGGCACAAACCCCCTACCCACGGAGGGGTTAAACATCCTGCTGCTACACCATCGCCACCGGGCTCCCCCAACAGCAGCGGTGGTCTCCTACATTACCACGTACTGTGGGTGGCATCACGAACTTACACATACTGGAGTCTGAAGATTCCAGTATGGCAATGCTACATTGCATCAAAATGAAAGTCTATATCTGGTCACATTGTGATCCACAAATTGATGCAACTGTGATCCCTAAAGGGGTTGTCCCACGAACAAAAGTACATTTTAAGCAATAGATTTTGGAATAATAAAAGGGAATATGTCAGCAGATTTTTGCTATGTAATCTGAGGATAGCATGAGGTAGGAGTTAAAACAAAGAAAAAAAATACAGGCTTCAATGATGTATCACATGTTAAGCTGTGTGCTGTTGTTTAAAGAAACTGAAGGGTTTATTGTGACGCCCTGGCCGGGCCAGGTAGTCACAGATAGGGCCCCCCATTACACCTGTCCCTCATAGGTAACATACAGCCAAACATTTAAACCCTAGTTACCCCCCTCAGAGCTTGATGGACACACCAGGAGGTGGAACCAGGCGGTTGGAAGGCACCCACCAAGGAGTCTGGACAGCTCGGGGCGGGAAAGTAGTCAGTGTTCAGTTGAGAGTTCAAGTTGGAGAGGTGTGTGGGCTGGAGCTGTGTGCAGCTCCAGCAGAGGAGAGAAACCAATTTGAGCAGGTGCCGGGGTAGGAGCCCTGGTACCTTAGGGTAGGAGGCAGACGGCGGTCTCCGTCTGCAGGAACCAGGAAGACGGCTCGGTGGAACCGAGGTGGACAGGGACAGGGTATTGGCCCGCTGGTACCGACCCGGGGAACCGACTCGGAAATCGGAGCACAAAGGGGGGTTCTCAGACCCTGAAGCTAGGTCCAGAAGCTACTGGGGGCTAGCTAATAAACTGATTGCGGCCAGGACTAGAGGTCCTGTCCCACCCAAAGTCCCGACTGAAGGCAACAGCCCAATGAGGGGGATAAACGGCCACCGACACGGCTCAGAGATCCCACGGGTCAGCGTCTGCGGGCAAAGGGCTCCTTAGGCAACAACAAGCCGGGAGTTGACTCCTGAGGTTGCAAGCACAGGCAGTCCACCATCCAACACAGGTGCGGGAGAAAGACAGAGACCACCAGCCGGGTGGGGGACCAGACCGCAGCCGGCTGCGGGCACCGACTACCATCACCTTGGTTTACCAGAGACTCGTGTGTTTACTAATAGTGAGTACATCAGCACCCTCCGGTCGCCCATCTCCCTGCACCGCCAAACACCCCCGACGGGTCCCGGGGCCACCATCCCTGCCCATGGAGGGGTTAACAACTTGCTGCGCAACATCTCCCCCGGGTGCCCCGTAACTGCAGCGGTGGTGTTCACCTTCACCACATCCCGTGGGTGGCGTCACGAACTTAACATGGCTCCGGCCGTACATTTACGTCCCCAAACCACAACCCCCCTTTTAGTTGAAGTGACCGCGAGACCCCCGGGTCCAGAGACCCTCGAGTTACCCACTGAAGGTCCAGATCTGAGTGGCTTGGCTGCCGAGTACGGGGCTGTACATTATCACTAAATGATTATCATTGCTTTGACTAGCTTGCATGTGAACACTGGTCCAACCATGCCCCCTCTTGTTATTACCAGCTCACTGTCTATATACATTGTACACAGAGAGCCTGGTTTGCCCTCTCTGAACTCCGCTGCATGCTAAATCTAAAAACTCTGTGTCAGAACTGCTGCACCCACTAATCTAAAGCCTGCTTTACACGGTACGACCGATTGTGCGATTTCACAATCGATCGTACCCGCCCCCGTCCTTTTTGCGTCACGGGCAAATCGCTGCCCGTGTCGCACAAAGTTAGTAACCCCCGTCACACATACTTACCTCTCGGGCGACCTCGCTGTGGGCGGTGAACGTCCACTTCCTGGAGTGGGAGGGACGTTCGGCGTCACAGCGACGTCACACGGCCGCCGGCCAATAGAAGCGGAGGGGCGGAGATGAGCGGGACGTAAACATCCCGCCCACCTCCTTCCTTCCACATAGAGCCGGCGGTGGCCGCGGGAGGCAGGTGAGCTGCTCATCGTTCCCGTGGTGTCACATGGAGCGGCGTGTGCTACCACGGAAACGATGGTCAACTAAATTAAACGATATTATGGAACCTAGCGAGCAGTACCCGACTCACGATTTGTGAGCGATACTGCGTCGCTAGGAGGTGTCACACAGGCCGGCATCGCCAGCGATGCCGGATGTGCATCACAAAATCCGTGACCCCGACGATCTATCGCACGATAGATTGTCTGGTGTAAAGCAGCCTTTAGTGATACATCGTTGGATTCAGGATCTCTTTACCTATATCATGCTGCAGTCAGGTGCAGTAGATAAAACCTGCTGACAGTTTCCATTTAAGAAATTCCACAATTGGATGTGTTAAACAAATTAATGTTCCTGTGCTGAGAGAACATTATAAATGTGGCCCTGATGTATACTGTGTAACTCTCATCGCCTGACCATGTAGAGGTGCTACAGCTGGTGGTTGCACAATGTCTTGCAAAAGAAGAAGGCATAAGTGAACATCCAGATGTCAGGGGCATGGGATTCTTTCAGCTGCTTCTTTGTGTGTTTACTTATTTCACTGACTGTTGTATCAAATGAGCGAGTGTTTCTACTGTTGTGTAGCGCCCCTGACCTGGTCAGGCACCACTGAGTACTGCACCCATGCTGGGAACAGTACAATACAGGTAATCCAGAAGGCTGACCGGGGTGTGGTACACAGGCGCATAGTGATCAGGTCTCACACATGTACCCATGAGAGGACCCCTGGGGATCCCAGGAGGGGGAAAAGCCTTCACCTTCACTGGAATAGTGGAGGGGGCCAAAAGCCTCCATCTCCTCTCAAGGGGTGTGGTAAGAGCAGGGCCGGCGTCACCACGCGGCATACCCGGGCAAGTGCCGGGGCCCTGGACTGACGGGGGGGCCCACTCACGCTATCTAGGACACCTGCGCAGTACGTCGCGCCGTTCATTTTCCCTGTCGGCCTTCGTACTGCCTGCTATTTGCGTTCCACTGTGGAACGCAAGACGGGTGGGGGAGGGGCACATCTCTCCTCCCTCCTCCCCTACTTGATTACTAGTCCACTGTTCATCCCAATGCGTAACGCATGCTGGGACCGCCTCCTCTCACCTCTTTGATGCGAACGTATTGGAGCCGTGCGACCCATTCCTGCTGCTGTCAGAACGCCCCCGTACGTCGTTTCCTCTTACGACAGCAGTGGGCGGGCCTTCAAAGAATGATCGTCATCAGCAGCAGCACACAGATGCACTTCCTGCTACCACAGTGGAACGCACACCGGCACCGCCTCGTTCAGGACCTTGTTGTCACTGGCGACCGGCCGACTCACGGCAGTACAGTACGGAAGCAGGTCCAAACCGTCCGGGTTCATTGGAGTACAAGAAGCCCAGGTTAGAAGAGCTACTCCTGGAGGCCAGAAGTGCATTGCCACTGTTTGTTTTCTTTTTTTTTGCATTTATATTGTACCTATGTGTGTTTGCCAGCTTTTTTTTTTTTAAATAAACCTGCCTGACATTTCATATGTATTGTCTTGACTCTTTTTTTTTTTTCCCTTGAAAAACTCTGTATATTATATATGTATAATAATGTGAGGGGCAGATGGGTTGTGCAGTGGTATAGTGGGGTGAGGGGGATGGGTAAGGATATAATAGGTGAGGGCAGAGCTGGTCGTGCAGCGGTAAAGTGGGGTGAGGGGGATGGGTGAGGGTACAGTAGGTGAGGGTAGAGCTGGTCGTGCAGCGGTATAGTGGGGTGAGGGGGATGGGTGAGGGTACAGTAGGTGAGGGCAGAGCTGGTTGTGCAGTGGTATAGTGGGGTGAGGGGGATGGGTGAGGATACAGTAGGTGAGGGCAGAGCTGGTCGTGCAGCGGTATAGTGGGGTGAGGGGGATGGGTGAGGGTACAGTACGTGAGGGCAGAGCTGGTCGTGCAGCGGTATAGTGGGGTGAGGGGGATGGGTAAGGATATAATAGGTGAGGGCAGAGCTGGTCGTGCAGCGGTAAAGTGGGGTGAGGGGGATGGGTGAGGGTACAGTAGGTGAGGGTAGAGCTGGTCGTGCAGCGGTATAGTGGGGTGAGGGGGATGGGTGAGGGTACAGTAGGTGAGGGCAGAGCTGGTCGTGCAGCGGTATAGTGGGGTGAGGGGGATGGGTGAGGGTACAGTAGGTGAGGGCAGAGCTGGTCGTGCAGCGGTATAGTGGGGTGAGGGGGATGGGTGAGGGTACAGTAGGTGAGGGCAGAGCTGGTCGTGCAGCGGTATAGTGGGGTGAGGGGGATGGGTGAGGATACAGTAGGTGAGGGCAGAGCTTGTCGTGCAGCGGTATAGTGGGGTGAGGGGGATGGGTGAGGGTACAGTAGGTGAGGGCAGAGCTGGTCGTGCAGCGGTATAGTGGGGTGAGGGGGATGGGTGAGGATACAGTAGGTGAGGGCAGAGCTTGTCGTGCAGCGGTATAGTGGGGTGAGGGGGATGGGTGAGGGTACAGTAGGTGAGGGCAGAGCTGGTCGTGCAGCGGTATAGTGGGGTGAGGGGGATGGGTGAGGGTACAGTAGGTGAGGGCAGAGCTGGTCGTGCAGCGGTATAGTGGGGTGAGGGGGATGGGTGAGGGTACAGTAGGTGAGGGCAGAGCTGGTCGTGCAGCGGTATAGTGGGGTGAGGGGGATGGGTGAGGGGACAGTAGGTGAGGGCAGAGCTGGTCGTGCAGCGGTATAGTGGGGTGAGGGGGATGGGTGAGGATACAGTAGGTGAGGGCAGAGCTTGTCGTGCAGCGGTATAGTGGGGTGAGGGGGATGGGTGAGGGTACAGTAGGTGAGGGCAGAGCTGGTCGTGCAGCGGTATAGTGGGGTGAGGGGGATGGGTGAGGATACAGTAGGTGAGGGCAGAGCTTGTCGTGCAGCGGTATAGTGGGGTGAGGGGGATGGGTGAGGGTACAGTAGGTGAGGGCAGAGCTGGTCGTGCAGCGGTATAGTGGGGTGAGGGGGATGGGTGAGGGTACAGTAGGTGAGGGCAGAGCTGGTCGTGCAGCGGTATAGTGGGGTGAGGGGGATGGGTGAGGATACAGTAGGTGAGGGCAGAGCTTGTCGTGCAGCGGTATAGTGGGGTGAGGGGGATGGGTGAGGGTACAGTAGGTGAGGGCAGAGCTGGTCGTGCAGCGGTATAGTGGGGTGAGGGGGATGGGTAAGGATATAATAGGTGAGGGCAGAGCTGGTCGTGCAGCGGTAAAGTGGGGTGAGGGGGATGGGTGAGGGTACAGTAGGTGAGGGCAGAGCTGGTCGTGCAGCGGTATAGTGGGGTGAGGGGGATGGGTGAGGATACAGTAGGTGAGGGCAGAGCTGGTCGTGCAGCGGTATAGTGGGGTGAGGGGGATGGGTGAGGGTACAGTAGGTGAGGGCAGAGCTGGTCGTGCAGCGGTATAGTGGGGTGAGGGGGATGGGTGAGGATACAGTAGGTGAGGGCAGAGCTTGTCGTGCAGCGGTATAGTGGGGTGAGGGGGATGGGTGAGGGTACAGTAGGTGAGGGCAGAGCTGGTCGTGCAGCGGTATAGTGGGGTGAGGGGGATGGGTGAGGATACAGTAGGTGAGGGCAGAGCTTGTCGTGCAGCGGTATAGTGGGGTGAGGGGGATGGGTGAGGGTACAGTAGGTGAGGGCAGAGCTGGTCGTGCAGCGGTATAGTGGGGTGAGGGGGATGGGTGAGGGTACAGTAGGTGAGGGCAGAGCTGGTCGTGCAGCGGTATAGTGGGATGAGGGGGATGGGTGAGGGTACAGTAGGTGAGGGCAGAGCTGGTCGTGCAGCGGTATAGTGGGGTGAGGGGGATGGGTGAGGGTACAGTAGGTGAGGGCAGAGCTGGTCGTGCAGCGGTATAGTGGGGTGAGGGGGATGGGTGAGGATACAGTAGGTGAGGGCAGAGCTTGTCGTGCAGCGGTATAGTGGGGTGAGGGGGATGGGTGAGGGTACAGTAGGTGAGGGCAGAGCTGGTCGTGCAGCGGTATAGTGGGGTGAGGGGGATGGGTGAGGATACAGTAGGTGAGGGCAGAGCTTGTCGTGCAGCGGTATAGTGGGGTGAGGGGGATGGGTGAGGGTACAGTAGGTGAGGGCAGAGCTGGTCGTGCAGCGGTATAGTGGGGTGAGGGGGATGGGTGAGGGTACAGTAGGTGAGGGCAGAGCTGGTCGTGCAGCGGTATAGTGGGGTGAGGGGGATGGGTGAGGATACAGTAGGTGAGGGCAGAGCTTGTCGTGCAGCGGTATAGTGGGGTGAGGGGGATGGGTGAGGGTACAGTAGGTGAGGGCAGAGCTGGTCATGCAGCGGTATAGTGGGGTGAGGGGGATGGGTAAGGATATAGTAGGTGAGGGCAGAGCTGGTCGTGCAGTGGTAAAGTGGGGTGAGGGGGATGGGTGAGGGTACAGTAGGTGAGGGCAGAGCTGGTCGTGCAGCGGTATAGTGGGGTGAGGGGGATTGGTGATAGGGTACTGTAGGTGAGGGCAGAGCTGGTCATTCACAGTTTCTACTGGTAAGTTACATTTATCAATGTCTGCTTGCCTCTAATACTTTAGGTACTGATACTCTAGATCACCTGATTTTGCCATCTGCTAAATCACAGCACCTACATGTTGCCTACTCCAAGACCAACACAGTGCAGAAACACCACAATCAGGATTTGTTGCCCAGAACTCACTGGTGGACTGGTGAGTGACCAATCATTACTGCATATTACTGCAATGTTTGTTCTCAACCCCTACTACTTATACAGTGGAACCCTGGTTAACGAGAACAATCCGTTCTGGGACTGTGCTTGTTAACCAAGTTACTCGTTCAGCAAAGCAAGATTTCCCATAGGAAATCACTGCAATGCAGACAATTCCTTCCACAACTTGTTAAATGTCCCATCCTGGTCCCCTATTGTGTCATTCAGCACACACACACGCACACACACATATTTTGCTCATCTTACCTTCCATCACCGGCCTCATGGTTCTTGTAGTTCGCCGCTACAGGATGTGTATCGGGTAACCATCACGACCGATGTTTCCTCCGCTGTCAGCTGCTACTCAAAGGCAGCGCGCTGGCCAATCAGGCAAGTAGCTCCTGCCTTTGATGTCAGCGCTCTGGCAGCGGAAGCCCCGGCATCGGTCACAATGGTTACCCGATACACATCCTGTAGCGGCGAACTACAAGAACCATGAGGCCGGCGAGGGAACGGAAGGTAAGGTGAGCATATGTGTGTGTGCATGCGTGTTTGTGCGTGCATGTTTGTGTGGACTGCCAGAGCTGGTTAGAGCGTGGTGGATGTACGGAACCGGAAGTGTGTGCAGAGTATTTGCTCATTCAGAAAAGCTTGCTCGTAAACTGAGTTACAAATTTACAGCAAGCTTTGCTCGTTAGGAGAAATACTTGCTAACTGGGTTACTCGTTAAGCGAGGTTCCACTCTACTCCTGTTTACACGGGAGATGTGCAGTCAGTCCCCACGTCTTTTTATAGTTGTATCACCGCAACAATCATCCAAGAGGCCTTTAATATGGTGCAGTTATCAGGCAGAAAAGAGGCCAGGTTACTGCTCATGATATATAATTGTTGTATAAATCATAATGTTGACATCAACAGAAATGGTGTTGCTTTCACAGCTTTTTTTTAGGATAAAATGGCTAGTAGGGATCAAGCCCAAGAACTTTCAGGTGAACAGGCACCTCCATCCAAGAAGCACAAGTCTGGAAGTCAGAAAAGAAAAGAGAAGCAGTTATTCGAAGAGAAAGTGAAGAAACTTACTACCATTGATTGCTTCTTTAGGAAATCCATACAAACGGACAGTGGAGAGTCTACCAGTTGCAATACATCAGGTATTCAACCAGATACGAGTGTCTCTGTGGAAGCATTTTCCAATACTGACGAAGTTAATCCAGAAATTGAAGATTCTTCACATCAGCAACTCGTTCTTGGTCTTTCTGAACCTCATCCAGACCTAACTGATGATCCTGCTGAATGGCCTGATACAATTTCTGATGCGCTGAGATGCCAGGCAATTAAAAGGGGTCCCAAACAAGTGAGATTGGATAATTTCCCGCTCACAGACTTTTCTGATGGTTCAAAGAGACGCTTCGCTAGTACTCATTACCACAGGTTGATGGGTACTGGAATAAAGGTTTTACGAGACTGGCTTATTTACTCCGCACTTGGAGATTGCATATATTGTTTCTGTTGCCGGTTGTTTGACAATGAAGCAAAATCCGTGTTCTCAAGTCCTGGTGGTTTTAGAGACTGGAAACATGTCAGTGGTAAGGGATCTTTACACTCCCATGAAGTATCCAGCCATCATTTTACTAATTATGCAAAATGGAAAGAGCTTGAAGCAAGATTAACATCGGAAAGAGTCATTGACAAAGATTTGCGTAGGCAAATCCATTTGGAAGAACAACGTTGGCGTGAAGTTTTGTTGCGAATACTGAAGGTGATTCGTTGGTTGGCAAAAAACAATCTCCCATTCAGAGGATCATCAGATACTGTATTCACAGAACACAATGGGATTTTTCTCCAGTTACTCGAACTGATCTCTGAATTTGATTTGGTTCTGAAAGAACACTTGCAGCGTGCTAAAGAAGGCACAAATGTGCATTATTTGAGCAAAGATATGCAAAACAACTTTTTAAAGTTGATTGGAGATGCAGTAATTAACATAATAATGGAGAAAGTAAAGCGAGCAAAATTTTTCAGCATAATTGTAGACTGCACACCAGACATCTCTAAGCAAGAACAGTTGTCCCTTGTGCTGCGATATGTTGACATTGATGAAATTAGCAAAACAGTGGAGGTCAAAGAAAGTTTCTTGGAATTTCTGCATGTCACAGACACAACTGGAAGAGGCCTAGCAACAGTTGTGTTAGAAAGATTGACGGAACAGCATCAGTTGTGTGTCTCGGATATTCGTGGCCAGTGCTATGATAATGGAGCTAATATGAGGGGACAATACAAAGGAGTGCAGGCCATTGTTTTGGAGAAAAACCCTCTTGCATTTTTTGTTCCATGTTCTCCACATAATTGGAATCTTGTAGTGGTACATGCTGCAGAGAGTTCCAGCCACTCAAAACAGTTTTACGATCTTCTGAGTCGCATTTATTCATTCTTTTCTGGAGCAACTAAGAGGTGGGAAGTGGCCTCTGAGCATTTGTCCCAATTAACACTAAAGGCGCTATCTCAGACACGATGGTGTGCTCGGCTTGAATCTGTGAAAGCCGTTTTGTTTCAGTTTCCTCAGCTTGTTGAAGCTTTAGAAGTCTTTGTACATGGCACTAAATATTCCAGTGACACATACAGCGAAGCAAAGAATCTATTGGATTCACTATGCACGTACCCTTTTGTTGTATCATTATGTGTTTGGTATGACATTTTGCTGCAGGTTAACCGAATCAGCCTGGCTGTACAGACGAAGACTTTGGACCTTTCCAACGTAATTCCACTGGTTGAGGCCACAACTACTGCCTTTACAGATTATTTGACACTGGGGTTCAAACAAGCAGAAAGTAGAGCTGCAGATATATGCAAGAAGCTTGATATACCCACCGAGTACCCAGCAAAGAAAATTCGGAAAAAAACTCGGCAATGCAATGATAAAGATTGCCAAGAGCCAGCATGCCAGCAAGCAAGTGGAATATTATATTTAAGTCCAAGAGCAGAGTTTGAAGAAACATTCTTCAAGCCTTTACTTCAAACTGTGCTTGAGGAAATCGAAACAAGATTCATTTTCTTAAAACACTTCACTGACAAGTTTGGATTTCTTAATGACATCAAGAAAGCAGCAACTGACTTGCCGACATTACAACAACAGTGTTACAACTTTGCTGATCCAGCAATTGATGGAGAGATTATGTTGGAGGAACTGAAGACACTTGGTAGGATGCTGCCTGATCATCTCAATCCACAGGAAGTATTGAAATATTTGTTTTCTAACTCACTGAACCTGGCATTCCCAAATCTGGTGTTGGCAGTGAAGCTACTGCTAACCGTGCCCGTTTCAGTTGCGTCAGCTGAAAGAAGCTTCAGCAAACTGAAGCTTATTAAAAACTTCCTTAGGTCCCAGATGTCTCAAGACAGGTTAAATGCATTGGCCATTCTCTCAATTGAGTCACAAGAAGCAGAATGTGTTGATTTTAATCAAGTTATACATTGTTTTGCTGCTGAAAAAACCAGGAGAAAAGTTTTTTAGCGATTTTCAAATCAAATCTACGGTTTGTCGCGCCATTGCACTATTGTTTTTATGTTCTTATTTTTATGGCTCTTAGGCTGCATTTTTGCACATTGCACTTATTGGGGTCAATCGTCAGTATTACAAACCCAACCTGAAGGGAATTCAAAACACAAATACTGATGTGATGCTGCAACCCATTTTGTATTTCCTTCAGTTTTTGCACTTTTACAAATGTTCTACATTCATGTTTTCCAAAGTTTACTTTAAAAAGTTTATTAAAAAATGTTCATATTCAATGTGTGCAGTTTTTTTCTTTGCAGGGAGTTCAGCTAAGAATAAAATTGTGACTGGGAACTAAGGGAGGGGGAAGGTAACAAGTATTGGCACATAAGGGGTTGACTTACATAAATCCCTTCTGATATTGTAGAATTTATTGTATATATCACTCACGTAATGTAAGAAGTAAAACTTTTTTCATTGTACTATACCTATTTTTCTCCATCATATCTGTGCATCGTGAATCAAGGTATGTATTAAAGGGGCCCACTGAGACCTTTTCGCCCAGGGCCCACAAAAACCTGGAGCCGGCCCTGGGTAAGAGAGTCTGGTTGCTAGGTGGCGTAGGCAGGCACAAAAGGGAAAAGAGAAGGAGGAGAAAACAGTCTAGAGTCTGCAGCAGAGTGTGGAGGAGTGAGGAGCAGGAAAGTGAAGCTCAGACAGGAGCAGCAGTGAAGGTCCCAGATGTGAGCCAGTTCAGAGCAGAGTCCAGGGAGCTCCGAGGAGAGCTGACCCCTTCCCCTGGGCTGCTGTAGTCTGACAGCGTCCGCGCAGTGGCTACCGACGGGGGAGAACGGTCAACTAGGAGTGCTACCCGAAATCCATCTTCAGCTAGAGAGAGAGCAACGGAGTGGGAAGTAAGGAGACTGCTAGGGAGTACCAGGCCCAAACGGGCGGCAGATCCCGAAGCGGAGATAGATCCAGCTTTCTTTTGCTAAACCTGCCGGTGTGGGGCTCTCAAAGCCCACGCCACAACACCACAAAAGCCGCAGCCACGTAGCCACAGTTAGGGCCCATAGGTCACAGGAGGCAAGAAGCTGGAGTGATCTGGCCCAGGCAACAAGCACACGGCAAACGAAGGGGAGTGAGGCTTCAGCAACTTCCCTGGGTGACCCCCATAGGGACTCAAAGTCGGGGTCACCCCAAACCACCAAGGGCTAAGGAAGGCGAGTTAGTAGTCACCCTCACAAGTCAGCCTGAAGGACACCTGGTTCCCACTTGGTTCATCCCAGCTACGCCCGGGTCACTCACCCTGCCATCAACTGTGAGTAAAAACCCTGAAAGACATCCTGCTTGTGTGGAGTTATTCTGCGCCTTGTGGTACTACGCACCTACACAGGGCCCTGGGGCTTGCCTCACTCTCAGGAGGCTATTCCAACTAACTGCACTCACCATCAGCCCCAGGCGTCCCTCAACCTGCAGTGGCGGTCCCCACTGACCGCAATTCTGAGAGTGGCGTCACGACAAGAAGAAGATCTCCTACCTGTGACAAGATCCAGCTGAGTGGAGTCCCTGAAGGTAATGCACCGACACTACACCTGTGGGGCTTCACATCTGGCGTCACGAACAGGATAAGGACTAGACCTGTTGAGACAGGTGACCATGTGCCTGGGCGGTCCGCTTGAAAAATTGGAAGCGCCGCCATATTGCCACCATGAAAAGCGCGCTGAAAAACAACAGCAGCCCGCGCTGGAAGAAGTTACCGCCCACAAAGAGGTGTGGCTACCCAGAGATCCCCTGCAGAGTTCTGACCTCGCTTGTGAAGAAAGCGGAAGCGTCCAGAGACGGCGGGAAGGAAAGAGAGCCACAAGCCTGCTGCTGCAGAGAGAAGAGATGGAGTCCGGACGTGGATACCCAGAACCAGGCTCTGCTGCCTGGTGGTGCCGGGAGCTTGCTATCTTCTGCGATCAGCTGGAGGCCAGGATTATGCGACAGCTCAGTGAGGGACGCACGGAGCTTCTGGAGATGGCTGCGGCGGTTCGGACCTACGAGGAGGGAGCCGCGCGACGCCTGCCAGATCGAGCGGCGACGACTCAGATCCCGATGGTGCCACCGATGGGTGAGTCCAGAGTTGCCCCGGCCAGCGCAAGTGCTCCGACCCCTGCTGCTACGACCGCGGTCCCAGAAGAGGCGCCCGGCGCGGCGACGCTGAGCCAGGCCGCAGCCATGCCAGGTGCGGCCCGCCAAGCCCAGGCTGCCGCAGCGATGCCCTGCTCGGCCCGCCAAGCCCCGGCCGCCGCAGCGATGCCCTGCTCGGCCCGCCAAGCCCCGGCCGCCGCAGCGATGCCCTGCTCGGCCCGCCAAGCCCCGGCCGCCGCAGCGATGCCCTGCTCGGCCCGCCAAGCCCCGGCCGCCGCAGCGATGCCCTGCTCGGCCCACCAAGACCCGGTCCCTGCAGCAACGCCCAGTCCGGCCCGCCAAGAACTGGCCGCAACAGCGACGCAGATCCAGGCCGCTGCCACGCCAGGCTCGGCCCGCACAGACCAGGCCGCCACCATGCCAGGCGCGGCCCGCCAAGACCAGGCCGCCGCCATACAGGGCGCGGCCCGCCAAGAGATTGCATCACCATTTTCCCCGGCCTGCAAGGCCAGAGCAGACACCGCTCCCCAGCCTAAGGAAGTCCCTACTAGGAAATCCCTGATAGGTGAAGACTCCGCATACTGGCAGCTGAAGGCTGACCTGGAGGCTAAGTTCCCACAGGAGATGGTGGACCGATACATGCTCCCTCCGAACACCCCTAAGGCAACCCCTGCAGCAACCACGCTGAAGAGTCCACCGCCTGGGCCAGCTGAGGAACACTCATCCCCAGCGCTGCCACGACCAGAGTGCAGCGAAGAACTAAGGGGGAGAGGAGGGCAAGAAGCTGAGGAGTTGCCCCCGGAGCCAGCAGCAGTGCTAGTCCCAGAGCCGGAGATGCTGCCATATTCCCGCTGGGACGAGGAAGACCTGACACCTCCTGCGGAAGAAGATCTGCCCCAAAGCCTCACCTGGGAGCTTGTAAGCTGCACTTCGCAGAATCCAGCCCGCGAGACACAGCACCACCGCAGAACCCAGTTTTCCCCTGCACCGCCATCCCCAGAGCAGAGAGATGACATCACGGCCAGAGACCTACAAGAAAAAAGGTTTCTGAGAAGAGCCAAAGCACAGGTCCGAGGACCCCTTTGCAGAGGAGTAGTGGAGGACTTCAGCCTCAAGTCAGGATACGGGTTCATTGTTGCACCTGGTATCAAAGAAGGTATCTTCGTCAATAGAAGAGACGTCAGAGCTAATCTGCCCAGAGGACATCCTGGAAGGAACCTGCGTACAGGAGACTCCGTACAGTTTACTATGCATCAAGGCGAAAGAGGCTGGTATGCCCTAGATGTAGTGCCATGTCCCAAAGAAGAAAGGAAAGACAGCCATAAAGAAAGAAAGGACCAAGGACCTAATGATGAGACAACTACAGATGAGGAAAAAGGTCAAGAAAGCAACAGGTGCCGCAGCCCTACAGGCCCAAGCCCTGGTGAAGAGGAATCTGCCTAAGTTCAAGTAAAGTACAGCAAGTTTTGACCAGTTTGGAAAGTTTGTTTTGCAACGTTTTAAAGTTCAAGAATGTGCCCACAAAAACTATTGTGAGAAATAAACCTTAAGGCTATGAACTGGCTATAGCCACAAACTCTCGCGGTGTAAATAGTTACACCAAAAGGGCACCACCACCACCAGAGTCAGCCTGTTTAGGGGCTTGGCTCGTCTGCAACCAGGAGGAGCCCGTCCGTATATAGGGCCTTGGCTCGCCTGCGACCAGAGAGCATGCCTGTTTATGGGGCCTGGCTCTCCACCACAAAGAGGGTACCTGGTCAGCACCAACTGTGGAGGCCGTCTCTGCATCCTGCCAGAAGAGGCTGAAGGCGCGGATCCACCAGGCCAGGTATGCCCTGAAGACCACCAGCCCATGAAAGCCGCCTCTACATCCTGCCAGAAGTGGCTGAAGGCGCGGCCAACGTGAGAGGGTTTTGGGTGGGTTAACGGACTTGTGGGTGGAGGGTGGTGATGTATGGTACCTGGTGATTTTAAAAGTTTTACCATGTTTTAATGTTTTATGCATTTTAAAATGTTGTCTTGCAGCCCGAGGACGTGCTGGTGATAACTAAGGGGGAATGTGGCGCCCCTGACCTGGTCAGGCACCACTGAGTACTGCACCCATGCTGGGAACAGTACAATACAGGTAATCCAGAAGGCTGACCGGGGTGTGGTACACAGGCGCATAGTGATCAGGTCTCACACATGTACCCATGAGAGGACCCCTGGGGATCCCAGGAGGGGGAAAAGCCTTCACCTTCACTGGAATAGTGGAGGGGGCCAAAAGCCTCCATCTCCTCTCAAGGGGTGTGGTAAGAGAGTCTGGTTGCTAGGTGGCGTAGGCAGGCACAAAAGGGAAAAGAGAAGGAGGAGAAAACAGTCTAGAGTCTGCAGCAGAGTGTGGAGGAGTGAGGAGCAGGAAAGTGAAGCTCAGACAGGAGCAGCAGTGAAGGTCCCAGATGTGAGCCAGTTCAGAGCAGAGTCCAGGGAGCTCCGAGGAGAGCTGACCCCTTCCCCTGGGCTGCTGTAGTCTGACAGCGTCCGCGCAGTGGCTACCGACGGGGGAGAACGGTCAACTAGGAGTGCTACCCGAAATCCATCTTCAGCTAGAGAGAGAGCAACGGAGTGGGAAGTAAGGAGACTGCTAGGGAGTACCAGGCCCAAACGGGCGGCAGATCCCGAAGCGGAGATAGATCCAGCTTTCTTTTGCTAAACCTGCCGGTGTGGGGCTCTCAAAGCCCACGCCACAACACCACAAAAGCCGCAGCCACGTAGCCACAGTTAGGGCCCATAGGTCACAGGAGGCAAGAAGCTGGAGTGATCTGGCCCAGGCAACAAGCACACGGCAAACGAAGGGGAGTGAGGCTTCAGCAACTTCCCTGGGTGACCCCCATAGGGACTCAAAGTCGGGGTCACCCCAAACCACCAAGGGCTAAGGAAGGCGAGTTAGTAGTCACCCTCACAAGTCAGCCTGAAGGACACCTGGTTCCCACTTGGTTCATCCCAGCTACGCCCGGGTCACTCACCCTGCCATCAACTGTGAGTAAAAACCCTGAAAGACATCCTGCTTGTGTGGAGTTATTCTGCGCCTTGTGGTACTACGCACCTACACAGGGCCCTGGGGCTTGCCTCACTCTCAGGAGGCTATTCCAACTAACTGCACTCACCATCAGCCCCAGGCGTCCCTCAACCTGCAGTGGCGGTCCCCACTGACCGCAATTCTGAGAGTGGCGTCACGACAAGAAGAAGATCTCCTACCTGTGACAAGATCCAGCTGAGTGGAGTCCCTGAAGGTAATGCACCGACACTACACCTGTGGGGCTTCACAGTTGCACTGGTCCTGTGAGCTCATCTAAATAGACCAAGTCCGTGAAGCACAAGCTCAATGGCTTGCCGGGGACGGCCACTGTGTGTCTTCGGAAAAGATTACGTATGTATGGGGTTAAAGTTAACTATATAGTAACTAGTAAATTAACACTAAATAAAGTGTTAGGGTCTACGGACAAGTCTTTTGCTCATCTGTGTACTGTCTGTCTTAAAGGAGTTTATCACTACTCCGATAATGATGAACCTATCACCTGTCACAACCAATTAGCTGCTAGCAGCTCTGCCAGTGGTGTCTGTATGTAAATAGTGTGACGGAAGGGAACACCACAGCTCCATCATGCTGGTTAGTGGCAGCTCATCGGTACTGTCGGTTAGGCTCATTCAAAGAAGAGGAACTGATCTGCAATGCCTGAGAGCAGCCACTGAACAATGTGACAAAGTGATGGCGCAGTGGTGTCATTGTGTTTTTACCGAGGATATCAAAGTGTAGACTGGAGGAAAAACGGGTTTAAAAACCGTGCTAGGAAATCACGAGCAAGGATGTAAATGAATATTTTTCTTTTATTAAGATAATTCCAACGCGTTTCGGAGACCCATCTGTCTCCTTCCTCAGGGAAAAAGAATCTTTTCCACGTTCTCTAAGGGGTTGTGACTGGCACAACCCAGCCAGGTGAGTGTGTTTTAACCCTTTTTCCCTCTGCCCTGTAAATCGGGTAAGACCCTATTGCGCCTTTTCTCTCCTACTACAGTTTCTATTGTGTTTTTACCAGCAGTCCTATGTAACACCATAGATAACATATAGCGATAACTGTCTGAGTACAGATAATGTAGTGGATGTCATCTGCAGTCCTATGTAACACCAAAACACCAAAGACAACGCTCTGATAATGGAGTTCAATGCTCTCTTTGTTCTGTTCAGTCCGATGGAACACTAGCCTATCAAACTATATATATGCATGTATATATATATATATATATATATATATATATAAATTTAGAAGAATTGGGATCCAGCAAAAAGCTGAAATTTCACCGAAGTTATAGAAATCTTCTTCTTTATTAATTTTATTAATCCATTATGTCATACAAAAAAATAGAAGGAACTCCACACAAATAATATGCAGTCCAGCAAGGGACTACATGTTTCAGCGCTATGCGCATTCTTCACGGTCCTACTTAAACTGAGCTCTAACACTGACAATATATCCTCTAATATGGAACATATTCAAATGACCCTTAATTAAAAGCAGCAAAACAAACCAATTAAAAACATCTGAGTAGATGGTTGAAACACAGTTCAAGAATATTGGTAGAAAAATACATATATTGAACATGCTTTATACATAGACAAATAATGCATAGGTTTAACAATTAATAAGCAGTAATATAAGAAAACTGCAACAAAATGGTTGTAGATTATATATATATAAATCACCAATTAGGTTCACAGATAATACAGCCACCAATTGTGCAAGTTCTCCCACTTAAAAAGATGAGAGAGGAAATGAGAAAACAAATCCAGAAAATCACATTGTCTGATTTTGCAAGATTTTACTTGCAAATTATGGTGGAAAATAAGTATTTGGTCACCTAAAAACATGCATGATTTCTGGCTCTCACAGACCTGTAACTTCTTCTTTGAGAGGTTTCTCTGTCCTCCACTCTTTACCTGCAGTAATGGCACCTGTTTGAACTTAGTATAAAAGACACCTGTCCACAACTTCAAATAGTCACACTCCAAACTCCACTATGGTGAAGACCAAAGAACTGTCGAATGACACCAGAAACAAAATGTTAGCCCTGCTCCAGGCTGGGAAGACTGAATCTGCAATAGGCAAGCAGCTTTTTGTGATGAAATCAACTGTGGGAGCAATAATAAGAAAATGGAAGACATACAAGACCACTGATAATCTCCCTCAATCTGAGGCTTCCCACAAGATCCCACAATGATCACAAGAACGGTGAGCAAAAATCCCAAAACCACACGGGGGGACCCAGTGAATGACCTGCATAGAGCTGGGACCACCGTAACAAAGGCTACCATCAGTAACACACTACGCTGCCAGGGACTCAGATCCTGCAGTGCTAGATGCTTATGCCAGTACATGTCCGGGCCCGTCTGAAGTTTGCTAGAGAGCATTTGGATTATCCAGAAGAGTATTGGGACAATGTCATAAGGTCTGATGAAACCAAAGTAGAACTGTTTGGTAGAAACACAACTCGTCGTGTTTGGAGGAGACAGAATTCTGACTTGCATCCAAAGAACACCATACCTACTGTGAAGCATGGGGGTGGAAACATCATGCTTTGGGGCTGTTTGTCTACAAAGGGACCAGAATGACAGATCCGTGTACATGAAAGAATGAATGGGGCCATGTATCATGAGATTTTGAGTGCAAACCTCCTTCCATCAGCAAGGGAATTGAAGATGAAATGTGGATGGGTCTTTCAGCATGATAATGATCCCAAGCACACCGCCAGGGCAATGAAGGAGTGGCTTTGTAAGAAGCATATAAAGGTCCTGGAGTGGCCTAACCAGTCTCCAGATCTCAACCCCATAGAAACCTTTTGGAGGGAGTTGAAAGTTCCGTGTTGCCCAGCGACAGGCCCAAAATATCATCTGCATGGAGGAATGGGCCAAAATACCACCAACAGTGTGTGCCAACCTTGTGAAGACTTACAGAAAACGTTTGACCTCTGTCATTGCCAACAAAGGATATATAACAAAATATTGAGATAATGAACTTTTGTTATTGACCAAATACTTATTTTCCACCATAATTTGCAAAAAAAATCTTGCCAAATCAGACAAGGTGATTTTCTGGATTTGTTTTCTCATTTTGTCTCTCATAGTTGTGGTCTACCTATGATGTCAATTACAGGCCTCTCTCATCTTTATAAGTGGGAGAACTTGCACAATTGGTGGCTGACTAAATACGGTACTTTTTTTCCCCACTATATATATGAAGGAGCATGACACAATTGACATTACAACACATAAATGCGCCTTATGTCTGCAGGGGCAGGGACACAAACACAATGGTCACCCTTTTACACATCCACACTACTTTATTGAATAACATAGCACTCGTGCATTTTATACAGTGGTGTGAGTGAGCCTCACACTCCCAGAAGTATTGCAGGTTATTAGACTATTGATCAGACTGTGAAATGTTCAAGGCTCATACTGGAGCAAAATGAAAAAGTAAAAAAAAATAAAAAAAAAAAAAAATTGTAGCTACATTAAAAAAAATCCCCACAAAATTATAACATAAAATCACAAAAATTTTATTGTTTGTATAAAAGTAGAATCAATCATGATCAAAACGTAGTATGTGAATGCAAATAGTATCACTGAAAATATCCTCTGGTCCCTCAAAAAACAGCTTTGTCAACAGATAAATACAAAAGTGATAACTGAGTATCCTGATGCATGAACTATTTGTTTTATACAAAATTGTTTTTAGTGTGTAAAGATAGCAAAGCATAAACTGTTGTTGTAAGCAAAGAGATCTAAATTTAACCCAAATTGCTATTTTTGTTAATTCTGCCTCCTAAAAATTAGAAGAAAATGCGATAAAGAAAAAATACTATGTACCCCAAAATGGAATCATAAAAAACTTCAGCTCATCTCTCCAAAAATAAATAAATAAATAAATAAACCTCTCAAAATATACCAATTCAACTTTTTTTTAAAAGAAAACATTATTTAGTGTGTAAAAGTATCAAAACATAAAAAACCCTATATAAATCTGTTATCACTGTAATCATACTGACCCGAAGAATAAAGCAAACTTATAATTCTGTCATAGAGGTGTCGTAGTAACTGGAGCAGGGACCCTGAAGCTGGCCCTCAGATTAGAGAACCTGTGCTGTCCCTCATCCCAGAGGTAGGCTTGATGGTAACGTGGTCTGGACCGCCAGAGTGACCCTAAATTCTGTCTGAACCCTGATGTAACACCCCCCGCTCCCCCACCCCAGGAGGAGAGGGTCAGGACCGAAGAAGCAAACCACACAATTACCACTGACAGGGGAAGAACCAAAACACATGCACACAGCAATCAGTTCATAAAGGAAGAGACAATAAGTGCCCAAGAAGAAATAAAACACAGGGAGGAAATATACTAACAATGAGGATATTTCCACACCACAAAGTAAAGCACACAACAGATCACCAGGCTCTGGATTACTACAATAGGGACCAATGTCGCTGAAGCAAATCTGAGCTATATGCAGTAATAAAAAATCGGATCTAGTACCTTGTAAAGACTGATGGCGGCTGTGAGTGGTCAAAGCAGCCTGAGCTCCTAGCAGCAGTTCACAAAGCCAGCAGGAATTAACTCCTGCTGAACTGAAGAGTAGAGTTGAGCGCGGTTCGCGGTTCGAGTGATTTTGGGGGCTGTTCTAGATAGAACTAGAACTCGAGCTTTTTGCTAAAGCTCGATAGTTCTAGATACGTTCGAGAACGGTTCTAGCAGCAAAAAGACCAGCTAATTACTAGCTGGCTTTCCGCTGTAATAGTGTAAGTCATTCTGTGACTCACACTATTATGAAATTTCAGTGTATAGTGTGCGGGAACAGCGCATTCAGATCACTGCTGTTTTTTTTTCCTTGTCTTCCTTCTCTAAGCGCGCGCGTGTAGTGGGGCGGGCCAGCATGTCAGCCAATCCCAAACACACACACAGCTAAGTGGACTTTTAGCCAGAGAAGCAACGACATGTGTGATAGGATGTCCATGTCACATGTCCCTGCATTATAAAAACGGACATTTTCCTCCAGCACGCCATTATCTGCCTTCTGCGTCCTTGGTGTCAGTCATCACTGGCGCAGCTCCTATCTCCGATACTGCTGTGTACGCTCCATACACAGCGCTGTACAGAATAGGGATAGAAGTTTCTATCAGTCCTTTTAAGGGCTAATACCGGCAGGGTCAGAGCCATAGGTGACAGGTCCGTGAAAACAGAGTTTAACAGCTACACAAGATGACAGCGTCTGTGTAGCTAAGGTCAAAGATTTCCTCGCTGCATTTCCCCATTAGGAGGGATAGAAAGGCAGGCTTCCTTTCCTCTACCCAGAGACCCACAACCCTGCCACTGTACCCTCCTGCCCTTTGCACACTCAAACTCATTGTTACTAAGCCATTATACTAGCAAAAACTGAGTAAACTTAGTGGCATCCTAAAAGTGGCTGTTGGACTTCTGTATTTTCGCACTAGTGCAAAGATATTTGCAGCACGACTGCCTGCATTGCACACTCAAACTCATTGTTACTAAGCCATTATACTAGCAAACACTGAGTGAACTTAGTGGCATCCTAAAAGTGGCTGTTGGACTTCTGTATTTTCCCACTAGTGCAAAGATATTTGCAGCACCTCTGCCTGCATTGCACACTCAAACTCATTGTTACTAAGCCATTATACTAGCAAACACTGAGTGAACTTAGTGGCATCCTAAAAGTGGCTGTTGGACGTCTGTATTGTCCCACTAGTGCAAAGATATTTGCATCACCTCTGCCTGCATTGAACACTCAAACTCATTGTTACTAAGCCATTATACTAGCATACACTGAGTGAACTTAGTGGCATCCTAAACGTGGCTGTTGGACTTCTGTATTGTCCCACTAGTGCAAAGATATTTGCAGCACGTCTGCCTGCATTGCACACTCAAACTCATTGTTACTAAGCCATTATACTAACAAACACTGAGTGAACTTAGTGGCATCCTAAAAGTGGCTGTTGGACTTCTGTATTGTCCCACTAGTGCAAAGATATTTGCAGCACGTCTGCCTGCATTGCACACTCAAACTCATTGTTACTAAAACATTATAATACCAAAAATTGAGTAAACTTAGTGGCATACAAGAAGTGGCTGTTGTACTCCATTAGTGCCCCACTGGTGCAAATCTATGTGCAGCACCTCTGAATGACACCCTCCTGCTCTGTTTTTAATAAGCTATAATGATAGCAAAAAATACTGCCATTTAGTGGCATCATAGATCTGGCTGTTGTATTTCATTATTGTCCCACTGGTGCCAAGCTATTTCTAGCACCTGTGCAGGACACCTCCTGCTCTGTTTTTAATAAGCTATAATGATAGCAAAAAATACTGCCATTTAGTGGCATCATAGAACTGGCTGTTGTATTTCATTATTGTCCCACTGGTGCCAAGCTATTTCTAGCACCTGTGCAGGACACCCTCCTGCTCTGTTTTTAATAACTTATAATGATAGCAAAAAATACTGCCATTTCGTGGCATCATAGAACTGGCTGTTGTATTTCATTATTGTCCCACTGGTGCCCAGCTATTTCTAGCACCTGTGCAGGACACCTCCTGCTCTGTTTTTAATAAGCTATAATGATAGCAAAAAATACTGCCATTTAGTGGCATCATAGAACTGGCTGTTGTATTTCATTATTGTCCCACTGGTGCCAAGCTATTTCTAGCACCTGTGCAGGACACCCTCCTGCTCTGTTTTTAATAAGCTATAATGATAGCAAAAAATACTGCCATTTAGTGGCATCATAGAACTGGCTGTTGTATTTCATTATTGTCCCACCGGTGCCAAGCTATTTCTAGCACCTCTTCATGACACCATCATGCACATTTTGCTACGCTAATGTTATAGCAAACTCAGGGAATTCATTGCTGCATTTGATAATTCGGAGGGATAGAAAGTGCGGCTTCCTTTAGCTTTTCCTTCTGTTCATAGACAGCATCTCCAAGTCCACACCCGAAGAGCAATTTCTCCTCCACGTGTAAGTGTGGAGAGGCAGCTAGTGCGCATGCGTGTGCCGATTTACCCCAGCTGCAGCCTAACTACAGTGTTTCGCCTAGTGAGTATGCTCAGCTTGACTGTGCCATTCTTGAGGCTAAGTCTTCATTTCGGGATACAGCGCATGCTCCCACACTTAGTGCGAAAAGCCTCTTTGCACAGGTACTTGCATTCCGTGCCGGGTCTAAGTCCTGTTTTGTGCCTAGACACCATGCTAAAGCTGATAGTCTTTTTTCAGAGACTGTATTTCATGCAACTGACCATGCTCAGGCACTTACTGCATCATTGACTAGGTCCGGTAATGAACTCTTTGGCCCTGCCCCTGATGTGGGGGGCCCATATAGACCACAGGGCATCAGGTGTCCTGACGATGTGGCCAGGCCACTCCCAAATGGCTTGCAGAGGCCCGCCCCTATGACTTGTCACCTCATTATTGATGGTCAGATGATGACTGGTGAGGTGTTTGTGTCGTGGCAGCCATGAGGTCATTATTGAAGTTGCGGTTCCAAATAGGACGCTAGTTGTGCCACTCATGACGTGTCACTCTGCTTTTGTCTCCAGGAGGTGCATTGTGGTCCACCCTGGTTTGGGGCGGACCCAGGTTATAAAACGGGCTGGAGCCAACAAGGAGGTGCGCAGTCTTCTATTATGCTCCGAAAGAGCACACCTCCATGTGTTGAACCCATTGCGGCTTTAGGCCAGAGGTAGGCAGGGATAGGGCGTCGATGCAGGCCGCCACCACAGTTGGTAACGCAGAACGGTTAAGACCAGCTCCTGTCCTACAAGTCCTGCTTGTGCAGCCCAGTGGCATTAACAGGCCTGCTGCTGCTGATGCGCCTGCTGTCCACAGGTGTGGCCCCAATGCACACGGTCAGCGTACTGAATGGCCCCTGTGATGTTAACAGGGAGTTCCTGGGCTGGGTGGGCGTGTGGACCCTGTGACGCTAACAGGGCTCCCAGTCTCAAGATCCGAGTGGCTTCTAACTCGGTTCAGGCAACTATTAGTTTCATAGCCACACAGCTCTGTATCCTCCACCTAACCTTCCAGTTGCCAACCTCTCCTTTTCCATCTGGGAGCACGGTGGATATTGACTACTGATGGGGATATATACCTTTCTCTTTCTTTTCTTATTAATTTTCGTTATATAGCGGTAACATAGTATATACCACCTTATCCAAATCTGCCAGTCCCACCGTAACAGATGGTGTTTCTTCATCAAATGTTACTTTTGCTTAACCAACAAACCCACGGACAAAAACTTTTTTCCCCTTTCCAAAACACCTGTTCCCCTTTCCACCAGCATTTGTCTTTTTTCAACTCATTTGGTATATGACCAAAAGTGCAACTCTGCAGGGACACCGTACTCAATGCCATCTCAGCACAGCAGCCAGCCCTCGGTCCCTCAGATGTGGACAAGTAAAAGACCATTTCCTCCTATCCATGACAAAGCGTTGAGAATCACTCTGTGCAGCACTGGTGTTTACTGGAAAAGCAGATCTAAGAATCCGTACCACCTTCTGCAGATACTCTGTATACGTGCGTCCCTTTCTATGGCAGGAATTATTTCGCCAAATTTTGTCTTGTACCGGGGATCTAACAGTGTGGCAACCCAGTAGTTAGCATTACTTGTTGTAGGTAGTGCAGCAAGAAGGCGCTCATGTGTCTTGTGCATCCAGGAGGACCAAGTCCTTGGTGTGTTGGTGGCGGAGAGGTGAGAATCGTGCCTCCTTCCTCTGCCCTCTCCCCCCAACCTCGCACAACCGAAATGTGAGCAAGCTCTCACTCATCTGCTGAGACTTCCATGCCCATCGCAAGTTCGTCCTCCATATCTTCATGGGCTCCTGCACCTTCCTCAACAATTTTTGCTGATACTATGCGCCCTTTTTAATCCCTATCCCCCACCATGACTGCCGCCTAGGTGCCGCTTACCGTATGGACCTTGTAGATCTTATTATCCCTTCTGCATATGACTCCTCCTGTACTTCCTCACCTTCCTCTTGGACCAACACCTGACTCCGAATAATGCTTACAGTGTGCTCCATCTTGTAGATGACCAGAATTGTCACGCTGAGAATGGCATCGCCAGTGCTAAACATCTTCGTCGACATTTGTAAACTGTGTAGAAGGGTGCATAGGTCCTTGATCTGATACCACTCCAGCAGCGTGATCTGCACCACCTCTGGATCAAGTTAGCCCAGGGTATACGTCATACCGTATTTCAGCAGGGCTCTGCGGTGCTGCCACACACGCTGCAACATGTGCAGATTCCAATTCCTGCGTGTCGGAACATTGCATTTCCGGCGTTTAACCGCCAGACCCTAAGACTTCCGGAGCGATGAAAGTTGTTGAGCTGCTGGGTGCGAAGGATGAAAGTGAGCACATAGCAGCGTGCCCGCTGCACAAGGCCATGTAGGTCGGGATGGTATTTTAAAAATTGCTGGAGAATCAGATTCAACACGTGAGCCATACAAGGCACGTGTGTCACATTGCCCTGACGAAGGGCCACAGACAGGTTTGCATCATTGCCGCACACGGCTGTTAAGTCAATTACGTAGTCCACTCAATCAATTTGTACTCCGGTCGCCAGTTGACAACGTGTTCCTTTCGTACATAGTGCTGATGATGGGAAAGGAGTCGATGCCTGCGGCGCAGGTGGACGCAGGTTATGGTCACCCACTGGGTTGCATTAGCTTGACAGATACAGAACCACAGGCTGAATGTAGGTGGTGGGTATCTGTCACGCTCCCCAGCTCCCGTGCCACGGTCCCCGGCTCCCCTGCCTTGCTTACCGGCTCCCCTGCCACGCTTCCTCGCTCTCAGGCCGCGCTCCGCCGCTCCCATGCCAGGCTTCCCGGTCCCCCGCTCCACAGCCTTCCTGCTTCATCGCCTGCGGTCCCCAGGCAGCCCGGTCCCCGCTCCCGGCGCCCGTCGGCTACTCAGCCCCAGCCCGGCTCTCCTGCTTCCTGCTCACCGCTCCCTGTTCTGGCTTCTGGCACCCGGGCCTCACGCATGCGCATTAGGGGGCGCGCGCGCGGTCATTGACCCTCTCTTTAAGGGCCAGTGTCCTCCAACAGGATATTGGTGAATCAGGTACAGGGTATATAGGGGAATCCTTTCCAAGTGGGCGGGGCCTGTTCTTCGTGTTTTGCTAAGCTAGGAGTCAGGTCTCCTTGTGTCTTGCGGTATTATTACCTCTCTCTCTCCTAGAGCCGCTCCTGCCTCGCCATCCGGTCCTGACGATTCCCGAACCCCGAACGGTGACTGTCTGCCATCCCGTCAGTCCATACCATCTCTGATCCCTGTGGTGACCCGTCTTCTCGCTCCGTCGGTTCCGGACTCTGCCTGACAACATCTCGGCCTCCGAACCTGAGCTCCGTCACCCGGACTACCTTCGGTGACTCCGTGGTCCCAGGGACTTCTACACTCCACTTCCTTGAACGGACTCTCTGGCTACCGGACCCCTTGCCTTCAGTGAGGTGTTCGGCCCAGTGGATCCACCTCCTGGGTCTGCCCGTCCACCCGGCCCTAACAGTAAGAACAGGCCATGGATCCCGCCGAAGCACTAGCGGCCTTGCAGAAGGAACTCACACGCCAGCGCGAGACCCAGACCCGCATGCTGAACTTCATGTCTTCTGTGGATACCCGCCTGAACACGCTACAAGCGACGGCCACATCCTTGGCGTCTCAGGTTTCCACTGTACAATCCACGGCCACAGCTCCCGTGGCAGCCTCCTCGGATGCTTCCAGACTTCGTTTGGCCTCACCACCCCGGTACGCCGGAGATCCCAAGACCTGCAGGGGATTCATCAATCAATGCTCTCTCCATTTCAAGCTGCTGCCGCACCTTTTTGCCTCTGACCAAGCCAAGGTCGCGTTCATGATGTCCCATCTAGAGGGAGAGGCACTGGCCTGGATGAACCCCTTGTGGGAAAAGGAGGACCCTGTAACCACAAACATCCAGGACTTCCTGCAGGCGTTTAGAACCACCTTCGACGAACCCGGCCGTGCCGCCGCATCCGCCTCATCACTCCTCAGGCTACGTCAGGGGACCATGACGGTGGGGCAGTATGCCATCCGCTTCCGCACTTTGGCCTCAGAATTGGGCTGGAACAATGAAGCCCTCACCGCCGCCTTCTGGGAAGGACTCTCCAGTCGTATTAAGGACGAGCTGGCTGGTTCCTTCTACTCTGGATGCCCTGATCGCACTAGCCACCCGCGTGGACCTCAGATTCCAGGAACAATCCAAAGAGGTGTCCCGTGAGAGACGTCCGATACGGCATTCCTCTCCTCCGCAGAAGCCCGCCGTACTTCAGTCAACGTCGTCTGGTGTCTCGGTCCACGAGCCCTGCAGATTGACCGTTTGCGGCAGTCCGAACAACGCCGAGCAGAACGGCTCGCCAAGGGCCTCTGCTTCTACTGCGGAGAGGGCACACATCTTCTACGCTCCTGTCCAGAGAGGCCAGGAAACGCCAAAGCCTAGGGCTGGTAGGAGAGGCCACCCTAGGTGCTGGGACTCTCTCAGACCCGGTTACGTGGACTGTTCAAGTGACAACGGGAGAGACGCGGTTCACGGCCGAGGCGTACCTCGATTCCGGGGCAGCAGGCAATTTCATCCAGCAGGCCACGGTGGACAAGTACCAGGTGCCTGTTACTCCACTCGACAAACCCCTCGTGATTGCCTCTGTAGATGGGAGACCCCTCTCTGACACCATCTCGTGGATCACCAAGCCGGTGGAACTACGTATCGGTGCCCTGCACACCGAGAACATCGCACTCTACGTCCTCCCACACATGTCTCATCAAATCCTGCTGGGACTCCCCTGGTTACGGACACACGAACCGTCAGTCAGCTGGGGTACGGGTGAAATCACCCGATGGGGCTCCTCTTGCCACGAGAACTGTCTGAAGACTATACAGCCCATCCGACGCCCTCCGGTTCCGGAGTCCCTACCGGGACTGCCCTCGGCCTATTGGTCCTTCGCGACGTCTTTGATAAAAAGGAGTCCGAAGTACTGCCGCCACATCGTCCTTACGACTGTGCCATCGACCTACTCCCGGGAACTACACCACCTCGAGGACGGATATATCCGCTGTCTCCTGCTGAAACAAGGGCCATGTCTACTTACATCACAGAGAACCTGGCAAGAGGATTCATTCGGAGATCCTCCTCTCCTGCTGGAGCAGGCTTCTTCTTCGTTAAGAAGAAAGAGGGCGACCTACGCCCCTGCATTGACTACCGGGGATTAAACCAAATCACCGTGAAAAATAAATACCCCCTGCCGCTCATCCCCGAATTGTTTGATCGGCTTAGAGGAGCTCGTGTGTTTACCAAGTTGGATCTTCGTGGTGCCTACAACCTGGTCCGCATCCGCTCTGGGGACGAATGGAAGACCGCATTCAATACTCGTGATGGGCACTATGAATACTGTGTGATGCCCTTCGGCCTGTGTAACGCACCAGCAGTCTTTCAGGAATTGGTGAACGACGTGTTCCAGAACCTTCTCTACGTCTGTGTGGTGGTGTATCTGGATGACATCCTGGTCTTCTCTCCGGACCTCCAGACCCACAGAGAGAACGTGCAGCTGGTGCTACAAAGACTGAGGGAGAATCGTCTGTACGCCAAGTATGAGAAGTGTGTCTTCGAGCAGTCTTCTCTTCCCTTCCTGGGTTACATAATCTCCGACACCGGCCTGCAGATGGACCCGGAGAAGGTCTCTTCCATTCTCAACTGGCCTCCTCCTTCCAGACTGAAGGCAATCCAACGCTTTCTGGGATTCGCAAACTATTACCGTCAGTTCATCCCTCACTTCTCTGCTCTGACTGTGTTACGAACCGGCGCCGCCATAGCCGCAAGCAGCCTGCTGCGGTTCCTGTTGCGCCCAGGCGCCGGCTGCCGTTCTTGGCCGTGCCTCGGGTCGTCCAGTTGGCTGTTCCTTCCACCACGTCTAAGTGTGGAGAGGCGGCTAGTGCGCATGCGTGCGCCGATTTACCCCAGCCAGAGTCTAAGCCCGGTGTTTTGCCTAGTGAGCATGCTCAGCCTGTTTGTGTTATGTCTGAGACTAAGTCCTCAGTTCAGGCTACTGAGCATGCTCCCACAATTAACCCTAACAGCCTCTTTGCACAGGTACTTGGACTTCGTGCTGTGTCTAAGTTCTGGGATGTGCCTACTGAGCATGCTCAAACTGATAGTCTGCTTTCTAAGCCTGTGGCTCAGGCTACTGAGCATGCTCAGGCACTTAGTGCATCAGAGGCTAGGTCCGGTAAGGACCTCACTGAGCATGTCCGTGAGGTGGCAGGCCCTGATAGGGCAGAGGGTGTCAGGTGTCCTGATGACGTGGCAACTCCGGACTGGCTCGCAGAGGCCCGCCCCTATGATCTGGCACCTCAGTATTGGTCGTCAGACGATGACTGGTGAAGTGTTTGGGGCGTAGCTGCCATGAGGTCATCAATGACGTGGCGGTTCCGGATAGGTCGCATGTGACGTCACTGATGACATGGCACTCTGCTATTGGACCTTGGTGGTTCCACCCTGGGTTTGGGGGCGGACCCAGGTTATAAAAGGGGCTGGAGACAACATGGAGGTGCGCAGTCTTCACTTTTGCTCAGTCAGAGCACACCTCCATGTTAGAGCCTCATTGCGGCATAACCCTATGTTGGGAAGCGTTAGGTAGGGTTAGGCGAACGGTGCCTGTCACGCCAAGATTCGTGGCTCGGCACATCAGGGTCAGGCGCCGTGCTTCCCTCCTGCCGTTACAGTCTTGCTATAGCAGCCCAGTGGCGTTAACTGGGCTGGGGCTGCTGTGCTTCCTGTCCGATTGTGCCCCCTACGCACACGGACAACGCACCTGCTGCGCTACCTGTCCGATTGTGCCTCCTACGGACACGGACAACGCACCTGCCATAAATTCACCCTTGAATATTACCTGCTTAACTCAGCAGGAAGTACGCCGCCGCCTCGAAATCACTAAGGTTGACAAATCTCCGGGCCCGGATGGCATACACCCCAGAGTACTACAGGAATTGAGTTCTGTGATAGATAGACCATTATTTTTAATCTTCTCAGATTCCTTAATAACAGGGTCGGTACCGCAGGACTGGCGCATAGCAAATGTGGTGCCAATATTCAAAAAGGGGACAAAAACTGAGCCAGGAAATTATAGGCCGGTAAGTTTAACCTCTACGGTTGGTAAAATCCTTGAGGGTTTCTTGAGAGATGCTATACTGGAGTATCTCAAGAAAAATAACCTTATGACAGAGTATCAACATGGGTTTATGAGGGATCGATCCTGTCAAACTAATTTGATCAGCTTCTATGAAGAGGTAAGTTCAAGCTTGGACCAGGGAAATGCAGTGGATGTTGTGTATATGGACTTTTCAAAAGCTTTTGATACGGTGCCACACAAAAGGTTGGTACATAAAATGAGAATAATGGGGATAGGGGAAAATATGTGTAACTGGGTTAAAAACTGGCTCAGTGATAGGAAACAAAGGGTGGTTATTAATGGTACGTACTCGGACTGGGTCTCAGTTCATAGTGGGGTACCACAGGGGTCAGTATTGGGCCCGCTTCTTTTCAACATATTTATAAATGACCTTGTTGGGGGCATGCGGAGTATAATTTCAATATTTGCAGATGATACTAAACTCTGCAGGGTAATCAATACAGAGGAGGATAATTTTATATTACAGGGAGATTTATGTAAATTGGAGGATTGGGCTGAGAAGTGGCAATTGAAGTTTAATGTAGATAAATGTAAGGTCATGCACTTGGGTAGAGGAAATAACATTTATGATTATGTACTTAATTGTAGAACACTGGGTAAAACAGACACAGAAAAAGACTTGGGTGTATGGGTGGATGGTAAACTTCACTTTAGTGGACAGTGTCAGGCAGCTGCTGCCAGGGCTAATAAAATAATGGGATGTATTTGTCACGGCCAGGTGGACGGGCAGACCCAGGAGGTGGATCCACTGGGCCGAACTCCTAGATGGTAGTAAAGAGTCCGGTAGCTGGAACACTATAAACAGCAGAACAGTCCGTGCACACGAGTATAGCGGAGAAGTCCCTGGGACCACGGAGTCACGGGTGGTAGTCCGGGTGACGCAGCTCAGGTTCGGAAGCCGAGATGATGTCAGGCGGGGTCCGGAACCTTTGGAGCGAGATGACGAGTCACCGCAGGGATCCGGGATGGTGCGGACTGTCAGGATGGCAGATGGACAGCGTTCGGGGTTCAGGATACGGCAGGACTGGATGGCGAGGCAGGCACGGCTCTACAAGAGAGATAGGTGAGTATATGCACAGAGACACCAGGAGACCTGACTCCTAGCTTAGGAAACACGAAGATCAGGCCCCGCCCCCTTGGACAATAAACCCCTTTATACCCTGTACCTGATTAGCCTCATTTCCTGTTAATGGACGCTGGCCCTTTAAGAAAGGGTCAGTGACCGCGCGCGCGCCCTAATGCGCATGCGCGCGGCCCGGGTGCCAGAAGCCAGGGAAGGAAGCTGAGAGGAGGACGCAGGGGAGCCGGCCAGGGCCTGGGAAGCCGTCGGGCGCCGGGATCGGAGACCAGGGGGCCTGGGAAGGACGGGCACCGGAGGCTGGAGAGCGGGGAGCGTGGCAGGTGAGCCGGGGAGCGGGGCTGAGGACCCGGGGAGCGGAACAGAGGACCCGGGAAGGGGAGCCAAGGACCCGGGGAGCGTGACAGTACCCCCCCCCACGCCCCCCTCCCCGCAACCGGGACATGAAGGCACGGATCAGAGGAGTGCCCACGTTCTCCCTGGGCTCCCAGGACCTATCCTCAGGACCATACCCCTCCCAGTCTACCAGGAAGAACTGTCGACCTCGTACGGTCTTCATGGCCACGATATCCCTTACCGCATAGATGTCGTCATCGGCAATAGGTGGAGGAGCCGGACTGGCAGCAGCGGAGAAGGGACCAAGGACAACCGGCTTGAGCAGGGAGACGTGGAATGAGTTGGGTATCCTCATCGTGGCCGGGAGCTGTAGCTTGTAGGAGACCTCATTGATCTTGTTGAGGACTTTAAACGGCCCAATGTAGCGAGGACCCAGCTTGTATGACGGTATCTTCAGGCGGACGTACTGGGAAGCAAGCCAGACGAGATCTCCAGGAGAGAAACACGGAGGGTCCAGACGTTTCTTGTCTGCGTGTCTTTTCATCCGCAGGGAAGCACGCCCAAGGGACGCTTTGACAGAGTCCCAAATGGTTGCAAAGTCACGGGCTACTGTATCTGCAGCAGGGACATCCGAAGAAGGAGATACAGGCAATGGGATGGAAGGCTGAAGTCCGTAAACGACATGGAAGGGAGAGCTGGAGGACGACTCACTGATGTGGTGGTTGTGGGAGAATTCAGCCCAAGGAAGAAGAGCGGACCAGTCGTCGTGATGGGCGTTAACATAGTGACGTAAGAAAGAGGTCAAGATTTGATTGACCCTCTCTACCTGGCCATTAGACTGAGGATGGTATGCAGATGAAAAGTCCAGAGTCACTCCCAGATGTTTGCAGAGCGCCCTCCAGAAGCGGGAGGTGAACTGAGTTCCTCTGTCGGATACGATGTGTAATGGAAAGCCATGCAAGCGGAAGATGTGTTGTATATAGGCGTCCGCGAGTTCCTGAGCAGAGGGCAGTCCAGCCATAGGGACGAAATGGGCCATTTTAGAGAACCGGTCCACCACGACCCACATGACTGTGTGTCCGGAGGACAATGGCAAGTCCGTAATAAAGTCCATTGCGATGTGTTGCCACGGAACTGAGGGTATCGGCAGAGGCAGAAGACGGCCATATGGGAGGTGTTTGGGCGTCTTGTTCCTGGCACAAGAGGAACAGGCGGATACAAAAGCAGCGACGTCCGTGCGAAGGGATGGCCACCAATAATGACGTACAATCGCACCCCATGTCTTTTTCAGACCAGCATGACCGGCTGTTTTCGAGGCATGACCCCAGTGTAACACTTTTTCCCTGTCTACCTCGGAGACATAGGTCTTCCCGGGCGGTATCTGGGCCAGGGTGACAGGGGCCACCGGAATGATTTTACTAGGACAAATGATGGGTTGGGTAGTCTCTTCCTCCTGCTCCATGGGCATGAAAGACCTGGACAAGGCATCAGCGCGTACATTCTTGTCCGCGGGTCGGAAGTGAAGCTGGAAATCAAACCTGGCAAAGAATAGGGACCACCTGGCTTGCCGTGGGTTCAGACGCTGAGCGGACCGTAGGTATTCCAAGTTCTTGTGGTCCGTGTAAATAATCACGGGGTACACTGCCCCTTCCAGGAGGTAGCGCCATTCCTCCAAAGCCAGTTTGACTGCCAAGAGCTCTCGGTCACCGATGGTGTAGTTGCGTTCAGGCGCTGAGAAGCCCTTGGAGAAGAATCCGCAAGTCACCATCTTCCCGGAGGAGGACTTTTGCATGAGCACTGCTCCGGCTCCTGAGGAGGAGGCATCCACCTCCAAGGTGAACTGGCGGTTTAACTCCGGACGGTGGAGTACAGGAGAGGAAGCAAAAGCCCGCTTCAGAGAGCCAAACGCAGCGTCAGCCGCAGGTGACCAGTCCTTTGGATTAGCCTCCCTCTTAGTCAAAGCGGAGAGAGGAGCAGTCAAGGCAGAGAAGTGAGGGATAAACTGGCGGTAGTAGTTGGCGAATCCCAGGAAGCGTTGGATTGCCTTCAGTCCAGAAGGAGGAGGCCAGTTGAGAATGGCGGAGACCTTCTTGGGATCCATCTGCAGTCCAGTATCAGAGATGATGTACCCCAGAAAGGGGAGAGAAGACTGCTCAAAGACACACTTCTCATACTTTGCGTACAGACGATTCTCTCTCAGTCTTTGTAGAACCAGCTGTACGTTTTCTCTGTGGGTTTGGAGGTCCGGAGAGAAGACAAGGATGTCATCTAGATACACTACCACACAGATGTAGAGAAGGTCCCGGAACACGTCGTTCACCAGTTCTTGAAAGACGGCAGGAGCGTTACACAGGCCGAAGGGCATCACGCAGTATTCATAATGTCCATCGCGCGTATTGAACGCGGTTTTCCATTCGTCACCAGAGCGGATGCGTACCAGATTGTAAGCACCCCGAAGATCCAGCTTGGTGAACACACAATCTCCTCTAAGCCGGTCAAACAATTCGGGAATGAGCGGCAGAGGGTACTTGTTTTTTACGGTGATTTGATTCAAACCCCGGTAGTCTATGCATGGGCGTAAGTCGCCCTCTTTCTTCTTGACAAAGAAGAAACCTGCTCCAGCAGGAGAGGAGGATCTCCGAATGAACCCCCTTGCCAGGCTCTCTGAGATGTAAGCAGACATGGCCCTTGTTTCGGCTGGAGATAAAGGATATATCCGTCCTCGTGGTGGTGTTGTTCCTGGGAGCAGGTCGATGGCACAATCGTATGGACGATGTGGCGGCAGTACCTCGGATTCCTTTTTATCAAAGACATCTGCAAAGGACCAATAGGCCGAGGGCAGCCCCGGTAGGTTCTCTGGAACCGGAGGTCGTCGGATGGGTTGTATGGACTTTAGGCACCTCTCATGACACGAAGAGCCCCATCGGGTGATTTCGCCAGTGCCCCAGGTAACTGATGGTTCGTGTGTCCGCAACCATGGAAGTCCCAGCAGGATCTGGTGGGACATGTGTGGGAGGACGTAGAAAGCGATGTTCTCGGTGTGAAGGGCACCGATACGCAGTTCGACCGGCCTGGTGAGCCAGGAGATGGTGTCAGAGAGGGGTCTCCCATCCACCGAGGCAATCACTAGGGGCTTGTCGAGTGGAATAACAGGCACCCGGTACTTGTCCACCGTGGCCTGCTGGATGAAATTGCCTGCTGCCCCGGAATCAAGGTAGGCATCAGCCGTGAACCGCGTCTCTCCCGTTGTCACTTGCACTGTCCATGTAACCGGGTCAGAGAGAGTCCCAGCACCTAGGGTGGCCTCTCCTACCAACCCTAGGCTTTGGAGTTTCCCGGCCTCTCTGGACAGGAGCGTAGCAGGTGTGTGCCCTCACCGCAGTAAAAGCAGAGACCCTTGGCGAGCCGCTCTGCTCGGCGTTGTTCAGACTGACGCACTCGGTCGATCTGCATGGGCTCGTGGACGGGAGCCCCAGCTGTCGATAACTGAAGTACGGAGGGTTTCTGCGGAGGAGAGGAATGCCGTACCGGACGTCTCTCACGGGACACTTCCTTGGATCGCTCCTGAAAGCGAATGTCCACTCGAGTCGCTAGGGCAATCAGGGCATCCAGGGTGGTCGGTACGTCACGACCCGCCAGCTCGTCTTTAATTCGCCCTGAGAGTCCTTCCCAGAAGGCGGCGGTTAGGGCCTCGTTGTTCCACCCGAGTTCTGAGGCCAGGGTGCGAAACCGGATCGCGTATTGACCCACCGTCAGAGTCCCCTGACGTAACCGGAGAAGAGACGAAGCAGACGCGGAGGCGCGTCCGGGCTCATCAAAGGTACCACGGAATGCCTGCAGGAAGTCCTGGATGTTCGTGGTCACAGGATCCCCCTTCTCCCACAAGGGGTTCATCCACGCCAGTGCCTCACCCTCTAGATGGGACATGATGAAGGCGACCTTGGCTTGGTCGGAGGCAAACAAATGCGGCAGCTGCGTGAAATGGAGGGAGCATTGGTTTAAGAATCCCCTGCAGGTCTTGGGGTCTCCGGCGTACCGGGGTGGTGAAGCCAACCGAAGTCTGGTGGTATCTGAAGAAGTCGCCACAGGAGCTGGATCCGTGGATTGACTAGTGGAAGCCCGGGATGTTGAAGACGTAACGGCCGCTTGTAGCGTGTTCAGGCGGGCGTCCACAGAAGACATGAACTGCAGCATGCGGGTCTGAGTCTCACGCTGGCGTTGGAGTTCCTCCTGTACGGCTGCTAGTGCTGCAGCGGGATCCATGGCCTGATCTTACTGTCACGGCCAGGTGGACGGGCAGACCCAGGAGGTGGATCCACTGGGCCGAACTCCTAGATGGTAGTAAAGAGTCCGGTAGCTGGAACACTATAAACAGCAGAACAGTCCGTGCACACGAGTATAGCGGAGAAGTCCCTGGGACCACGGAGTCACGGGTGGTAGTCCGGGTGACGCAGCTCAGGTTCGGAAGCCGAGATGATGTCAGGCGGGGTCCGGAACCTTTGGAGCGAGATGACGAGTCACCGCAGGGATCCGGGATGGTGCGGACTGTCAGGATGGCAGATGGACAGCGTTCGGGGTTCAGGATACGGCAGGACTGGATGGCGAGGCAGGCACGGCTCTACAAGAGAGATAGGTGAGTATATGCACAGAGACACCAGGAGACCTGACTCCTAGCTTAGGAAACACGAAGATCAGGCCCCGCCCCCTTGGACAATAAACCCCTTTATACCCTGTACCTGATTAGCCTCATTTCCTGTTAATGGACGCTGGCCCTTTAAGAAAGGGTCAGTGACCGCGCGCGCGCCCTAATGCGCATGCGCGCGGCCCGGGTGCCAGAAGCCAGGGAAGGAAGCTGAGAGGAGGACGCAGGGGAGCCGGCCAGGGCCTGGGAAGCCGTCGGGCGCCGGGATCGGAGACCAGGGGGCCTGGGAAGGACGGGCACCGGAGGCTGGAGAGCGGGGAGCGTGGCAGGTGAGCCGGGGAGCGGGGCTGAGGACCCGGGGAGCGGAACAGAGGACCCGGGAAGGGGAGCCAAGGACCCGGGGAGCGTGACAGTATTAAAAGAGGTATAAGTGTTCATGAAAAAAATATAGTTCTAACTCTGTACAAGTCACTAGTGCGACCGCACTTAGAATACTGTGTACAATTCTGGTCACCGATATATAAGAAGGACATAGCTGAACTGGAGAGGGTGCAGAGAAGAGCCACCAAGATTATTAGAGGAATGGGTGGGCTGCAATACCAAGACAGATTATTAAACTTGGGGTTATTTAGTCTGGAAAAACGAAGGCTTAGGGGAGATCTAATCACAATGTATAAATATATGAGGGGACAGTACAGAGACCTTTCCAAAGATCTTTTTACACCTAGGCCTGCGACTGGAACACGGGGGCATCTGCTACGTCTTGAGGAAAGAAGGTTTAATCATAATCACAGACGAGGATTCTTTACTGTACGAGCAGTGGGACTATGGAACTCTCTGCCGCATGATGTTGTAATGAGTGATTCACTACTAACATTTAAGCAGAGCCTGGATGCCTTTCTTGAAAAATGTAATATTACCAGTTATGTATATTAGATTTTATGACAGGGTATTGATCCAGGGAACTGGTCTGATTGCCGGATGTGGAGTCAGGAAGGAAATTTTTTCCCCATTGGAACTTGTTTGCCACATTGGGGTTTTTTTGCCTTCCTCTGGATCAACATGTTAGGCTACGGGTTGAACTAGATGGACTTAGAGTCTCCCTTCAACCTTAAAAACTATGATACTATGATACTATGATACCTGCTGCGCCACCTGTCCGATTGTGCCCCCTACACACACGGACAACGCACCTGCTGCGCCACCTGTCCGGTTGTGTCCCCTACGCGCACGGACAGCGTACCCCAAGACCCCTGTGGAGTTAACAGGGTGTTTCTTATCCTCCTTGGCTTCCCGGTCAACGCTACTGGTGTACCCATCTGGCCTGACGTGTCCTACACACACGTGGCCAGGCGAGGGGTGGCCATAAACGCTAATCGGAGGACCGCTCGGCCTGACGTGTCCTACACACGTGGCCGACAGGGAGCTTTCGTGGCGGTCTTCCGGTCAACGCTACCTGGTTACCACCCGGCCTGACGTGTTTCCTGTACACGTGGTTGGTGTAGCGCTAGGTGCACCAAAACGCTAATCTGGTTGTCGTCCGGTCTGACGTGTCCCAACACACGTGACCGGTTCCCAGAGTTCCTGGGTTATCTCAGAGCCATCCAGCTCTATAGTCTCCGCCTAACCCTCAGGTGCCAGCAGCTCCTTTGTCATCTGGAGCACGGTGGGCCCCGACTGGCGATTAGGATATATACCCCCTGGTCCTAATCTGCCGGTCCCCCCGTAACAGACTGCACCTCTCTCCGCCTTGACCAAGAAGGGGGCTAATCCAAAGGACTGGTCACCTGCGGCCGACGCCGCGTTTGGCTCCCTGAAACAGGCATTTGCTTCCTCCCCTGTGCTCCACCGTCCTGAGTTAAACCGACAGTTCACCTTGGAGGTGGATGCCTCCTCCTCGGGAGCCGGAGCAGTGCTCATGCAGAAGTCCTCCTCCGGGAAGATGGTTACTTGCGGTTTCTACTCCAAGAGCTTCTCAGCGCCTGAACGCAACTACACCATCGGTGACCGAGAGCTATTGGCCGTCAAACTGGCTCTGGAAGAATGGCGCTACCTTCTGGAGGGAGCAGTGTACCCCGTGATCATATACACGGACCACAAGAACCTGGAATACCCGCGGTCCGCTCAGCGACTGAACCCACGGCAAGCCAGGTGGTCCTTGTTCTTTGCCAGGTTCGATTTCCAGCTCCATTTTCGACCCGCGGACAAGAATGTACGAGCAGATGTCTTGTCCAGGTCATTCATGCCCATGGAGCAGGAAGAGGAGACATCCCAGCCCATCATCTGCCCTAGTAAAATCGTTCCGGTGGCCCCTGTCACCCTGGCCCAGATACCACCCGGGAAGACCTATGTCTCTGAGACGGACAGGCAAAAAGTGTTGCACTGGGGCCATGCCTCGAAAATAGCCGGCCATGCTGGTCAAAAGAAAACATGGAGTACAATTGTACGTCACTACTGGTGGCCATCCCTTCGCACGGACGTCGCTTCTTTTGTCTCAGCCTGCTCCTCTTGTGCCACGAACAAGACGCCCAAACACCTGCCATATGGCCGCCTTCTGCCTCTGCCTATACCCTCCGTTCCGTGGCAACACGTTGCAATGGACTTTATTACGGACGTGCCCCTGTCCTCCGGACACACTGTCATATGGGTCGTGGTGGATCGGTTCTCCAAAATGGCTCATTTCGTCCCTATGGCTGGACTGCCTTCTGCCCAGGAACTCGCTGACGCCAATGTACAACACATCTTCCGGTTGCATGGCTTTCCATCACACATTGTGTCCGACAGAGGAACTCAGTTCACCTCCCGCTTCTGGAGGGCTCTCTGCAAACATCTGGGAGTGACTCTGGACTTTTCTTCAGCCTACCATCCTCAGTCGAATGGCCAAGTGGAACGAGTCAATCAGATCTTGACCTCCTTCTTACGTCACTACGTCAACGCCCATCACGACGACTGGTCCACGCTTCTTCCTTGGGCTGAATTCTCCCATAACCATCACATCAGTGAGTCCTCCTCCAGCTCTCTCTTCCATGTCGTTTACGGACTTCAGCCTTCCGTCCATTTACCTGTATCCTCTTCCTCGGATGTCCCTGCTGCTGATGCTGCAGTCCGTGACTTTGCAACAATTTGGGACTCTGTCAAGGTGTCCCTTGGACGTGCTTCCCTGCGGATGAAGAGACACGCAGACAAGAGGCGTCTGGATCCTCCGTGTTTCTCTCCAGGAGATCTGGTCTGGCTTGCTTCCAAGTACGTCCGATTGAAGCTACCATCATACAAGCTGGGTCCTCGCTACATCGGGCCGTTTAAAGTCATCAGCAAAATAAACGAGGTCTCCTACAAGCTGCAGCTCCTGGCCACGATGAGGATACCCAACTCCTTTCACGTCTCCCTGCTCAAGCCGGTTGTCCTTGGTCCCTTCTCCGCTGCTGCCAGTTCTGCTCCTGCTCCTATTGCTGATGATGACATCTATGCGGTAAGGGATATCGTGGCCATGAAAACCGTGCGGGGCCGACAGTTCTTCCTGGTGGATTGGGCAGGGTATGGTCCTGAGGATAGGTCCTGGGAACCCCGGGAGAATGTGGGTACTCCCCTGATACGTGCCTTCCTGTCCCGGTTGCGGGGAGGGGGGCGTGGGGGAGGGGGTACTGTCACGCTCCCCAGCTCCCGTGCCACGGTCCCCGGCTCCCCTGCCTTGCTTACCGGCTCCCCTGCCACGCTTCCTCGCTCTCAGGCCGCGCTCCGCCGCTCCCGTGCCAGGCCTCCCGGTCCCCCGCTCCACAGCCTTCCTGCTTCATCGCCTGCGGTCCCCAGGCAGCCCGGTCCCCGCTCCCGGCAGCCCGGTCCCCGCTCCCGGCGCCCGTCGACTACTCAGCCCCAGCCCGGCTCTCCTGCTTCCTGCTCACCGCTCCCTGTTCTGGCTTCTGGCACCCGGGCCTCGCGCATGCGCATTAGGGCGCGTGCGCGGTCATTGACCCTCTCTTAAAAGGCCAGTGTCCTCCAACAGGATATTGGTGAATCAGGTACAGGGTATATAGGGGAATCCTTTCCAAGTGGGCGGGGCCTGTTCTTCGTGTTTTGCTAAGCTAGGAGTCAGGTCTCCTTGTGTCTTGCGGTATACTTACCTCTCTCTCTCCTAGAGCCGCTCCTGCCTCGCCATCCGGTCCTGACGATTCCCGAACCCCGAACGGTGACTGTCCGCCATCCCGTCAGTCCATACCATCTCTGATCCCTGTGGTGACCCGTCTTCTCGCTCCGTCGGTTCCGGACTCTGCCTGACAACATCTCGGCCTCCGAACCTGAGCTCCGTCACCCTGACTACCTTTGGTGACTCCGTGGTCCCAGGGACTTCTACACTCCACTTCCTTGAACGGACTCTCCTGCTACCTGTAGTGCTCCGGCTACCGGACCCCTTGCCTTCAGTGAGGTGTTCGGCCCAGTGGATCCACCTCCTGGGTCTGCCCGTCCACCCGGCCCTAAGGGGCACTTTGCACACTGCGATATCGCAGGTGCGATGTCGGTGGCGTCAAATTGAAAGTGACGCACATCCGGCATCGCAGGCGACATCGCAGTGTGTAAAGCCTGGATGATACGATTAACGAGCGCAAAAGCGTCGTAATCGTATCATCGCTGCAGCGTCGGCGTAATCCATAATTACGCTGACGCAATGGTCCGATGTTGTTCCTCGCTCCTGCGGCAGCACACATCGCTGTGTGTGAAGCCGCAGGAGCGAGGAACATCTCCTACTGGCGTCACTGCGGCTTCCGTAGGATATGCGGAAGGAAGGAGGTGGGCAGGATGTTTACATCCTGCTCATCTCCGCCCCTCCGCTCCGATTGGCCGCCTGCCGTGTGACGTCGCAGTGACGCCGCACGACCCGCCCCCTTAACGAGGAGGCGGGTCGCCGGCCACAGGGACGTCGCACGGCAGGTGAGTGTGTGTGTGAAGCTGGCGTAGCGATAACTTTCGCTACGCCAGCTATCACCACATATCGCTGCTGCGACGGGGGCGGGGACTATCGCACTCGGCATCGCAGCATCGGCCTGCGATGTCGTAGTGTGCAAAGTGCCCCTAACAGTATCTCACAGATGAAGTAACATCATTCAGCTACAACCAATGGGAAGACACCACACCCTTTTTTAGGCTCCTTCTGTCTGCAGACCACTGCCAGACAAAGCTATGAACCTCTTGTTACTGTTACCCCCAGTTCAGTTTTATGAGTTTGTGTACTTGTTACCTGACTACTTTTCCTGCTTGCTGTTTATGTACCTCGTTGGCCGATCCGCATTTCACCTCTGCTTGTTTTCTGATTAAGTCCTGGCCATCCCATTCTTTTCCTCTTCCTCAATTAATGTTTTTGACCCTGCATGACTACTATTCTCTGGAACTGCAGCCTTCCACAGGTATTGATCAACTTGGGCCCTGTGTAATTCCAAATCCCTGTATAGGGGTTAAAGGGTTTCAGGGTTCTGGGTGTCCAGCTTGGTGAGTGGCTTGCCTCTAGCCTATCCTTTACAGCCCATCTGAGTGTGTCGATCCAGGCAGGCGTTACACCGTGCCCTCTGCAGAAGGCCATGTAGGCCAGGATAGTGTTTTAAAAATTGCTGGACAACCAGGTTCAACACGTGAGCCATACAAGGCACGTGTGTCAAATTTCCCTGAAGAAGGGTCGCAGACTGGTTTGCATCATTGTCGCACCCGACCTTCCCTGACTGCTGGTTGAGTGGAGACAACCATTGATGAAACTCGGTCTCACTCTCCAGAGCTAACCGTCCACAATTCCTCAGCGGTGTCTCACATTTCCCCTACATTTCATAGTAAACATTTGACCGTCTGATGGCCTTGAGCTCTGCTGCCAGCATAGTAAGGAGGTGTGTGGGATTCCTTGGGCGCAGTTACAAGGAAGGGTGGCCTGACCACACAGGGTTTGGGCCGAGGTGGAGGACCCACACGAGGTTGAGGAGGCAGAAGCAGTGGAGGAACTTGTACATACAGAGGAAGGATTGACACACAAGTCGTCGGGACGGCAAGACTTGTACAGCAAACCCTTCTCCATCTCTCACCATAGTTACCCAGTGCCCAGTCAGCAACATGTAACTCCCCTGTCCATGCTTACTGGTCCAAGTATCTGTGGTGAAATGCACCCTGTCACACACAGAGTTTCTCAAGGAATCGGTGAGGTTGTGTGTGACCTGCTGTGGTAGCGCGGGCACACCTTTCTTGGAGAAGGAGTGACGACTGGCCATCGGCTCTTGGGGCACTGCAATGGGCATAAGGTCTCGAAAATCCTCGGTCTCAAAAGGGTGTAAAGGCAGCCTTTCTGTTGCCAACAAGTTGCAGATGATGAAACTCAACCTCTTAGGCATGTCATGCCCTTCGAAAATCATGTAAAACACAGCGAGGGGACTCCAACCACAGTCTCCCTCGTTTCCACTAATTGGGCCACACACACCCCACTTGACTGGCATCAGTTGACCCCCCTTTTGAAAAAAAAAAAAGATGCTTTGCATGAAGCACTCTCAAAAATACGCGTGCCTTTCACCTCCCCTGGATGACCCAAGGGAAGAAAAGTCCTCTGAGAGCCATGACTTGTTCATCTTGGTTCTTTTACAAACACAGCGAGGGGACTCCAACCACAGTCTCCCTCGTTTCCACTAATTGGGCCACACACACCCCCCTTGACTGGCATCACTTGATCCCCCTTTTCAAAATGAAACAGATGCTTTGCATGAAGCACTCTAAAAAATACGCGTGCCTTTCACCTCCCCTGGATGACCCAGGGGAAGACAAGTCCTCTGAGAGCCATGACTTGTTCATCTTGGTTCTTTTACAAACACAGCGAGGGGACTCCAACCACAGTCTCCCTCGTTTCCACTAATTGGGCCACACACACCCCACTTGACTGGCATCTGTTACGAGGGGGACCCGGGGAAGTGTGCCAAGATGGGAAATGGACAGCTTCCGCCGGTCAAGGTCCACTGTGCGGTGTAAGGGACCACTGCTATGGTCAGGAAAGAGTGAGCGGGTTGCTACTAGTGATCGTCTGGAATGTCACAGACGATCTATGTACACCGGTCCGCCCTAACCCGTGAGGGTTGTATGGCTCGGGGCTTCTCGATCGGTGTACCTGTTGCACGGGGACGCACAGAGGTGCCTACGCACGTGTGCCAGCGGGAGTCACAAGATATGGCACGAGGGTAGCACAGAGGTGCCCACGCACGTGTGCTTTCAATAACCAGGTGAGTCCGGTGGAGACTCGAGGAGCTCACCTGGGACAGGGACACGGCCTGTCGAAGGAGATACTGCCGGAGCAGCAAGGCAGGAACACGGCCTGCTGAAGGAGATACTGCCGGAGCAGCAAGGCAGGAACACGGCCTGCAAACCAGGTGCTGCCTAAGCAGCAAGGGCCAAGCCCACAAAAGACAATAATGCCTGAGCAGTGGCGTGGCAGCACACTGCCAGACATCCAAACATAGAAGGACGGTCACGCGCCACCATGATGGCAGGGGGAGCTTTTAAGGAGGTGTAGCTCCACCCAAGGGCGGGCGCGAGACGGGCGTGACCCAATCAGGATTCGTGACATCCTGGCCCAGCCAGTCAGGATTCAGCACATCACCAGCCTCGTCATCGGGCCGTGTGATATCAGTGAGCGAATCAGAAGACGTCACGTGGAGCACATGCTCATCTTCCTGCCTCTGGGTCATAAAGGCGGGATCCCCGATTTCACAATGTGCAGAGACATGGGAAGTCTTGCTGCTTCCCTGAGCATCTATTCTTTGCACACTGCGTACCCTCCCAGAACCTCCATGATGCTGAGCAGGAGAGCTCGTGGCAGACAAGGGATGGGAGACCGCTCCATTCCTTGCAAGGGGAGAACCACTAGGTGTCACCCTTCTGCTATGTCTCTGAGAAGGCAACTCCTGCAGTCTCCCAGACCTTTGGCGCTGCTGAGCAGGAGGGCTCGTGGCAGACAAGGAATGGGGGACCACCTCATTCCTTGCAATAAGAGAGCCACGACGTGTAACAGGCATCAGTTGACCCCCCTTTTGAAAAAGAAAAAGATGCTTTGCATGAAGCAGTCTCAAAAATATGCGTGCCTTTCACCTCCCTTGGATGACCCAGGTGAAGAAAAGTCCTCTGAGAGCCATGACTTGTTCATCTTGGTTCTTTTACAAACACAGCGAGGGGACTCCAACCACAGTCTCCCTCGTTTCCACTAATTGGGCCACACACACCCCACTTGACTGGCATCAGTTGACCCCCCTTTTGAAAAAGAAAAAGATGCTTTCCATGAAGCAGTGTCAAAAATACGCGTGCCTTTCACCTCCCCTGGATGACCCAGGGGAAGAAAAGTCCTCTGAGAGCCATGACTTGTTCATCTTGGTTCTTTTACAAACACAGCGAGAGGACTCCAACCACAGTCTCCCTCGTTTCCACTAATTGGGCCACACACACCCCACTTGACTGGCATCACTTGATCCCCCTTTCCAAAATGAAGCAGATGCTTTGCATGAAGCACTCTCAAAAATATGCGTGCCTTTCGCCTCCCCTGGCTGACCCAGGGGAAGAAAAGTCCTCTGAGAGCCATGTCCACATTGTCAGTGGACAGACACATGTGCTTATCTGCCAGCAGACCCCCAGCAGCACCGAAGACAGGTTCCGAGAGAACGCTGGCTGCAGGACACGACAAGATCCCCAAGGCGTACGTGGCAAGCTCAGGCAATTTATCCAGATTGGAAGCCTAAAATGAGCAGGGCTCAAGTTGCACAATAATGGCATCGACGTTTCCTTGCATATACTCATATATCTGTGTGTCCTCCTCTTTTTCCTTGTCCAGCTCTTTTGTTTTCGCATGAGTATATGTCCTTGTCACTTTCCCATGTGTTTGTGTTGTGTTGTGAGTTGTTTGTCACCTTTTGGACACCTTTGAGGGTGTTTTCTAGGTGTTTTTATGTGTTTGTGAATGCCTGCCATTGTTTCCTATGCGGTTCGAGTTCGGTTCGTCGAACGTTCGACGAACTGAACTCGAACGGGACCTCCGTTCAACGAACCAAACTCGAGCCGAACCACGACCGGTTCGCTCATCTCTACTGAAGAGCAGTGAAGCTAAAACAGCCGACGTCCGAGTCAGGCTAAGCAACTAAGAGACCTCAAGTTGTTTGTCAGACTTTGTGGTGTGAAAAGAGTCCAACACCGACATGACAGCCAGAGAGTGCAAACCTGAACACCGCATAACACATTCTTACCATAAGGCGAAGGGCGTAATTTTTTAGGCTTGCACAAAAACACGGTTTTGTCTCATTACCTCTTGTGAAAATTAAAAATTTGGGTCTAAAGTACATTTTAGTGGGAATAAAATGCAATTTTTCATTTTTACGACTCAGTGTTATAACATTTTGGTAATTACCTGTGGTTTGAAAATGCTCACAGCACAAAAAGATTAATTCATTGAGTGTTGTTTCCGAAATGGAGTTACTGTGTGCAGTGCGATTGGCACAGACAGAATCAGTGTGCGTGACCACACATGTGGGACAGTGCTTGTTCTAGGAGTGAGCACTTTCCATCATAAACTAGGGCAGTCCCCAAGATGCAAACTGAGGTGGCGAAACTGTGTACCCAGCTCATGGCCCTACCATGGGTGCACCGAAGTCTCCTCATGTGATTTGCAAATTTTCACAAGCACTGTACCATTATCAGATAAAGTGCTAGTCTGATTTTTATAGGTGTGAATTCCCCTATATCTTTGTATAGTTTATCTGCATCACGACCAATGACATCATTAGCCATGTACCTGCCTTTGATGTGGGCTCACACGCTGAGCCCGCTTCTTTCCCTGCAATTGACGGCTGATTTAATCAGCCATCAAGTACCTCTAATGGAGATCCATCAGCGTCTGTTAATCAGTTAAATGCCGCTGTCAATCTCTAACAGCAGAATTTAAAATGCGCTGATATAAAGGACAAAACTGATCCCACCCATCGGTGCCCCATCACGTGATTGCGGGGCAGCGATGGGTTATTTTTACAGGCCCCTATGCCTGTCATCATGATCCTCCTGTGGCCGGTGTTCATATAAGATCATAATTTCTGCAATACAGAGCAGTGCTGCTTTGTATAGCACAGGTGATCAGACGATCACAGCTTCAAGTCCCCTACGGGGGATATTAAATACAGTAAAAATTAAAAACAAAAAGTTTAAAAAAATATAAAAAAAAGAAAGAAAATAAAAACACAAAGGCTCAAATTAACCCCCCTTTTGCCCTATTAAAAATACACATATTTGGTATCATCGCTTTCCGAAATGCCCGATCTATCAGAATCTAAAATAAATTAATCTGATCTGTAATCAGTATCGCGAGAAAAAAAAATCAAAATGCCAGAATTATGGTTTTTTGGTTGCCACCTCACAGAAGTAAAGTTCAATAAGAGGTGATCAAAAGATTGTATCTACCCCAAAATGGTATCAGTAAAAACATCAGCTCAGGGTGCAAAAAATAAGCCATCAAACAGCCCCAGATCACGAAAATGAGAACGCTACAGGTGTTGGATAATGGTGAAAAAAGGCAACATTTTTTTGACAATTTTTTGAATTTTTTTCACCACTTAAAGTAAAACTATACATGTTTGGTATCTACGATCTTGTACTGACCTGGAGAATCATAATGCCAGGTCAGTTATATCATATAGTGAACATGGTAAATAAAAAAAAAAAGTACAACTCTTAAGGGTGCTTTACACGCTGCGACATCGCTAGCGATCTTGTTAGTGATGTGACACGCCAGATCGCAGATAAGATTTGCCGAGATCGCACATGTGACCGGCGCTACAAAAATGGCCTATATGCGATCTCAGCAAATCTTATATGCGATCTGGCGTGTCACATCGCTAACGAGATCGCTAGCGATGTCGTAGTGTGTAAAGCACCCTTTACCGCAGAAAGCAAAGCCCTCATATGGCTATATTGGCGGAAAAATAACAAAGTTATGTCTCTTGAAAGAAGGGGAGGGAAAAACGAAAAACGGAAAATTGCCCATGGGTGAAGGGGTTAAAGGCACTTTTGGGTGACAGACTCCCCTTAACTTTACTTGTTTGGTGCTGCCACCAAAGGGTTGATCAGACAAAAAAAAAACATGAAGTATTCAGTAAAATATAAAATAAATAATATTATCTGCTTAACAACTTATGATAATTTCATCATAGGCAGCTAAGCAAAGTATAAAGCCAGCTTCATAAGCAGCAGATGCCGGCTGTGTTACAGTACATAGTTAAGTAACTGTAAGTGCAACAACCGCACCATGCTTAACCATTTAAAGGGAAGCAATCACCAGGATTTTCGTATATAACCTAAAGTGCTATACTGGCACTATCAGGCTGAGTCTATACATACCTGTTCTGGTCACCTCGGATGTTTAGGTTTTGAAATCCAAGAAAGTAAAATTTATAAAATCATCAGCTTCTTGAGTGACAGCAGCTGAGGATCAGATAATAGCTGGGGGGTATTCATAGTTATCCTCTCCCCCTGTGAGAATTAGCCTAAGCATTATACAATCGATTTAATTTTTGACTTGCAGGACCTGTGCGGAGGTCATACCCATGTGACCAGAAGGGGCAGGGCCTCAGCCAACAGAAAAATGTTGCTTCCTGGTATCAGCTTTGTTGGCTGAGGCCCCGCCCCTTCTGGTCACATGGGTATGAACTCAGCACAGGTCCTGAAAGTCAAAAAATAAATTGTATAATACTTATGCTAATTCTAACAGGGGGAGGGTCTAACTATGATTACCCCCCAAATATTATCTGATCCTCAGCTGCTGTCACTCAAGAAGCTGCCGATTTTATAAATTTTACTTTCTTGGATTTCAAAACCTAAACCTAAATCCGATATAGAATCAGCCTGATAGTGCCAGTATAGCATTGACTTTAGGTTATATATATATATACAAAGGTATTGTGGGTGTGTATGTGCTCCAACTTGCCTCCTGCAACGCGATCACAGCGAACAATGGAGAACCATAGCACTCAGGGGTCTGCTGAAGACCCCTGTAACTGCCATTTCAGTCCTCCTATGAAGTTCAGACACTGGAGAGCGGTGATTTTACTATAGTCTATTATAATTTGGTATTGCAGTATATACTGTACTATAATCGATCTATCGATCACAGGTTCAAGTGTCTTTGGAGGACTAAATAATCAAAAATAATAAAAAATAGTTTTAACAATAGTTTTTGCTTTTAAAAAATGCATAAAAAATACACATTTTGGTATCCTTGTGGCCATATCAAAATAGAAAATGATTTAAATTGTATGTTAAAAGCCAAAAAGAAATTACAACCCCCCTACAACTTTATCAACAGAAAATTTTAAAAGGCTTCACAATCAAAATTTTTTTTTTTTCAAATTTCAGATTTTTTTTCTCATGAGCCAGATCAGACACCCCCATACTTTGCACTGACGAGGGGCAAGCACCCCGAAACACCGTGTCTGCAAATTGGGATTCTGATCTGGCTTATATATCCTGAGTCATATTGCAATGGATTGTTGAAAATCCACTTGTGACTTTTAGGATCGCTACTTCCAATAGGTGGCGCTGTGCTAGAGTTTGTCTCCTTTACTGGAGAGACAATTTGAATATTTCCCAGAGGGGCATTGCAGCTATAAGTCCCCTTACCTGGCAGCCAGACTGGCTTGCAAAGTCTCCTTAAGGAGAATAGTGTTCCCCCGTGGTCCCCACATAGCTTTCTCATGAGCCAGATCAGACACCCCCATACTTTGCACTGACGAGGGGCAAGCACCCCGAAACACCGTGTCTGCAAATTGGGATTCTGATCTGGCTTATATATCCTGAGTCATATTGCAATGGATTGTTGAAAATCCACTTGTGACTTTTAGGATCGCTACTTCCAATAGGTGGCGCTGTGCTAGAGTTTGTCTCCTTTACTGGAGAGACAATTTGAATATTTCCCAGAGGGGCATTGCAGCTATAAGTCCCCTTACCTGGCAGCCAGACTGGCTTGCAAAGTCTCCTTAAGGAGAATAGTGTTCCCCCGTGGTCCCCACATAGCTTTCTCATGAGCCAGATCAGACACCCCCATACTTTGCACTGACGAGGGGCAAGCACCCCGAAACACCGTGTCTGCAAATTGGGATTCTGATCTGGCTTATATATCCTGAGTCATATTGCAATGGATTGTTGAAAATCCACTTGTGACTTTTAGGATCGCTACTTCCAATAGGTGGCGCTGTGCTAGAGTTTGTCTCCTTTACTGGAGAGACAATTTAGATTTTTTTGTGTCAGTATAATAATAAATAAAAGGTGGCAAAATTGGTTTAACTGTAATCGTACTGACCTGAAAAAATCATACTGTCAGGTCATTTTTTTAGTGAACGCATTTGCAATATTTTTCCCATTTTTCAGTACATTGAATGGTAAAATGAATCAAAATTATAACTTGTCCTGCAAAAAAACAGAAGAGCATGAATGGCTATAAAAGAAAAAAAAAGTTATGGCTATTGGAATAAGGGGATGAAAAAAACAAAAGCATAAAAATGGAAAATTCCCAAATCCCTGGTCATTAAAGGGCTAACCTTGCTGATCCCCCTATCCCTGTGATTTAATCCCAACACTTCCTGGAATTGGCCCTGATGGACATTACACAGGTTAAATAATTCTAGATTTTTTATTTTTCCTATCTTTTCATTTGTTTCAGTCCTCCTAGTTTTTGATGAGTGAGTACTACCATGCTCAGGTGCTCAGTAGTGATGATTGAGCACTACCATGCTTGGGTGCTCGGTCCTCGTTAAGAGCCATTGGACGCTCGGATGAGGGCGACTCAAGTACCAAGTACTCAAGTACCAAGTATAATGGAAGTCACTGGGGTTCCCTATTGACTTCCATTATATTCAGTCCATAAGTGGCACCCATCTGAGCATCCAACTGTTCTTAACGAGGACCGAGCACCCAAGCTTGTAAGTGCTTGCTCATCACTACTGAGCACCTGAGCTTGGTAGTGCTCGCTCATCACTACTGAGCACCTGAGCTTGGTAGTGCTCGCTCATCACTACTGAGTATCTGAGCTTGGTAGTGCTTGCTCATCACTACTGAGCATCTGAGCATGGTAGTGCTCGCTGATCACTACTGAGTGTAGCACCCAGGGATATGGGGTACTCGGTTCCGGGCAATGTCTCTCTTGGGAATGTCATGGTGGTAGCCATTACCCAGTTCCGTGCCCTGGGCCCTTTTTGTAATGGTGATATTTACAGGGGAGAATACGATAATGTTCACATGTGACGCCACCTGTGGTGTGCGGCCAGGTAAGGGGGCCACCGCTGCATTGTTCTTCTGACCGGGGGTGGATGTTGATTGCAGCCAAGATGGAGTCACTCCCCACAGGCGGAGTGGATGCCCCGGGAGGGTGGCTGGCTTGCTGACAGTGGGCCATAGGTGCCGGAGCACGGGACGGCGTCACCGGTAAATAAGGGAGACGAGGCAAGAGCTCCAGTTCAGGTGTTTACTCACTGGTTAGGAGATTGCCCGAGAGTGTCCTGGTTCACTGCTGGTATGTCTCTAATGTCTCTAGTTATCCGGTGCAAGTTCCAGGTGGTTACCGGTGTCAGTGTAAATGTTCTGTTTGTCCTCGCTATCAAGCGACTGGCAGAAGGAACTTGGGCTGAGCTCCTGATCACAAGCCCCAGGTTCCGCAGCAGAAAGGTGAGCTTTGTCTCGTCCCTCCAGCACTGGTGCTTTCCTGCACCCAGTCTAGTCTCAGGGGACGTCCCTCTAGAAAACTCTATATATATAATGGCTACCGCTTCTTATACCCCATGTGGCACCCGCCCCCCCAGTGCTTGTCCTGGTGACCGGGAAGTCCCATGCTACTGGATGGCTGACTCTCCCTGCCCACCCCAGTCCAGTTACCCCTGTGGGGAAGGCACCTAACTGCATGTGAAATGTGTGTGTGTGATGTGAGCACCGGCAAACCTCCTGTCACTTACCCCAGATAGATACTGCTCCTTAACCCCTTAACGACCTTTGACGTACTGGGTACGTCATGGTGACATGGTGCTAAACGACCCATGACATACCCAGTACGTCATGGCGAAATCGGGGTCCCGGAGCCTCGGGGAGTGAAATTTGTTTAATTAAACTGTAGATTCGGGAAGGAGGGGACCTCTGTCTGACCTCAGGAGGGGTGGTGCCTCCTCCCCGAACCTACAGAGGCTGTGATTGGCTGACGAACGCCGCTCAGCCAATTACAATCACTGTAATGTTCCAGCCATTGAAAATAGCTGGAACATTGAAATCCAGCCCTGATCAGTGCTGCTGTAGCACTGGCCATTGGCTGGAGCTGGGTGATCGGTACTTCACCCGCCTTGTGACCGATCTCTCCAATTACCGTGGATCTGGTGCCGGTGACCTGTGTCCGTCCCTGAAAGCCGAGGAGAGCGGTCTCTGCGGGTGCCCATCCGTAAGTTGATGCCCCCGCCGCCCGCCCCTGTCCCCGATCGCCCTGCCAGCCCCGCCGCTGTCTCCTATCGCCCCGCCCGCCACCGCCAGCCCCGCCGCTGTCTCCGATCGCCCCGCCCGCCACCGCCAGCCCCGCCGCTGTCTCCTATCGCCCCGCCCGCCACCGCCAGCCCCGCCGCTGTCTCCGATCGCCCCGCCGCTGTCTCCGATCACCCCGCCCGCCACCGCCAGCTCCGCCGCTGTCTCCGATCGCCCCGCCCGCCACCGCCAGCCCCGCCGCTGTCTCCGATCGCCCCGCCCGCCACCACCAGCCCCGCCGCTGTCTCCGATCGCACCGCCAGCCCCGCCGCTGTCTCCGATCGCCCCGCCCGCCAGCCCCAGCCCCGCCGCTGTCGCCGATCGCCCCACCCGCCACCGCCAGCCCCGCCGTTGTCTCCGATCGCCACCGCCAGCCCTGCCGCTGTCGCCGATCACCCCGCCCGCCACCGCCAGCCCCACCGCTGTCTCCGATCACCACCGCCAGCCCCACCGCTGTCCCCGATCGCCCCGCCCGCCACTGTCCCCGCCGCCACGTTCGCCACTGTCCCCGCCGCCGTCGCACCCACCTTTTTCAGCCGCTGCTGCCCCCGAATCGGCCCCCACTGTTCCCAATCGGCTGCCCCTTCTCCATCGCCACTACACCTCCTCCCCCTCTATGTGCTGCAAGCCACCCTCCCCCCACATGTGCTGCAAGCCACCCTCCCCCCTCCATGTTCTGGGGGCCCCTCTCCCCCCGGGGCCCCCCCTCCTCCATGTGCCATCTCTCTCTCCCATCAGACTCTTCCCCCCTCCCCGATCTGCTGCCTGCTCTCTCCCATCCTCTTCATCTACTGCCCCCTCTCACACTCCTCAATCTGTTGCCTCCTTCATCTGCTGCCTCTTCTGTCTGCTGTGATCCTGCTGCCTAGATCCATCCTGTAAGGTAGGTATCCCCATCTCACCTCCCTTCCCCCATCCTCCGCCGCTCCTCCATGCGCTGCGCCATTTCCCATCATCCGTCCGCTGCGCCCTTTCCCATCCTCTGCTGCTCCTCCATCCGCTGCGCCCTTTCCCATCTTCCATCCGCTGCGCCCTTTCCCATCCTCTGCCGCTCCTGCATCCGCTGCGCCCTTTCCCATCTTCCATTCGCTGCGCCCTTTCCCATCCTCTGCCGCTCCTCCATCCGCTGCGCCCTTTCCCATCTTCCATCCACTGTGCCCTTTCCCATCCTCTGCCGCTCCTCCATCCGCTGCGCCCTTTCCCATCTCCCATCCGCTGCGTCCTTTCCCATTCCCTGCCGCTCCTCCATCCGCTGCGCACTTTCCCATCTTCCATCCGCTGCGCCCTTTCTCATTAGCCGCCCCGCCCTCTCGCATTGCATTATCCAGCGCAGTTGCTCGCTTCCAGACTGGAGTGGATGATGCGATGCGAGACTCGTGCATTGCTCTCACGTTTGGCACTGGTCTTAGTGGCAGGCGCTCATATTTTTTTTTTTATTCATTTTTTTTTTTACTGATGTCTGTATTTTTTATTTCGCCAAACTAATTTTTTTGTATATGGGGGGGGCTAGTTTCCAAAATGGGATCACATGTGGGGGAGCTCCATTGTTTAGGCACCTCAGGGGGTCTCCAAATGCAACATGGCGTCTGCTAATAATTCCAATCAATTTACTGTGAAATGGCGCTCCTTCTCTTCTAAGCCCCGCCGTACGCCCAAACAATTGATTTCCACCACATATGAGATACCTGTGTACTCAGGAGAAATTGCACAATACATTTTATGGTGCATTTTTTCCTGATACCTTTGTGAAAAAAAAGCTACCTGTTTGAAAAAACAATTTTGTGGTAAAAAAAAGAATAAAATATTTTCACGGCTGAACATTACAAACGTTTGTGAAGCCTCCAGGGGTTCAAAGTGCTCACTAAACAAGCTAGATAAATTCCATGAGGGGTCTAGTTTCCAAAATGGGGTCAATTGTGGGGGAGCTCCATTGTTTAGGCACTTCAGGGGGGTCTCCAAATGCAACATGGCGTCCGCTAATAATTCCAACCAATTTTGCTGTGAAATGGCGCTCCTTGCCTTCCGAGTCCTGCTGTGTGCCCAAACATTTGATTTCCACCACATATGAGGTATCTGCGTACTCAGGAGAAAATGCACAATACATTTTATGGTGCATTTTTTCCTGATACCCTTGTGATAAAAAAAGCTACCTGGTTGAAGCAACAGTTTTGTGGTAAAAAAAAATAAAATTTTTCTTTTCACGGCTCAACGTTATAAACTTCTGTGAAGCCCCCAGGGGTTCAAAGTGCACATCAAACATCTAGAAAAAATATTTGAGGGCACTAGTTTCCAAAATGGGGTCACTTTTGGGGGAGCTCCATTGTTTAGGCACCTCAGGGAGTCTTCAAACCCGACATGGCGTCCGCTAATGAGTGCAGCTAATTTTGCACTCAAAAATTCAAATGGCGCTCCTTGCCTTCCGAGTCCTGCCGTGTGCCCAAACATTTGATTTCCACCATATATGAGGTATCTGCGTACTCAGGAGAAAATGCACGATATATTTTATGATGCATTTTTCCTGATACCCTTGTGAAAATACTAATTTTTATGGCTAAAGTAACATTTTTGTGTTAAAAAAGTAAAATTTTCATTTTTTCTTCTACATTGCTTTGGTTGCTGTGAAGCTCCTAAAGGGGTAATAAACTTCTTGGATGTGGTTTTGAGCAGAGTGAGGGGTGCAGTTTTTAGAATGGGGTCACTTTTGGGTATTTTCTTTCGCCTAGGTTTCTCAAATCACTCCAAATGTGATGTGGTACCTAAATCATTTTTTTTTGTAAATTTTGTTGGAAAAATGAGAAATTGCTGATGAACTTTGAACCCTTCTAACTTCCTAACGGAAATTTTTTTTTTCAAAAATTGCGCTGGTGTAAAGCAGACAAGTGGGAAATGTTATTTAGTAACTATTTTGTGTGACATATCTCTCAGATTTATGGGCATAAAATTTCAAATTTTTGAAAATTGCGAAATTTTCTAAATTTTCGCCAAATTTCCGAAATTTTCACAAATAAACGCAAAACATATCGGCCTAAATCTACCACTGACATGAAGTACAATATGTCACGAAAAAACAATGTTAGAATCGCCAGGATCCGTTGAAGTGTTTCAGAGTTATAACCTGTCAAAGTGACACTGGTCAAAATTGCAAAAAATGGCTGGGTCTTTAAGGTGAAAACAGGCTGGGGGCTGAAGGGGTTAATTCAGTTGCAGTACAATGTAGTGACCAGAGATTCAGGGGCATTACATTCCCCGACAGCGAACAGCAGCACTCCCGGGCTGCAAATACAAAAACTCTTCCCTTTCAGGAGGCAATATCAACATTTTAACATTTCAACATTCTGGTATTTAAGTCCAATTGCAACCTGCAAAACAAAAACACTTATGCAGCATACATGACTTTAATTTTTCTTGGCAACTGGAAGAACTGAAGGCAATGCAGCCTGGTCTGTCACCGCTGGGTCAGTAGGCGGTGCAGCTTGGTCCTTCTCCGGTGGAGAAGGTGATGTGACCTGGTCAGGTCTAGCTGGATCTGGTGGTGATGTGGCCTGGTCGAGGATGGACTCCGGCATACAGACGCTGGCCCTCCCCCTCCGCCTCTAGCCCCTCCGCGGTCCAGCTCCCTGGGTGACCCGGTTCACTGGCACGAGCCCCTAGTGCTGCTCGATACAGTCCTGGAGGCATTCTGTGGCAGGGCCTCCGGGCTCCCTGCTTCCAGTTTCGTTTTACATTGTGGACAATCTCAGGGGGCAGGGATTTCTTTTCGCGCCTTTCTCTCTGCTGTGGCGCAGTTACTTGAGCACCTGAGCATGGTAGTGCTCGCTCATCACTACTGAGTACCTGAGCTTGATAGTGCTCGCTCAACACTAATGAGTACCTGAGCATGGTAGTTCTTGCTCATCACTACTGAGCACCTAAGCTTAATAGTGCTCGCTCATCACTAATGAGCACCTGAGCATGGTTATGCTCCCTCATCACTACTGAGCACCTGAGTTTGGTAGTGCTCGCTCATCACTAATGAGCACCTGAGCATGGTAGGGCTTGTTCATCACTACTGAGGACCTGAGCTTGGTAGTACTCGCTCATCACTAATAAGCACCTGAGCATGGTAGTGCTCGCTCATCACTATTTGTAGTAGATCGCTTGTTCTACATATGACAATATATTTGTATTGCCGTGTAAAGACAAAATGCCGGTTTCTTTTGAAGCCCTCCCTCCGTATGAAATTGCTTATTCCCATTTTTACATCCATATATACAGTACATACATATATAATTTTTCATTACACTAAATTTAACAGATTAAATTTTGATATCCATATGTGACTCGCCCACCCCAGGGCTATGGGACACCCGGTGCCGGGCCGGACTAGTCCGGTGGTAGTCAGTGGTGGCTGGGCCCGGCTCCGTGGCCCTGGTGGGTGTCAGTAGAATATGTGGCTTGCTTATTAATGGTTGTGTTCGTGACGCCACCTGTGGTATGCGGCTACTAAGCCGCCGCTGCTGTGTGAGGCCTCCGGGATGATGTTATGGCAGCAATGGTAGTACTGCTCCCCACAGGTGGAGCAATGCCCGGGGCACGGTTGGTGCTTGTAAGTGTCTATGCAGATGAAATGACAGAGGCAACTCCAAGGGTGCAGTTCAAGTTCTTTACTCACAGTTCTTGTCACAGCTGTAGCAGGACCCTCGGACTGCTGGGACCACTGTCAGGGACCTCCGCCTTCTGGGTGATTCAGAGCGTGAAATCCGGTACCCTCCTTTTAGTGTCTCCTTCTCTGCTGTCTTCACTAGCCTTGCCTTAGTTAAGATGGACCGGGCTTGGCCTCCATTACAGCCTCCAGGCTGGGGGGGTCACCTGTCGGCTGATTACCCCTTTTCTGAAGGTCTGCTCTGGGTTCTGGCCCTGGGAGCTTACAACGTCTCTGGGCCTCGGTTTTTACTGTTTGGAGATTGTCTTTGCACTCCTCCAGTCTCTAGGGACCGTCCCCTGTCGCAGCTAATCACTCCACCGATGTCACTGTGGACCAGGCCACCGCAGCCTGCAGCTACTCGTAGCGCCTCTGGGCCCTCGGCTTCGGTACCCAACAAGGACTGCTCGTGGTACCTACAGGACTACCCGCGGCCCTGCGACCCCTTCTGTCTCTGCGTGGTGTCACCTGGACCTCTGGGTCCCAGGTTCTTCACCAGGAAGCGTCTCCTTCAGTTCCTCTGCTCCTGACTGACTTGGAGCCTTTCTTTCCTTCTTTCTTTCCTCCTTGCCTGCCTCCAGCAGGCCTCCTCCTCCCTCCTTGCTCTCGTTCTTCTTCTCCAACTACATGCTGGCTCCTCACTCCTTCACTCCCTGAGGTAAACTGAAACTAACTTGACCTTCCTTTCTCTATCTGCTCTCTGGTGGCTCCTCCCACCTCCCCAGTTGCTAAGCTACCACCCTATGGGAGCAGGGATGGGTCTTACAGCCCCTCTCAGCATGCAGCATGGGAGGGTTGCCTGCCACTTTCCCTGGTCCCAGTATGTACCTAACAATGGGTGTAGTGTGGATTTACCAGGGGACCGGAGTTCACTCTCTTCCTCTCCCAGAATGGGGCATCACACCGCTGATGGGGTGCAATGACCTGTGGCGACAGAAGCCTCAGGGGCGCCACACTCCCCCACAGCAAATCCCAGCACGTCCTCGGGCTGAAAAACAACAAAAACATGTGGAAGAAACTGCAAAACATTTTTGGTATGCAAAACATAAAACAATAAAACATTTCTTCCCTTTATGGGAGGCACAAATTCTTTAACGTTGCAACTTCTTATAAAGAAACTATGTGTGCACTTCCAGTCCATTGCACGGTTTGGGCACATCCCCCATAATTCTGGTAGGGGGCACAACGGGTGCAACTATGTACATTTCTTGGCTACAACAAGTTCAGTAGCCCGGCAGTTCGTTTCTTTCAATCAACAATACGACACAATCAACCAGCCATTAAGTCCAATGGCCTGGTTACATAAGACACATACACATTCACCGGGGCCCACATTCCAGTTCAGTGGCCCGGTAGCACATAACATGGGGGGTGACGTCTTCAAAAAGCATCAGGGGCAGTACAGCAGGAAAGGGTGTCATCTTCGAAAAGAATAAGGGGCAGACAGGGGCTATATACAGTTCATCTGCTTCCTACTTCTTTACATGTAGGGATTCTTCTCCGGCTCCCCACCTGGCAGCAGGTAGACAGCGGTCAGCACAGTCTGCGTCTCCTGCGTGGCTGTAGCAGGCCCGCTGCAAGATGCTGCGGCCTGGGCCTGCTCTGAGGTAGTGCTGCTGGCTTGCATAGGGTTACTGGCTGGCGCGAGGCTGCTGGCTTGCAGGGGGTTACCAGCCATACGGCGCCACTCTGGCTCTTCTGGGGCTGCCTCCTTGTCTTGGCGGGCCGCGCCTGGCATGGCGGCGGCCTGGGTTGGAGTCGCTGCTGCGGTGTGGATGGGCGTCGCTCCGGCGGTGAGATCTTGGCGGGCCGCACCTGGCGTAGCTGCGGCCCGGATCGGCGTCGCCGTGTCGGGCGTCTCTCCAGGGACCGCGGGCATGGCAGCGGGGGTTGGGGCTCTCGCGCCGGCAGGGGCATTAAATGACTCACCCCTCAGTTGCATCTCCGGTGTTCTGGTGGTCGCTGTCTTGCTGCAGGGTGCTGGTATCGGAGCTGCGGTCGTGGCACGCGCGCCTGCAGGAGGACCGGGCAGGAACCCCACCTGGCAATCCGGGCTCCGCCGGCTGGGGGTGTCACTCTCTTTACCCGGCTCTGCAGCGGCTGCTGGATCTTCTCCGCTCTCCAGGACGCAGGACACAACCCGGTTCTGAGGTGCGTGTCCCGGCTTGGCCACTCCTCCTCTGGCCGCTCGTTGCTCGGCGTCCATCCTTTTAGCTTCTTCACGCGCCATCTTTTCTTCCACCGCCTTCTATGGCGGGCACCGCTTCGCGCGCTTTTCTTGGACAAGGGGGCGGGGCTTCTCTTCACGCCCTTTCTTCTTGCACGCCCCCCTTCTTCCCGCTCTCAGCAGCGCTAATGGCGGCGGTTTCTCAGTAAAGTACACAGTCTGTCACACGGTTCTTCAGGCTCACAGTACCCGGTCAGACCGGGCACGAAATCCTGTTGGTGACGCCAAAATTGACTCGCCCACCCCAGGGCTATGGGACACCCGGTGCCGGGCCGGACTAGTCCGGTGGTAGTCAGTGGTGGCTGGGCCCGGCTCCGTGGCCCTGGTGGGTGTCAGTAGAATATGTGGCTTGCTTATTAATGGTTGTGCTCGTGACGCCACCTGTGGTATGCGGCTACTAAGCCGCCGCTGCTGTGTGAGGCCTCCGGGATGATGTTATGGCAGCAATGGTAGTACTGCTCCCCACAGGTGGAGCAATGCCCGGGGCACGGTTGGTGCTTGTAAGTGTCTATGCAGATGAAATGACAGAGGCAACTCCAAGGGTGCAGTTCAAGTTCTTTACTCACAGTTCTTGTCACAGCTGTAGCAGGACCCTCGGACTGCTGGGACCACTGTCAGGGACCTCCGCCTTCTGGGTGATTCAGAGCGTGAAATCCGGTACCCTCCTTTTAGTGTCTCCTTCTCTGCTGTCTTCACTAGCCTTGCCTTAGTTAAGATGGACCGGGCTTGGCCTCCATTACAGCCTCCAGGCTGGGGGGTCACCTGTCGGCTGATTACCCCTTTTCTGAAGGTCTGCTCTGGGTTCTGGCCCTGGGAGCTTACAACGTCCCTGGGCCTCGGTTTTTACTGTTTGGAGATTGTCTTTGCACTCCTCCAGTCTCTAGGGACCGTCCCCTGTCGCAGCTAATCACTCCACCGATGTCACTGTGGACCAGGCCACCGCAGCCTGCAGCTACTCGTAGCGCCTCTGGGCCCTCGGCTTCGGTACCCAACAAGGACTGCTCGTGGTACCTACAGGACTACCCGCGGCCCTGCGACCCCTTCTGTCTCTGCGTGGTGTCACCTGGACCTCTGGGTCCCAGGTTCTTCACCAGGAAGCGTCTCCTTCAGTTCCTCTGCTCCTGACTGACTTGGAGCCTTTCTTTCCTTCTTTCTTTCTTTCTTTCCTCCTTGCCTGCCTCCAGCAGGCCTCCTCCTCCCTACTTGCTCTCGTTCTTCTTCTCCAACTACATGCTGGCTCCTCACTCTTTCACTCCCTGAGGTAAACTGAAACTAACTTGACCTTCCTTTCTCTATCTGCTCTCTGGTGGCTCCTCCCACCTCCCCAGTTGCTAAGCTACCACCCTATGGGAGCAGGGATGGGTCTTACAGCCCCTCTCAGCATGCAGCATGGGAGGGTTGCCTGCCACTTTCCCTGGTCCCAGTATGTACCTAACAATGGGTGTAGTGTGGATTTACCAGGGGACCGGAGTTCACTCTCTTCCTCTCCCAGAATGGGGCATCACACCGCTGATGGGGTGCAATGACCTGTGGCGACGGAAGCCTCAGGGGCGCCACATATGCATGGGGACACATATGTATACATGCACACATATGTAAATGTATGTTTTTTTGCTAGCCGTCAGTATTTGATTAACAACATTTTTAGCTGATCTGTCTCACCCTGCCCCCAACGAGGAGCATGGGCTTTCCTTGTTCTCTGGTGCTCACTTGGGAGTTTGCCTTTAAGTATTTAAAACGTGTCTGATATATGTATAGTCACCTATGATTAAGGACTTGTTTTTACTTGTTGTCCGTAACGCGTAAGGTGTCCTTATGCGCGTTCTCTCAAGTTTTGGATCCGTTGGATTTTTTAATATCTAATACATTTTTGATATTTTAATATATTGGATTGTGGTGCTGGGTCCACTCTTCACTTTTCCTCCCTAGGAGTATAGTCTTGGCAGCTATCTGGGCTTTCTTCAGCAGGGCCCTGAATTATTTGAAGATATAGACTATAGCACCTCACGAAAATGATGAAATAAACAGAAATAGGTGGTATTTTTCAAATGCTTTAATAGGTGGCAAAAATATTTCACAGAAAATAATACCAATAACTCCGACGTTAACATTTCGACCCGGATGTGGGTCGTTTTCAAGGGATTATGTATTTAAAAAAAGATATCAGGAAAACTGCTCAAAGAGGATTTTTTTTAAAATATGGGAAACTGTAGGATAAATTCCTAAATATGGACTTGGCTGGACTGACCAAAGGTACATACTTTATGGTGACCGTCTGTGGTATGAGGCACGTATGGACGGAGAAGCAAGTACTGTATATGTTTTTTTTATTTCACAAAGGGGACTACAGCATTTAATAGGGAAACTGTCACCAGGTTGTTGCTACCGTCCTAATCGGAGAGCAGCATTATCTAGAGACAGACACCATGATTCCAGTGATGTGTCACTTCCTGGGTTAGCATAAAGATTATGACTAGAGGACTTGTAAACCTGCTGCCATGTAGACCTCCATATTCACGAGCTCTGTATAACCCCACCACCACAAATGATTCACAGCTTCCTGTGTGCATTGAGCATAGGCAGAAAGCTGCCAATCAGTGGTGTGGGTGGGGTTATACAGAGCCCAGCATTGAGAAAACTGGTAGATCTGCAACTGAAAAAACAGGGATTTTAATCAAAACTGAAGCAAGCAGCCCAGTAAGTGACATATCGCTGGAATCATGGTCTCTGCCCCTATATCATGCTACTCACAGATGGTGTAGCAATGGTTTGGAAACAGATTTCCCTTAAGAAGCATTTTGTCATAGGTCACATGTGTGGTGTATACAGCAGGCTCAGAAGCTACGCCCGCTGCATACTGTCTTAGGCCCCCTTCATACGCACGTGTCTCTGGTACGTGTTTGGTCCGTGCCTGCATGTACCGGAGACACGGGCACACGTAAACCCATTAAATCAATGGGTTTATGTGCACACACGTGTGCAGCCATTGGCACGTGCCTCTGTGTGGAGCACACGTGAGCCCGTGTGCTCCACACGGATGCATGTCCGTGTTTCTCCAGCAGCACGGGTGTCACGCGGCCCGCACACGTACCGCACGGATGGAATGTGGATGCGGGCCCACGTGACATGCGCCGGAGAAACACACGTGTCATTTTAAAAATAAAAAAAAACAAAACACTCACCTCCACGAGTCCTGCAGTCTCTGCCGCCACTGTCACCTGCATCCGTCCCCCAGTGAATTGGAACAACGCATCTTCTTTACTGGGGGCCGGAAGCAGCGTAAGCGGGGCGTGGCCTGTGCCGGACACTGTCAGTCAGCACCAGAGACAGCTTCGGAAGGAAAAGGTAAGGCGGGGCTTTCCGTTCTCCATGTGTTATTACGTATAATACACGGAGAACACACGTAGTGCCATAAACACGGCACACGGAGGGGATCACGCACCTTTGACACGTCCGTGAAACATGTGCATGATTTTCACGGACGTGTGAAGGGGGCCTTACACAGCCAGCATCTGCCTGTATCAGCAGCGACCACCAATTCCTGCTGTTTTACCATTTAAATGACGCTGAAAATCACTCAAAGCAATATTTAAAAGGCTTGTTAGCTGATGCGTGCACAACAGGCCCCCCATCACTTCTCCCCCAAGATGTGATCACAGGTAGCTGAGGGGGGATTGATGAAGGCCTCCATGGCTGCCAGTGTAGCCCTCCTATGAAGTTCTGCCTTGGCTACAGTTAATAGGAGAATATCAGTTACATTATATACTGAAGTACCCTCAGCACACAGGATTTAGTGTAAGTGACCAAACGGTTGCAGATTACAGTCCTAAAGATTAGAACATAAGGTAAAAATAATATAAAAAAAAGTTGTTGAAATATAAAAACAGTTAATTTAGTGTGTAAAGCGCACAGTCCTGAGCACCGTCCAGATGATGAAAGAAGCAGCTCTAGGGATAAGATCATTTCACTTTCTCCCTGCAGCTGAAATTAGACTGCATGACAGGTGACCGGACTGGCCCACTGGGGGTGCTGGTGAATCCACAGGTGGGCCACTGAGCCAACAAGTGTGTTTCCCTGAAGAAAAACAAAAAAGCTAACACTAAATGTGCACTACAGCACTAAAAATTCCAACTGTACTTATTATAAATTAGGATGGGGGATGATCAAAAGAAATCGGGTTAAATGTTGCGCTAAAAACCATAATCCAAAGATATATCGTGAATTCCTTTTCTTTATTTTCACAGGTCTACGCGTTTCAAAGGCATCTCCGCCTTCTTCATCAGGACAAAAGTCAGAAAAGAACAGCATCAAGCAAGCAAGATGCTGTTCTTTTCTGACTTTTGTCCTGATGAAGAAGGCGGAGATGCCTTTGAGACGCGTAGACCTGTGAAAATAAAGAAAAGGAATTCACGATATATCTTTGGATTGTGGTTTTTAGCGCAGCATTTAACCCGATTTCTTTTGATCATCCCCCATCCTGTTGCAATATCGGGGCTGCAGCTGACCACTTTTGTATTCATTTACCATTTTCCGTGCTGACAAGGTGTTGTGCCTGTCACAACTGAAGCAGGTGAGTACCTATCCTATTCCCTGCACCTATCTCTATCGGTTAAAACCCTATGTGCGCTTTGTTTCCACAGTTTTTGCTTATTATAAATTAGAGACTTTTGGCAAAAAATTGCAATTTCTTGAGCCACCCTGCCACTCCACGGCAAATCTCATTTGGGGCAGTCCTAACACTAAAATATTTTTATAAAATGTGCCAAACGGCCTCACATATGAAATAGTAGAACTGCTCTTAGCAGCACTCACCTGGTCTATTTCAGTCCCGTACCCATGACTGAATCATGGCTGTGGGCGGGACAGGTCCAAGCAAATGCTGCATGAAGTAAATAGCCTGTGGACAGGGCCTGATGACTGAATGTGAACAGTCACCAATCGCCAAAATCTAGACAGATGGAATACATCCCAAATTGGGGTGCATAGCAAGGTGGGGGTCAGCCACCAACCAATTCAATGAAGAAAAAAAAAAAAAAAAGCTAGCACTAAATGTGCACTACAGCACTAAAAATTCCAAATGTACTTATTATAAATTTGAGATTTTTGGCAAAAAATTGCAATTTCTTGAGCCACCCCGCCACTCCACGGCAAATCTCATTTGGGGCAGTCCTAACACTAAAATATGTTAGTGTGTTTCCCTGCAGCAGCCTCCCCCACTGGTGCCGCATTCCTTTGTGTGGTCATCTAAGTTTTAATATGCACATAGTAAACTACACTAGTTTACTGCTTAAACCCTGTGATAGAACCAGGGCTCCTATGCTGTCTGTCAAGCTAGGAGCCCTATGGTATACCAATTCTCAGGGATACTCCAAATGGTGGAGAGGCCTGAGCCTCCTTATTGGCCCAGCTCCTGACCAGACAAGGGGAAATAAAAAAAAACAACCTGTCACACAGCACACACACAAGATAAGACAATAAGAGATTCAGGAGGAAAACAAGAGCAGGAAGGAAGTATAAAACAACAGGGGAAACTCTACAACCGCAAAAAGCATAACTTTCACAAGAGAGAGTCTGGGACACCACACTAACACAGAATAAACTATAGCTGGTATGGGCAGAAGGATTTTAACAGTATAAATTGAAGGGGAACAGATGTGATTGGTCTCCTTATAACATGTAATTAAAGGAGAAAACAGACTAGCAGAGATTAACTCTTGCTAGCCTGCCTATGAATCAGCACACAGCAGGTCGACGCCCGAGTGTGCCTGTGTTGATCACAGACACCAGGGATACTATCAAGAGGCAGAAGTGGCAGGAATCAGCAATCTGTACAGAGTCCAATGCCACCATGACAGTCAGCAAAGTTTGTGCAAAACTCTGTGTGACAGAAAAGTACAACTCCCAGTATATTCAGACATCGGCAGATCTTCAGATCCTGCTGGGAGTTGTGTATTACTTTATAGCTGATTAAACGCTCAACAAGAAGCCCATGCATCTTTTCTACCTTCCATTGACTTGCATTGTAATGACAGAATGTCCTCAGAGCAGACTAACCTAAGGAATGATCCACTCATTAACCTTTAATTAGTTGCGTAGAGTCCATTGGACCCCAAACGAGTTTGTTTTCTTCATATTTCTGCAAAGAAGGGAAGGTAGGTAGCCATCCATTTTGGTAGCTTCCTAGCTATTATTACTTAGAATTAATAATTTCATGTTTTTTCTGTGCTTAAGTAGATATTTACATTTTGTTGATTACTAAGAATTTTATATTATTGTTTAGCTTAAGATGTTGTACCTTAAAGGGGCTGTCCATTACTAGGACAACCCCTTCTTATTCCACATTTTTTCCCCCGGGTAAAATAATAAAGCCTATACTCACCTCCCGCACTGGCGCACTTTCAGCTGTACCGCGGTTCACATTCACATGACGTGACTAATCAATGCCGGCATCTGTCTCCCCGCCTTCGGACACAGGAGCAATGTACAGGAAGTGAGGAGCCGCGACCGCAGCCTTTACTTCTTGTGGATTAACTCGTTTGCTATGAAGGTGGGGAGACAGAAGCTGGCGCTGATTAGACGCAGGGCTCACGTGACGCCACAACCCCACATGAGGCCCGGCACCACAAGCCGCAACACCGCTGAGACTGTGCTAGCACAAGAGGAGAGTATAGGCTTTATTATTTTATCTGGGGGAAAAAGGTGGAATCAGAAGGGGTTGTCCTAGTAGTGGAAAACCCCTTTAAAGGAGTTGTCCGACAAACTCTAAAAATGTTTTTAAGCTAATCTGTGCTTTATTGTCATATAAATCACCCCTACACTAATTTTTTTTGTTTTCTAACTTTTGATCCTCTTGAATTACCCCTTTATTCTCTGCAGATCTTTGTTTACATTTAGCTCAACCTAACATGACATTTTCCTGTGCCAAACCTCACAGTCACAGCTGGCACCGCCCTCTGCCCGCCCCCTGCACACACATTCCTTGTCAGTATTCTGCCCCGACACCTGACAGATAAATGAATACCATGTAATAAAAAGCATATATAGCCCCCAATGTGAGTCTATAGGATATATATGCATACATTTACACCCACCCACACACACCTAGAGTTATTTAATATATATAATGCCCCCTCATGCACCCTCTTCTCTACTCCTCCAGCACCCCTCTCCCCCCGCTCTGTATCTCATCCATGCACCCCCATCCCCCGCGCCCTGCCTCTCCCCCGTGGCCTGTCTTCTCTCCCCCTCCCCCGCGCCCTGCCTCTCCCCCGTGGCCTGTCTTCTCTCCCCCGCGCCCTGCCTCTCCCCCGTGCCCTGTCTTCTCTCCCCCGTGCCCTGCCTCTCCCCCGTGCCCTGTCTTCTCTCCCCCTGCCTCTCCCCCGTGCCCTGTCTTCTCTCCCCCTCCCTCTCCCCCGTGCCCTGTCTTCTCTCCCCCTCCCTCTCCCCCGTGCCCTGTCTTCTCTCCCCCTCCCCGTGCCTCTCCCCCGTGCCCTGTCTTCTCTCCCCCTCCCCCTGCCTCTCCCCCGTGCCCTGTCTTCTCTCCCCCTCCCCCTGCCTCTCCCCCGTGCCCTGTCTTCTCTCCCCCTCCCCCTGCCTCTCCCCCGTGCCCTGTCTTCTCTCCCCCTCCCCCTGCCTCTCCCCCGTGCCCTGTCTTCTCTCCCCCTCCCCCTGCCTCTCCCCCGTGCCCTGTCTTCTCTCCCCCTCCCCCTGCCTCTCCCCCGTGCCCTGTCTTCTCTCCCCCTCCCCCTGCCTCTCCCCCGTGCCCTGTCTTCTCTCCCCCTCCCCCTGCCTCTCCCCCGTGCCCTGTCTTCTCTCCCCCTCCCCCTGCCTCTCCCCCGTGCCCTGTCTTCTCTCCCCCTCCCCCTGCCTCTCCCCCGTGCCCTGTCTTCTCTCCCCCTCCCCCTGCCTCTCCCCCGTGCCCTGTCTTCTCTCCCCCTCCCCCTGCCTCTCCCCCGTGCCCTGTCTTCTCTCCCCCTCCCCCTGCCTCTCCCCCGTGCCCTGTCTTCTCTCCCCCTCCCCCTGCCTCTCCCCCGTGCCCTGTCTTCTCTCCCCCTCCCCCTGCCTCTGCCCCGTGCCCTGTCTTCTCTCCCCCTCCCCCTGCCTCTCCCCCGTGCCCTGTCTTCTCTCCCCCTCCCCCTGCCTCTCCCCCGTGCCCTGTCTTCTCTCCCCCTCCCCCTGCCTCTCCCCCGTGCCCTGTCTTCTCTCCCCCTCCCCCTGCCTCTCCCCCGTGCCCTGTCTTCTCTCCCCCTCCCCCTGCCTCTCCCCCGTGCCCTGTCTTCTCTCCCCCTCCCCCTGCCTCTCCCCCGTGCCCTGTCTTCTCTCCCCCTCCCTCTCCCCCGTGCCCTGTCTTCTCTCCCCCTCCCCCTGCCTCTCCCCCGTGCCCTGTCTTCTCTCCCCCTCCCCCTGCCTCTCCCCCGTGCACTGTCTTCTCTCCCCCTCCCCCCTGCCTCTCCCCCGTGCACTGTCTTCTCTCCCCCTCCCCCCTGCCTCTCCCCCGTGCACTGTCTTCTCTCCCCCTCCCCCCTGCCTCTCCCCCGTGCACTGTCTTCTCTCCCCCTCCCCCTTGCCTCTCCCCCGTGCACTGTCTTCTCTCCCCCTCCCCCCTGCCTCTCCCCCGTGCACTGTCTTCTCTCCCCCTCCCCCCTGCCTCTCCCCCGTGCACTGTCTTCTCTCCCCCTCCCCCTGCCTCTCCCCCGTGCACTGTCTTCTCTCCCCCTGCACTCTCTTCTCTGCCACCCCTCCCACGCGCCCTGTCTCACCCGTGCACTCTGTTCTCTCCCCTTCCAGTCTCTTCTCTGCCCCCCATCTTTCATCCATGCTTTATCTTCTCCTCCGTGCTGTGATGAGTGCAGCCTGCTTACAGCTAGGTGATACAGAGCTCAGTGCCGTTGTTCATTGGTGTCAGGTGACGTCCCTGCTCTCTGCTCCTGGTTGCATTCATCACAGTGTGAGGAGAGAGACAGCGCAAAGGGGAGGGGGACATAGTTACCAGAGTCCCATACATCACAATGAGCTGTGGCAAACAGTGCTGGCGGTGTCCTAAACAGAGAAGACCCCCTGTTTGTCATGGACCCGGACACATACAGGGCACAGATAGCAGCGCACAGGGAGCGGGGGAGAGTACGGAATGTGGGGAGGGGGCGGGGAAGGATGAGAGGGGTGGGGGTTCATCGCACTGTAGGGCAGCAACATCATGTTCGCTGTGATGCCCGTCAACAAGGTCCAGCCCCTGTTGACGTATCATCACAGGAAGCAGCAAAACACCGGCAGGTGCTGTCACATGACCACTCTGAGCCGGGGGAGAGGGTCTGACAGCAGGACAGGTAGGCAGTTGCTATCCACTTAACTGCCCCAATGTAGCCCAATAGTGAAATGAAAAAAAAAAAAAAAAAAAAAGTAAAATAAGCCAAATAACCCCTTTGAGGTCGTGAATAAAGTGTAATATTAATGGCCAGTGTAGAGGCAGCAGAGGGATTAGTATACCCACAGGCCCACCCGTGCTTACCCCTTAGTGGGAGGGGCTTAACTACGCACCCATTGCGAGGCGGGCGCCAGGTACCACTCCCAGGGCAATGACCGGGACCGTGGCATCTGACCCCTATGACAGGTGACGGACTCAGGAATAGAAAGGTACAGACGGGGTGACAGGCTGGAAATGACTTAGTGACCAAATGTAGAACTGGTGGAGGAAGGTTGAACTAGATGGACCTAGGTCTTTTTTCAACCTTAGTAACTATGTAACTATGTAACTATGAAAAGAGAGTACAGACAGGAGTGGTGGGCATAGCCATGATAGACAGGTATGGGAAGGCAGGTACTGGAGACAGACACAGGGATAACAGGACAGGCGTTCAGGACCTGACAACTAGCTAGGTAGCAGGCTGAATAACTGACTAACTAGGAGCATTGCGCAGGTACGTCCCCTAATGGGAGGGTACCTTAAATACATAGTCCCTCTCAGCCATAGGCTGAGACGCATTTCCGGTAATGGCACTCCGGGCCTTTAAGAGGAGGGTCGGTGTGTGTGCGCACATACACAGGGTGTACTCCCGCGAACCCTGTGCCGCATATACAGGGACAGGGTCACGGAAGGCACGTGGTAGGCCGCTCGGCAGCAGGGAAGAACAGGACCCGGCGGTGAGTAATTCAATGCTCCTGCAGGGATGCTGGTGCTACATAAGATAAAAATGTTCGTTACTATGTGTTTATTTTTCAATATAAAAACTAGGGTCCTGCGACAAATAGGGTAAGTATTTTGGCGTGTCTGACTGAAGGTTAGCTATTTGTCATTTTTGTAAACCTGAATCAGTTAAAGGGAACCTGTCATGTAAAATAAAATGCTGTTAACCTTCAGATATGGGGTTATTCTGCTGGTTAATAACATTCTGAAGTTGTGGGGTTGCTGAACTTAGAGCCCCACTGCTGGGAGGAAATTAACTTTATTCCTCCTGGCAGCCTCACGATTCAGTCAGAGCTCAGTACATGGCGAGCGGCGACTGTAACTTTGTCCGGCACTGACTGTAGGGTGTGAATACAGCCGCCACTCGCTATGTACTGAGCTGTGACCGAAACCACGCCGGCTGTCCCTGTGACCAAAACATGAGACTGCTGGGAGGAATAAAATTAATTTCCTCCCTGCAGCGGGGCTTTCACAATGCAATTAACCTGCAAATTAACCCCATATCTGAAGGTTAAGATTGTTTCTTTTACAACAGGATTCCTTTAAAGACTATGAAAAAACTGAACGTATTAACAGCGAGATGTTTTTTCCAAAAAAAAAAAAAAGGAGCAGAGATTTATTCTTTTGGGCTTTTTTTTTTTTAAAATGATCTAGTATGTTTAACCCCTCAGATGCTGCAAGATATTGATAGCATTAGTATTCACATTGCAACAACCCCAAAACCCATGTAATGAAGGATCAATGCATATATTGTGTGTACCCCAAAACTGGTTCGGATAAAGGCTTATATTCACAGCACACACAGTGGCCCTCATTCAGAAACAGCAAAGGAAAACACATTCTGGAGTAAATGTTATGGAGAAGTGATACAATATTATATAAACGATATATATATATATATATATTTTGTATCAACATCATTGAAACAATAACATATCTCAGGGCTCAGGGTGCATGCTGCAAAAAAAGAAAAAAAAAAAAAAAGGCAAAACCTGAACGTGGATTTACTTTTTACCCCCAATCACACTAAAAATAAGAAAATAGTAATCAGTTATTGATAAATGTTTCACCAATTAGTGATGGTGAAAGTAAGCAGTTATGTGACATCAGAGGGGAAAAAAAAATATGGCCTTAGAATACTTCAATGAGTAAAATCTTATAAAGCTGTGTGTGTCCGCTAAAGGAATCCGCACCGTTGCATTTACAATCACGAAATTTTGCACAGACGCCCCATGTGACTCAGGGAACGTCGTAGACTATGTTTTGACAGGAAAATTTAACCCCACTCTTTACAGTTACTCTCCAAAAAACATGCCTCCAGTAAAGTAAATGGAGCCTGGAACTACAGGTTATTAATAGGAGCTGTGATTGGTTGCTATATGAACAAAAGACATTGTTAGTATAAGAAGCTTAGGTGAGGTAATAAGATGTCGGTGGGGAGATGGATAGAGAGAGACAAAGAGACAGAGACAGACATAGAGACAGACTGATACAAAAGACAGACAGAGATAGAAACAGACAGAGACAGACACAGACAGAGACATAGACACAGACAGAGACATAGACACAGACAGAGACATAGACACAGACAGAGACATAGACACAGACAGAGACATAGACACAGACAGATAAGGAAAGAGAGACCGAGAGACAGACAGACAGCGACACACAGACAGAGACTGGGAGAGAGACAGAGAGACAGTTACTATCCCGGGCAACGCAAAAATCACAACTCGAGAGGGCAATGTTAACATGTAGCTGTAGGGTGGGCTACAGGGGTTTTCTTTGCCTGGGGCTGTATATTTCCCTATAATTATTACTATAAGTTGTGGCTGCCCCCTCTCCCGCAGTGCCACATATGTGCCCGGTATTATAACTCGTTACATAAAACAAATCGAAATGAAATGAAAGACACGGTACAGTTAGCAGTGGAGGTCCTAAAGTGGATCGTATAATGATGTAATGAGCATTAAGTGTCCCATAGTTGGTCCAAAAATGCATTGTATATTGAGCATGTGGGTCCAATAATGAGCACGGAGGATCCCATAGTAGGCATTGGGGTGTCTCATGGTGAGCACAACCCATTGGTCTTATAGTGGATATTGGAGCTTCCATAGTGGGCATTGTGCATCCTATAATGAGCACTGGGGGTCCCATAGTAGGCATTATTGTGTCCTATAGTGAGCATTGGGGATCTTATGGTGGTCATTTGGGGTCCATAGAGGGCACTGGGGGTCCTACAGTGGGCAGTGAGGATCCCATCGTGGCCATTGGAAGTCCAGTGATGTTCACTGGGGGTCCCATAGTAGGCATTGGGGTTCTATGGGGGCCCCATAATGGCTATTGGGGGTCCCATAGAAGGTCTAGTAGGGTCCAATGGAGGGAACTAAGGTTCTCATGGTGAACATTGGGAGTCCCATAGTGGGCACTAGGGATCCCATGGTGGGCACTGGGGGTCTCATGTTGAGCAATTGGGATCCCATGGTGGACACTGGGAGCATTAGGGGTCCCATAATGAGCCTTGGGGTCCTATTGCAGGCAGTAGGGGTCCTATGGTGGGCACTGGGGGTCCCATGGTAGGCATTTGGGGTCCTATGGTGGGCACTAATGTTCTCATGGTGAGCATTGGGAGTCCCATAGTGGGCATTAGGGATCCTATGGTGGACACTGGGAGCATTAGTGGTCCCATAATGAGCATTGGGGTCCTATGGCAGGCACTAGGGGTACTATGGTGGGCACTGGGGGTCCCATGGTGAGCATTGGGAGTCTTATAGTGGGCACTGGTGGTCGTATCATATGGCAGGCACTTCTGGTCCTATGTGTGCACTGGGGGTCGCGAGCTCTGGGGTCCCTGGGTTGTGAGATGAGGCAGGGCTCCGTGCCGCTGCGGGCAGCTCTCCAGCAGTCCGGGGGTGGCTCCCTGGTGACTGTGCAGCAGTGAGTGACAGGCGGGTGTGGGGTGGGGTGGCAGGGTGTGGTCAGGGTCAGGCCAGCTTGGGAGGAGAACATGACTGTGGAGAAACAGCACAGAACATGAGAGCAGAGATGACTGCGAACAAGCCACAATAGCGTCTGCGGAGCCCCCACACCAAGAACTGCTGGGGACACGGGACCGCGCCCCTGAACACACCCACTGGGCGAAACCGGCATAGGGCACCACAGCGGGCACCATGAGCGCACACAGCCCGGAGACATAGGCTGCCCGCTCCTATAGATTGTATACAGTGCATGCGGCAGGGCCCCACCCCATAAACACACCCAGAATGTACTGAGGAGGAGGGAGGGAGACAAAACCACAGGCGGCAGCCAGCTCGGTCCTGCGTATTTTCAGGCGCTGCTCGTCCTCGGCCCAGCGGCAGCAGAACCAGCGGGAGCAGCAGGCGATGCATCCGGAGACGGTGAGTGCCCCCCGCCTGCAGCCGGCGCTCTGCCCGATCACAGCAGGGCTGGGCACGTCCTGCCCGCAGCACAGGTGATACATGCTGGCTCCACACAACACCCTGCGGATTGTGAGGGACGGGAAACATCAGCTGCTGGGGCTGCACAAGACTCCATCTTGCTGCTTCTTAAAGGCACAACGCACTTTAGAGGAGGGGGCATGGGCAACATGGGTTGAAGGCAAAGGAGGGGTTAAACGATCGCAGCTATGCATGTATCCCCAGTGTGGATGGGATCCAGTGCACAGAATATCCTCTGCGCAGTGGGGTCTTATCTTTTGGTAAATGTTTACACAAAACACCACAAGGTGGTATTACTCCTAGTCCGATGTCATAGACGGGTGTCACTCTATAGGGGGCAGTAGTTGTACCAAGGCTCTGGACACCCATATAACGCCCTGATGGAATGGGGGTGCACAATTGTGCAGGAACCGTGCTGTCACCTATAGGATCCACCATCAGGTGTGCTACTGTCCATTCATGAGACGGTGCGATAAAACGCAGCGCCCAGGAGGGTCAGGGGCCCCATACGCAGCGCCCAGGAGGGTCAGGGGCCCCATACGCAGCGCCCAGGAGGGTCAGGGGCCCCATACGCAGCGCCCAGGAGGGTCAGGGGCCCCATACGCAGCGCCCAGGAGGGTCAGGGGCCCCATATGCAGCGCCCAGGAGGGTCAGGGGCCCCATATGCAGCGCCCAGGAGGGTCAGGGGCCCCATATGCAGCGCCCAGGAGGGTCAGGGGCCCCATATGCAGCGCCCAGGAGGGTCAGGGGCCCCATATGCAGCGCCCAGGAGGGTCAGGGGCCCCATACGCAGCGCCCAAGAGGGTCAGGGGCCCCATACGCAGCGCCCAGGAGGGTCAGGGGCCCCATACACATTAGACAGCTGTCAGCCAGCCAAACCTCAATCTGGCTGATCATTCAGGTGGTCACCATCTCTGACGCCTCCGTAGACAGCCACGCTCACTCTGCTGAGCTCTCCTGTGTTCTCTGAGAGAGCCGATGTCTGACATTTTTGGCGATGGCTTATCTTCTAGAACAAAGGGATCAGAGGTCCAAAATTAGACATTGGATCCTGATCTCCCTCAATATGGTCTGTTGGGGGAAGAGTCCGGAGGCTCCAATACATATAATGCTGTCAGCCAATATATAATGTGTATGGAGTAATTAAGGATTGTCTTTAAAAAAAGGTAACTGATTAAAGAAACAATCCAGCGGTTTTATTTTTAATTTCAACTTTGGAGTGGAGCTTTATATCTAAGTCCCTTGCCCCTACTCTATTTGCCCTTTGGTATCTTCATCTATTTCCACCGTTACTCCGGTCAGTCTCCGATTATTCACCTGCCGACAGCCTTAGTGTTTCATGGTGGAGATCACAATTCAATAAAAGTCTGAGAGCCAAAATGAGGCTCTCATAGACTTGTATTGAGAGCTTGTGACGTAACATCTGACTTCCAGCCAGTGAGAAGTTATGGGAACAAGATGGCACCGCGGGACTGGAGCGACCCAGGAACATGATGAAAACGCCAGAGGGTGAATAGAAGGCAGGGGACGTGGGTTCCAGTGCTGAGAAAACAAAATGTTGGAATGGTACTTTAAGTCGTTTTCGGGTTCCTAGAAAAGTTGTTCTCAAATGGATAATGGATATAAGACAAGAATAATCACCCTCCCCTGGTCCAGTGCTGGTTATCCGCCTTTGCTCCTGTATTTTGGATGTTACTGTGACATCTTGTTGACATTCCGCATCACCTCTGCAGACTATCTCTTTGGGGAGAGGGTGGAGTTGATTGGCTGATCCATAGAGTTTGAAGGGGGTTCTCCAGGACTTTGATCAATATCAGATCTGGGGGGTCTGTTACTTGTTTACTGCTGCTGGATGTACACAGTGTACAGGGCTGGACCAGCGCACCTCAGGACCTCGTGTAGTGGTCGTTCCCGAGTGCTGCAGGTCAGCTTCTGAGGGTGAGCGGCCACTACAAAGTGTACAGGGCTGGACCAGCGCACCTCAGGACCTTGTGTAGTGGTCGTTCCCGGGTGCTGCAGGTCAGCTTCTGAGGGTGAGCGGCCACTACAAAGTGTACAGGGCTGGACCAGCGCACCTCAGGACCTCGTGTAGTGGTCGTTCCCGAGTGCTGCAGGTCAGCTTCTGAGAGTGAGCGGCCACTACAAAGTGTACAGGGCTGGACCAGCGCACCTCAGGACCTCGTGTAGTCGTCGTTCCCGGGTGCTGCAGGTCAGCTTCTGAGGGTGAGCGGCCACTACAAAGTGTACAGGGCTGGACCAGCGCACCTCAGGACCTCGTGTAGTGGTCGTTCCCGGGTGCTGCAGGTTAGCTCCTGAGGGTGAGCGGCCACTACAAAGTGTACAGGGCTGGACCAGCGCACCTCAGGACCTCGTGTAGTGGTCGTTCCCGGGTGCTGCAGGTTAGCTCCTGAGGGTGAGCGGCCACTACAAAGTGTACAGGGCTAGACCAGTGCACCTCAGGACCTCGTGTAGTGGTCGTTCCCGGGTTCTGCAGGTTAGCTCCTGAGGGTGAGCGGCCACTACAAAGTGTACAGGGCTGGACCAGCGCACCTCAGACTCGTGTAGTGGTCGTTCCCGAGTGCTGCAGGTTAGCTCCTGAGGGTTAACGGCCACTACAGTGTACAAGAGTGTGCTGTTCTTCTCTGTACATTTAGCCACAGTAGAAGGTGCAAATAGCTGATGGGTGCGAGCACAGGACCCCCAACAAATCTAATCCTTATTACCCCTCCTAATGTTCTGTCATTGTTATCTATTAGATATCACATCTGCTGAAGAATTGGCTGCAGCCCCCAGGAACTGCTACTACAGGAGCTCCTGAGCTGTGGTGTTCCAGCAGCGAACACTACAAACAGCTGATTGGTGGCAGTGCCTTTTTGGGAACCCCCACAGATCTGATACTTATTGCCTCTCCTCATGATCTGTCATCATTTTCGATTAGCTATCAGATTTGCTGGAGATGACCTGCAGATGCCAGGAACGGCATTACTTCAGCTCCTGAGCTGCGCTGTTCCAGCAGTGAACACTGTAAACAGCTGATTGGTGGGGGAGCTAAGTTGCGGACCCCCACAGATCTGATACTTATTAAACCTACTAATGTTCTGTCATCATTATCTATTGGATATCAGATTTGCTGGAGATGAACTGCACACCCAAGAACGGCCACTACATCAGCTCCTAAGCTGTGCGTGTTCCAGCAGTGAATACTGTTAACAGCTGATTGGTGCAGACCCCCCAGATCTGATATTGATGACCTCTACTAATGATGGGTCACCAAAGTACAGTACAACCCCTTTGATGTGTATGAGGGTCTTTAGGCAGAGGGATCATATATGAAGCTGCTCCTGGACTTACTTGGTCTGCAGCAAGAACACATGAAGCATTTGTACATGCGCTCAATGAGGATATGTTCAGAGTTTGTTTTTTTTTCACATGTATTTTGGTGTGGGGAATTGCATATGCTAAAAGTAGTGCAGTTGTTTTCAAGAAGGTACCATGGTTTTTCCTGATGTTTTTAAACTGCACCAAAAAGAGACTTGTCATTTATTGAAACAGTTTCCAGGTGGCCACAAGGAAAAAAGCCGCAGGAGATAAGAGGATAGCCGGAGTGAAAGGGGATAATCCCAGTGACCGGCAGCAATTCACAGTCCAAATCTGCTGCAGAACCAGAGGGTTGTACCTTGGATTTAAGAGCAATTCCATGTCAGACTGTATACAATGTGCCAGGCAGTATAAACTTTCTGATGGTGAAATGATGAGTGCCATGTCACAATGTTGGAGTTGCCCCTACATGTTGGGTCCTTTTGAGCCTTGTGTTTTGCATTGGGACCTGATTGCTGGAATCTTCCTTTGTGGGATGGGTTCTTCATGCGTTCACGTTTTTCTGTGGAAATCACAATTGTCTCAGGTTTTCTGCATCGAGAGCAGAGCAATCTGGTCGGTGCCAGAGGCTGCCATTGTTCCCACAGGACAATGTGCTGCCTAGAACTACGGTATATTTTTTTGCAGCCCAAGGGATGATTTCATGCGATGAACGACCTCCTTTTGCTTGTCTGTCGAGTGATTGTCAGGCTGTTATTCATTATATTCCTGATGTGTATGGCCCTATCGACACCTATAATAATGTTGCTGTATGCCAAAAACCACTATATGGTAAACTGCTCCCACGTTTTGTCTCCATCTACAATAAAAAAAATAAATCTGCCCCCATTTCTAGATTCCGCACCTAAATGCAGAAGGTACTCCGAATAAAAGTGAGGACCTTTGTCCCCTGTCATTAACACAATGATGTAGGTTGGGCAAGGTGCACAGAATTCGTACGGTAGACATAGGACGATTGTCTTGTAACGTAAATGACGAGTGTAGAAAAAAAATGAATTTGTGGGATTTATTTTTTACCTTTTGTCAATCCATAAATCTTAAATATTAAGATTGAACTAATCTCACTACTAAACCAAAGCCCCATCTGAGACCTTTCCCACTCCCTCCTAACTTCAATATTTAAAAAGGTTGTCCAATCTAAAATAAGTCTGCTAACACTCTGTGACTGCAGACTTCTGAATCCTCCCAGTGCATACACTGTGTGCTGCCAGGATTCGCCAGTTTCTGAACCAGGAACAGTTGTCACAATTGTGTGATGTGCATGGTCTCGGCCAGAAGTCAACTAGTGGGCATGGCCTTGCACAATACAAGTGTATGAAATAGGCGCGTCTAACTAGTAGGCATGGGCACGGCCTTGCTTAGAAACCTAAAAAAGCTAGACTGCAGTTTGCCATAATGTACGTGAGTAAGCCAAAATCATTCTGGGAAAGTGTCTTATGGATAGATGAGACCACTGTAAAGCTTTTTGGTAAAGCACATCATTCTACTGCTTACTAAAAATAGAACAAGGCTTGCAAAGAAAAGAACACAGCACCTACAGTCAGGTACAGTGGAGGTTCAAAGATGTTTCGCTGCCTCAGGCACTGGGTGCCTTGGCTGTGTGCAAGGTATCATGATATCTGAAGATTTTGGATGGGAATGTAGTGCCCAGTGTTAGAAAGCTAGGTTTGTATCATAGGTCATGGGTCTTCCAGCAGGAGAATGACCTCAAACTTACTTCAAGAAGCCCCCAGAAATGGATGGCCAAGTCTCAGGTCCAGAGCACTCTGGAAGAGGTTTTCTTCCAGGATATCTCTGTACTTGGCCGCATTCATCTTTCCTTCAATTGCAACCAGTCGTCCTGTAGCTGAAAAACACTCCCATAGCATGATGCTGCCACCACCATGTTTCATTGTTGGGATTGTATTGGGCAGGTGATGAGCAGTGCCTGGTTTTCTCCACACATACCGCTTAGAATCATGACTAAAAAGTTCTATCTTCATCTCATCAGACCAGGGAATCTTATTTTTCATAGTCTGGGAGTTCCTTCGTGTGTTTTTTTTTTTTTTTGCAAACTCTATGTGGGCTTTCATATGTCTTGCATTGAGGAGAGGCTTCCGTCGGGCCACTCTGCCATAAAGACCCAACTGGTGGAGGGCTGTAGTGATGGTTGACTTTTTGGCACTTTCTCTTATCTCCCTACTGCATCTCTGGAGCTCAGCCACGGTGATCTTGGAGTTCTTCTTTACCTCTCTCACCAAGGCTCTTCTCCCATGACTGCTCAGTTTGGCTGGATGGCCAGGTCTAGGAAGAGTTCTGTGGTGCCAAACTTCTTCCATTTAGGGATTATGGAGGCCACTGTGCTCTTAGGAACTTTGAGTACTGCAGAAATTATTTTTTAACCTTGGCCAGATCTGTGCCTTGCTACAATTCTGTCTCTGATCTCCTTGGACAGTTTTTCTTTTGACCTCATGATTCTCATTTGGTCTGACATGCACTGTGCGCTGTGAGGTCTTATATAGACAGGTGTGCGCCTTTCCAAATCAAGTCCTATTAGTTTAATGAAACACAGATGGACTCCACTGAAGTATAACCATCTCAAGTAGGATCACAAGGAAATGGACAGAATGTGACTTAAATGTGAGTGTCTGAATACTTATCACCATGTGATATTTGTTTTTCTTGTTTTAATACATTTGCAGAAATTTCTGATTTTTTTTTTTCTGTCAAGCTCCACCCCAGACTGGCTTTGGGAACGGTGCTAGCCACTATACAAGTCCAGCTGCACTAGGCCCTAACCACAATTTAGTGAAGTGTTGTGATGAGTCTGTCTGTGTGCGTGCTAGTGAACCGGTGGAAGACCCTCTCCTTACCCTTGGATGGGATACCACACCTCTGAGGTGCAGCATCTCTGTGGCGACGGAAGCCTCAGGGGCGCCACACTATCACAAAATAATGAAAAAATAAATCCAAGTTCAGCTCATCCCTTCTGACATGTTCCTTGTATCTCCTGTTGCTCGGACACACAGGTACCTGGTGAAATCAAGGAAGATGGAAAGAAAGTAATCCGGCGCATGGGGAGCACGACAACCGCCACTCAGGACAAACTTCCAGCCCGTTTATTTACGTATAGTGGTAAAAATATAAAGCATATAAGGCATAGTTCATGCACAGCTTCAATGTGTAGAAATAAAATTGACAGTTGCAACGCATTTCGGCTACATGTTGTAGCCTTTGTCTTGACAGGCTACAACATGTAGCAGAAATGCGTTGCAACTGTCAATTTTTTTTCTACACATTGAAGCTGTGCATGAACTATGCCTTATATGCTTTATATTTTTACCACTATACATAAACGGGCTGGAAGTTTGTCCTGAGTGGCGGTTGTCGTGCTCCCCATGCACCAGATTACTTTCTTTCCTTCTTCCACTGTCACAAAATAGGTTTGATGCCTCCTGTAGCAAATAAAAATCCCACATTTTGACAAATTTCACTGTTTTGAGAGATGAACAGATGCGAGCTAATCAGCGTTGTGAAGCTATACCTGAGACAAAAAAGACATTGTTTTGAATTCTCAAAGATATTTCCACCAGCACAATCCGTTAGTAAACCTTTTTGAAAACGGCCTTAGGAAGAATGCCAAGTGACGAATATCAGGCTGTAATAAGAGCAGACAAGACACCGGTGGGTGAACACAAAAGGTGATTTAATTTTCCCAGTGTTAATGAAGTAGCTATTGTAATGGTTGGACATGACTTTCTAAGCCGAGATATAATTATTCAGCGACGAAGAGAAAATTTTCAATGTATTGCAGGAACCGTTAGATTTAACCTTAGCAAGCGTAACTAAAAACTTATCCATCCAAAGGGAAGGAGGAAACACTGGCACTATTCAGTGAGCTGACTGCTCAATCCACTTATTCCAGGCTTATAAACGCATAATATGGCATTTGAATCCAAAGCATACTGGCCACGGTGCTCATTCCAATAGACAACAATCCACACAGTCCATGAAAAAGAGACGGAAGGCACTTACCAGGTATGCGGTAAAAAAAAAGCTCTTTTATTCGACCATCAGGTCAAGGGGAGAGGCGTGAGGGAGGTGGGTACACACAATCCGTCGGACTCCGCCCACCCGCCTTCAAACAAATAAGTTAAGAGGAAGTGAGCACTGCGGCTGCCACTCACTTCCTGTTTGCTCCTGCATCCGAAGGCAGGGAGAGAGAGGCCAGCGGTGATTGGTTGCGGGGCTCGTGCGATGTTTCAACGACACGTGAGCCCTGAGAACACGAGCCTGGACACCACTGGAACAGCACCCACTACTGAAGGTGAGTACAAGGTTTTTTTTTTTTGTTTTTTTTTTTTTTTTAATCTTTATATGGGGAAACATGTTGCATGATATAGCCGTTGACTCTTTTAGAGATTTATCCAACTTTTGTCTGTTTTTAACTGATACATTTTTAAAGACTTCATAGATTTAAAATAAAAAAAATATTAAAAATAAAAAATCTGACAAGTAAATCTATGAAAATGAACAAATGAAAGTCAGACATTGCTGCTTTTCTGCTTCCACAGAATTAAAAAAATAATAATAAACTCATGAAACAGGCCTGGACAGAAATGATGGTACCCTGAAAATTTTGTTGCACAACCTTTTGAGGCAGTCACTGCAATCAAATGATTCCTTTAACTGTCAATGAGACTTCTGCTTCTCTGGACAGGTATTTTGGCCACTCCTCAAGAGCAAACTGCTCCAGTTGTCTGGTGCTTGAAGGTTGCCTTTTCCAGACGATATGTTTCAGCTCTTTCCAAAGATGCTCAATGGGAGTTAGGTCAGGGCTCATAGAAGGCCACTTCAGAATAGTCCAATGTTTTCCTCTTAGCCATTTGTGGGTGTTTTTAGCTATTATCCTGTTGCAAGACCCATGACCTGCGACTAAGATCACGCTTTCTGATACTGGGTAGCACATTTTTCTCTAGAATCCCTTGATAGTCTTGAGATCTCATTGTACCCTGCACAGATTCAAGACACCCTGTGCCAGATGCAGCAAAGCAACCCCAGAACATAACAGAGCCTCCTAAATGTTTCACAGTAGGGATAGTGTTCTTTTCTTGATATGCTTCATTATCTCCGTCCATGAACACAGAGCTGATATACTTGCCAAAAAGTTCAATTTTTGTCTCATCTGTCCATAGGACATTCTCCCAGAAGCTATGTAGTTTGGCAAATTCCAGTCTGGCTTTATGATATATATATATATATATATATATATATATATATATATATATATATATATATATATATATATATATATATATATATATATATATATATATATATATATATATATATAAATATATTACATTACACATTTTTTTTTTTCAACAATGTTGTCCTCCTTGCCTACAGTGTCATGGATCGTACATTTCTGAATATGTGCAACTGTAGTCACAGGAACATTAAGCTGCTTGGGGATGGTCTTATAACCTTTATTTTTTAATATGCTTGTCTATAATTTTCTTTCTAATCTCCTGAGACAACTTTCCTTTGCTTCCTCTGGTCCATGTTGCGTGTCGTACACACCATGTCACCAAACAGCACAGTGAGTATATGTAGCCCTATATACAAGCCCACTGACTGTGGGCCTGTATCAAGATTGTAGACACCTGTGATGTTAATTAGTGGACATACCTTGATTTAACATGTCCCTTTGTCACATTTTCAGGGGCACCATCATTTCTCTCCAGACCCGTTTCATGAGCTTTACTTTAAAGGGAAGGTATCGTAAAAAAAAAATAATAATAATAACTGAAAAAAATGTAAAGTAATAATGTTTACATGTTTTGTTTACATATTATTATTATTTTTTTAATTGTGCAAAATATAAAAAAAGAAAAGAATATTAAAAAGTTTGATATTTTCCACTGTTAAACACTAGGGAAAGCAGCTGCTGAAATCCTACTGAATTTCCACTGTATAAAAAGCTCAGATTACAGCCTGCCATAAAGTGGGAGGAGTCTGCTCTCCTGTGTGTGATGTCGCTTCCCCCCTCCTAATCTGAGTGTTTACAACAGATAACAGAGAATGACATGTAGGGACACAGTGCACAGCCATTTTCATGGTGACCAGAAATGCATAGTGTCACCAAGGACAGCAGGAGTATCACACAGGATAGGATTAGATACACGGCTCAGCAGACAGTATCACACAGGAGAGGATTAGATACACAGCTCAGCAAACAGTATCACACAGGATAGGATTAGATACACAGCTCAGCAGACAGTATCACACAGGATAGGATTAGATACACAGCTCAGCAGACAGCATCACCCAGGAGAGGATTAGATACACGGCTCAGCAGACAGTATCGCACAACATAGGATTAGATACACAGCTCAGCAGACAGTATCACACAGGAGAGGATTAGATACACAGCTCAGCAGACAGTACCACACAGGAGAGGATTAGATACACGGCTCGGCAAACAGCATCACCCAGGACAGGATTAGATACACGGCTCAGCAGACAGTATCACACAGGATAGGATTAGATACACAGCTCAGCAGACAGTATCACACAGGAGAGGATTAGATACACAGCTCAGCAAACAGTATCACACAGGATAGGATTAGATACACAGCTCAGCAGACAGTATCACACAGGATAGGATTAGATACACAGCTCAGCAGACAGCATCACCCAGGAGAGGATTAGATACACGGCTCAGCAGACAGTATCGCACAACATAGGATTAGATACACAGCTCAGCAGACAGTATCACACAGGAGAGGATTAGATACACAGCTCAGCAGACAGTACCACACAGGAGAGGATTAGATACACGGCTCGGCAAACAGCATCACCCAGGACAGGATTAGATACACGGCTCAGCAGACAGTATCACACAGGATAGGATTAGATACACAGCTCAGCAGACAGTATCACACAGGAGAGGATTAGATGCACAGCTCAGCAGACAGTATCACACAGGAGAGGATTAGATACACAGCTCAGCAGACAGTATCACACAGGAGAGGATTAGATACACAGCTCAGCAGACAGTATCGCACAGGATAGGATTAGATGCACAGCTCAGCAGACAGTATCACACAGGAGAGGATTAGATACACAGCTCAGCAGACAGTATCACACAGGATAGGATTAGATACACAGCTCAGCAGACAGTATCGCACAGGATAGGATTAGATGCTCAGCAGACAGCATCACCCAGGACAGGATTAGATACACGGCTCAGCAGACAGTATCACAGAGGATAGGATTAGATACACAGCTCAGCAGACAGTATCACAGAGGAGAGGATTAGATACACGGCTCAGCAGACAGTTTCACACAGGAGAGGATTAGATACACGGCTCAGCAAAGAGCATAACCCAGGACAGGATTAGATACACGGCTCAGCAGACAGTTTCACACAGGATAGGATTAGATACACAACCCTGCAGACAGTATCACCGGTACACACAGAGGTACTCACATGCAGTGGCGCGCGTGTACACACACACACACACACACACACACACACACACACACACACACACACACCTTTCACATCATCCCTCCCTGTGACCTCCGGTGGGCGCTCCAGGCAGCTGTGCTGCATGCCATCCTCCCCTGCATCCGGCCGACATTTCACACATCCGATCGCATACACTCACACATCCGATCGCATACACTCACACATCCGATCGCATACACTCACACACACTCACGATATCGCACATACCTGTACAATCACACACACACACACACACACACACACACACACACACACACACACACACACACAGCAGCGGCGGGGGGAGCTGCGGCAGCGGGCAGAGCGGGGACTTGGGAGAACGGAGGGAGGGGGGTGTCATTGCAGACTGTAACGGCGGCGGCAGTAGCTGGGGCAGAGCAGGGGCTGGGGAGAACAGAAGGATGGGATGTCATCGGAGACAGTAACGAGGGGAGGGGAGGCGGCCCGTACTCACACATCCCGGCGGTTGACAGGGGTAAAGTGGAGCAAACGGCACACGCTGTGAGCTCCACAATAATGGCGCTGAACTCCTCCCTCTTGTGTTCTGGACAGCCCAGGGGGGCGCGTCCACGTCACAGCAGACGCCCACTGTAACGTATGGCAAGGGGTCGGAGCCCGACTATCAGAGTCTATGAACAGGGGCTGCCATAAAGGAAGGAGTTACTGTCGTTTACACACAAGGCAAATCCAGCATGGCAGCCCCCAGTGCCTCCAGTAAAATAAGAATTACATTAAAACTAAATAAGCTGCGATTTTCATTTTGTATTAGAAATACTTTATTTCATAATCACTATTTTTAATACAAAAATAAAAAACCGCGATACCTTCCCTTTAAGAATTCTGTGGAAGAAGAAAAGCAGCAATCTCTCTGACTGTCATTTGTTCATTTTCATAGATTTGTTATTTATCACTTTTTGTCAGACTCAAGTTATTTCTGTGACCGTTGTGGGTTTTTCTTTCATGAAACAACGGGTGCCAACAACTTTTACAGTGTGTGTGTGTGTGTGTGTGTGTGTGTGTGTGTGTGTGTATATATATAATATATATATTTTTTTTTTTTTTATTTTGTGCTCAAAAAGACACCTGTGCATCCACTGAGCCTTCCCGTTTGGCTTAGCCTGTAATAGTGTCTTCAGAGCAGAAGACGCCTTAAGAATAATCGGGTCACTTCTTTTAACCGCTTGATAGCTTTGCAAACCTGAAGTGGTTAAAAGACTGAAGATCTGCATTTTTCTTCAACATAGTTGTTCAGGGGAAGGATACAAAAAGTCTCAGATTTAAACTGTCAGTTTCCACTGTGAGGAACATAGTAAGGAAATGGAAGAACACAGGTACAGTTCTTGTTAAGCCCAGAAGTGGCAGGCCAAGAAAAATATCAGAAAGGCAGAGAAGAAGAATGGTGAGAACAGTCAAGGACAATCCACAGACCACCTCCAAAGACCTGCTGCATCATCTTGCTGCAGATGGTGCATCGGTCAACAATACAGCGCACGTTGCACAAGGAGAAGCTGTATGGGAGAGGGATGCAAAAGAAGCAGTTTCTGCAAGCACGCCACAAACCGAGTCGCCTGAGGTATGCAAAAGCACGTTTGGACAAGCCAGTTACATTTTGGAAGAAGGTCCTGTGGACTGATGAAACAAAGATTGAGTTGTTTGGTCATACAAAAAGGCGTTATGCATGGAGGCAATAAATCACGGCATTCCAAGAAAAGCACTTGCTACCCCCAGTAAAATTTGGTGGAGGTTCCATCATGCTTTGGAGCTGTGTGGCCAATGCCGGCATCGGGAATCTTGTTAAAGTTGAGGGTCGCATGGATTCAACTCAGTATCAGCAGATTCTTGACAATAATGTGCAAGAATCAGTGATGAAGTTGAAGTTACGCAAGGGAAGGATATTTCAGCAAGACAATGATCCAAAACACCGCTCCAAATCTACTCAGGCATTCATGCAGAGGAACAATTACAATGTTCTGGAATGGCCATCCCAGTCCCCAGACCTGAATATCATTGAACATCTGTGGGATGATTTGAAGCGTGCTGTCCATGCTCGGTGACCATCAAACTTAACTGAACTGGAATTGTTTTGTAAACAGGAATGGTCAAATATACCTTCATCCAGGAACTCATTAAAAGCTACAGGAAGCGACTAGAGGCTGTGATTTTTGCAAAAGGAGGATCTACAAAATATTAATGTCACTTTTATGTTGAGTTGCCCATACTTTTGCACCGGCCAAATTTTGTTTAAATGCGGATTGCACATTTTCTGTTAGTACAATAAACCTCATTTCAATCCAGAAATATTACTCAGTCCATCAGTTATTAGATATAGGAAACTGAAATAGCTGTTGCAAAACCCCAAAGTTATAAAGAAAAAAGGTTAACATTAATAGGGGTACCCAAACTTTTTCATATGACTGTATGTTTAGACTCTTCAGCATTTAGTCTGATGCTTATGTTCTACGGACGCACCAAATGTCTGGAGACGTATAAATGTGAACCCTTCCTTATTTGAAGCACAACCTGAAGGATCCTTCTTGAAAGTAGACTTCTCAAAAAAACAACCAATTTTTTGCTGAGTATTTGGAAACTAACTGGAAATGCTCAAAAATCCTCCACTCCAAAGACTTGATGTGAGCAAACCCTTATTTTGATTTTCACGTATTGTTGTTTTTTTATTCTTTATTTATTTTATTCTTGTATTATTATATTTTAATTTTTATTACCACACCCATCACAAATTTCTAGATTTGTGTCTTCTAGTTTTAGTCAGAAGGGTTGTCCTCATGGCACGTCTTGGTTTTCCTGCTCCTGTTATTGTGTCCAGCTGCCATGACGTCTCAGGCTGAATGGCGTTCTCATATCATGTGTCAAAATGGACTCTACAGGCTTGTACCTAATGTTTCTGAAGGCCCGGACGTATGGATATGACCATGTTCTTCTGCATTTCTATTCAGTTTGATTGCTGTACATGTTAGGAAAAGAATCACAATGTGCCCATGAACAGTCAGTCTGGAGAGTCTTTCAGGTACTTGTTTAGCTGACTAGAACTTTCTTTCAGGCCTCTTTTATGGCAGCTCTTCAAACTATGTGAGTCGGCTGGTCAGGGTTGGGGTCACATCAGTATAAAAATGAAGCCCGATAGCGCACAGATTAATAAAATTAATAATCATGTTTATACACCATGTGCAGAATTATTAGGCAAGTTGTATTTTAGAGGATTTTTTTTTTTTATTTGATCAACAACTATGTTCTCAATCAACCCAAAAGACTCATAAATATCAAAGCTCAATATTTTTGGAAGTTGGAGTGGGGTCTTTTTTAGATTTGGCTATCTTAGGAGAATATCTGTTTGTGCAGGTAACTATTACTGTGCAGAATTATTAGGCAACTTAATAAAAACCAATTATATTCCCATCTCACTTGTTTATTTTCACCAGGTAAATCAATATAACTGCACAAAATTTAGAAATAAACATTTCTGACATGCAAAAACAAACCCCCAAAAAATTAGTGACCAACATAGCCACCTTTCTTTATGATGACACTCGGCAGCCTACCATCCATAGATTCTGTCAGTTGCTTGATCTGTTTACGATCAACATTGCATGCAGCAGCCACCACAGCCTCCCAGACACTGTTCCGAGAGGTGTACTGTTTTTCCCTTTTTGTAGATCTCACATTTTATAAGGGACCACAGGTTCTCTATGGGGTTCAGATCAGGTGAACAAGGGGGTCATGTCATTATTTTTTCATCTTTTAGACCTTTACTGGCCAGCCACGCTGTGGAGTAGTTGGATGCATGTGATGCTGCATGAAAATCATGTTTTTCTTGAACGATACCAACTTCTTCCTGTACCACTGCTTGAAGAAGTTGTCTTCCAGAAACTGGAAGAAGGTCTGGGAGTTGAGCTTCACTCCATCCTCAACCTGAAAAGGTCCCACAAGTTCATCTTTGATACCAGCCCATACCAGTACCCACCTCCACCTTGCTGGTGTCTGAGTTGGAGTAGAGCTCTCTGCCCTTTACTGATCCAGCCTCTGGCCCATCCATCTGGTCCCTCAAGAGTCACTCTCATTTCATCAGTCTATAAAACCTTTGAAAAATCAGTTTTAAGATATTTCTTGGCCCAGTCGTGATGTTTTCTTATGTTTTTGACTCGCCCACCCCAGGGCCTTAGGTTACTCTGTTTTGGGCCGGACTAGTCCAGGGTAGTCAGCGGTGGCGGGGTCCGACTCCGTGACCCTGGCGGAGTCAATTAATATGGCGGCTGTGGGGGTGATGATTATAAAGTTTATGAAAGATTCGTGACTAATGCTGAGCGGACCCGGACTGTAAACGTCTGGATCCGCGCGGTTTCAGCGCTATCCCCGGGCCGGACCCAGGCGCGGGATTCCGGCTGCACGATCCGGAATCTGCAATTAATAAAAAATGTTAAAAAACAATAAATAAATGAGCGTTTCATACTTACCAGACTCTGTCATGGCGGCACACTTGCTTCCGGGTCGCGCTTTCACTTCCTGTGCTGTGCACGCAATCTCACAGCTTTCCGTGCTTTCCCCGCCCACCGGCCGTCCGCTCAGCTGTGATTTGGTTCTGGCTGATGCGCCCCCAGCCTGTGACAGCTCTGCCATGCAGTCATCGCAGCTCAGTAATAGGCTGCTAGGCTGCACTCAGAGCGGGCAGCCGTGCTCTATGGCTGCTCGCTCTGAGATGTAGCAGAGCCGGATGTGTCGCTGCGGGACTTCTCCTGTGGATTACGTCGGAGCTGCAGGGTCTTTTTGGGGTTTAATAAAGTGGTTAAGGAGGAATGTTTTGTACTTTATTCCAAATAAAGGATTTTTCTCTGTCTGTGTTTATTTACTGTCACTTACAGGTTTGTGTGATGCAGGTATCTGATAGACGCCTGTGCCATCACACAAACCTAGGGTTTAGCAGCAGCCGAGCGCCGCTGCTAATCCTGCTATTACCCCGACTGGCACCGCATCACGCCAGCGGGAAGAGCCAGTATCGCACACCGGTATGTCGCATCTAACAGATGCGACATACCGGACGGCTGCGGGCTGAGGATATACCAGCCCCCGGCCGGCGTTATAGCTGGATGTGAAGATTAGGGGGGACCGCACGTCCCCTTTTTGTTTTTTTTTGTTTTTTTTTTTTTTTTACTTTCACCGGAGTCACACGTGCGAGGGGCTCATGCGAGTCTGCCATGGCAGCACCCGGCAGCCTCGCACGTGTGACTCCGGGCACTGTATACACAGCACAGATACTGTGCGACGGCTGAGGCTGCAGCCGAGCGCTATAACTGTGCTGCTGAGTGTTTACTACTGTGAACTGACCGACAGACTGTACTGCTTTCCCCGCCCACCGGCCGTCCTGTGCTGCCACTCAGGATGGGGGCGTGTCTAGCTGCAACCAACACGAGCCGGTGGGCGGGGAAAACCATGAATATTGAGTTGTCGGCTCCGGAAGGTAACAGCGTGACCCGCCATGACAGCGCCTCGGTGAGTATGCCGTGCTCGCTCCTAGCCCATCCACAAACGTTTTTAGCCTCTGGATTCCGGTCCCCATTGACTTATATGGGCACCGGATTCCGGAGCGGATCGGATTATTTTTTAAATGTTAGTGATCCGCCGGCCCTGGATTATTGGCCGTTCGATCAGCTCTATTCGTGACGCCACCTGTGGTAAATTGCAGCTCTTTAGGGCTGCAGCTGCTGGAAGGGACCTCCGGGGCTGATGTTATAGCAGCTGAGATGTTGCTTGCTCTCCACAGGTAGAGCGGGTACCCCGGGGCAACCTTTGGTACTTTGTAGGTTCTATGGTGTTTGTGGACGAGGTGGAGAATGAATCAGACGACACAGGCTTGCAGTTAAGGTCTTTTACTCACTGGTTTTGAGTCCAGGTGCTAGCAAACCAGTTGCCCACAGTATGCTGGGATTAACTGTCAGGTGCCTCCGCCGATCCCGGGTAGTTCAGAGGTCAATACCGGTGCACCCCTCCTGTGTCTCTTTTCTGACTGACTTCCTAGCCTTGACCGTTGTAGCTATGCTGGTTTTGGCCTCCACCACAGGGCCTGAACAAAGGGAGCTAACCGCAGTTGTATCTTGCCCCCTTCACAGGGATCTGTGGCAGGTTGTGGCCCTGGGCGCTTGCAACCACCCCCAGGCCTTCGGTGTTACTTTTGAGGAATTTGTCTTTCTTCCCTCTGTCTGGGGACTGTCCCCGAATGCAGCCAGATCCCTCCACCCGATCTTTCAGTGGAACAGGCCACGAGCCAATATGCCCTTCCGTGGCCCTGGGATCCCTTCTTTCTTGGTGTCACCTGGGCCTAACTAGACCCCAGGATCTCCACCAGGAACTTCCTTCTGTCACTTTTCTCTTCAGACTTTTCTCCTTCAGTCTCCTGAGGTAACTACCTCCCTCTCCTCCTCCCTCTCTTTCTCTGACTAGACTGAACTGGAACTTCCTGGTTCCCTTGTCTATTCACACTTGCTGACTCCTCCCACACACCCACTGACTAGGCCCCACCCACACTATTGGGACCAGAAATGGGACTTACGGCCCCATGAATACATCTATGGGGGTTGCTGCCACTATCCCTGACCCAGTGTATGCCTACCAATTGGTGTGTGCAAGTTTAGTCTGTGGACCGGTAGGTGACCCCATTCTTACCCAGGATGGGATATCACACCTCTGGCTGAGGTGCAATATCTGTGTGGCGATGTAAGCCTCAGGGGTGCCACATTTTCTTGTTCAAAGCTGTTCGTTTTTCAGCCTTCCTTACCTTGGCCATGTCCCTGAGTATGGCACACCTTGTGCTTTTTGATACTCCAGTAACGTTGCAGCTCTGAAATATGGCCAAACTGGTGGCAAATTGCATCTTGGCAGCTTCACGCTTGCTTTTCCTCAATTCATGGGCAGTTATTTTGCGCCTTTTTTGCCAAACACTCTTCTTGCGATCCTGTTGGCTATTTGACATGAAACGCTTGATTGTTCAGCGATCACGCTTCAAACTTTGGCAATTTCAAGACTGCTGCATCCCTCGTCAAGACATCTTACAATTTTGGACTTTTCAGAGCCCGTCAAATCTCTCTTCTGACCCATTTTGCCAAAGGAAAGGTAGTTGCCTAATAAGCATGCATCCCTTATATAGGGTGTTGATGTCATTACGCCACACCCCTCCTCATTACAGAAGATGCACATCACCTGATTTACTTAATTGGTAGTTGGCTCTCAAGTCTATACAGCTTGGAGTAGGACAACATGTATAAAAAGTATCGTGATCAAAATACTCATTTGCCTAATAATTCTGCACACTGTGTGTGTGTGTGTGTGTGTGTGTGTGTGTGTGTGTGTGTGTGTGTGTGTGTGTGTGTGTGTGTGTGTGTGTAATATATTATTATATACATTAATTTTAATCTTGTAATTTTCACAGTGGTCACCGGGACTTTAATTTTATATTTCCAAGGGAGCTTTATTGTCAGCAGAGGTAGGATTACAATGAAAGGTGACACCTTTATGCAAAGTTGATAAGGATCCACCAATCACAATTTTACTTTGACTTTTGCACACGCTCATTAGCTACTTCTGTCCTTATGGTATTGAAGTCAGACCATTGCGGCTATGTACATGTAGGAAAATTGCAGAATACGTATTAACAAATAAAATAGAAATTTTGCAAAGGATATAAATTGCCAACTATTCTTTTATCACAAAAGACTGATTTAGTTAGTAGGTCAATTTGTGATGCTGGCTTCCCAAAAAAATGTATTTCGAGGCGTCCTTGACATCTGTAGAGGCGTTACTGCGATCTGTGGGAAGCATTTTGTGCAGAACCTTTGGAAAATGTATGCCACTAATTGTGAACAGTTGTGCAGGGGGGAAAGGTGTAGTGCCGCCCCATTTTATTTGATTGGCACTGCTTTTCAGGCTGCTTTCGCACATTAGTGTATTGTCGTTGGGTGTTTTATTTATTTATTTATTTTTTTATACTTGAAAAACTGAGTTACGTTCTTCAATAATTTCATCAGTGTCAATTTTTACCATGCCTAGATTTCTAGAATATACCGTAATTTACTTTTTTCCACCTTTTTTTTTTTGTCATTTGCCACCAACACCCCCTTTTGCATTAAATCTTAAATGACACAAGATTCTAAAGGCCCTGTCACACATAGAGATAATCTGCGGCAGATCTGTGGTTGCAGTGAAATTGTGGACAATCAGTGCCAGGTTTGTGGCTGTGTACAAATGGAACAATATGTCCATGATTTCACTTCAACCACAGATCTGCCAAAGATTTATCTCTGTGTGTGACGAGGCCTTTAGGAGGCTCAAGTTGGAATAACTTTGAACACCACAGCCATTTGTTTTGAACAATGACAAAGTTTGTGTAAAATCAACCACAGTCACAGTTGAGTATGGCAGCCGATTTTTACGGATACATTGCAATTCTGTAACTAAATGGTCATGTAAGGCTATGTGCACGTGTCGCCCACCTGTAGCAGTCGCCTCAGGGACGTCACTCCACCTTCTGGGACGCCACAGGGGCAACACTTGATTACCACTGGCAACAGGTATGTCAGGTTTATTTACATGGGAGTTGTGACGCCACTCATGGTTTGCGTTCAGGGATATGGGTGACCGCCACTGCAGATTTAACGAGCGTCTGGGGCTGATGGAGTCTGCAGTCGGATGGTATGGCCTCCCGTGAGTGAGGCTGGCCCCAGGGGCTTGGGTGTATAGAACAACAGGTCGCAGAATAACTCAGTCGCAGTCCAGAAAGTCTTTCAACTTGTTTACTCACTTTCAGGTGTTTTTGTGAGGTAACCCGGGCGATGCTGAGATAAACCAGGTGGAACCAGGAACTCTTTCAGGCTGGTCTATGGGTAACCCTTAACTCGCCTTCCTAGCACTTCTTGTTTCGGATAACCCCTGACTTTAAGTACCGTGGGATTCATCCAGGGAAGTTGCTACTGCCTTTTCTCCCCTTTTTGACCCGTTTGCTGGCAGCGTGGACCAAAGAAGATGGCTCCAGGCTCGATCCTCCTTATGGGGCCCCTCGTTGCTGCTGACGCTCGGACTCTAGTTGGTTGGTGTGGGACTTGTGGTCCTCCCCACCTACAGGTTTAGCAGATCAAATAAATGGACATCTACTCTAGGGACCTGTTCCCCGTGCGTGCCTAGTCACCAGGAGTCTCCGTACACGACCAGCTGACTTTCTCAGCGTCTTTCTGTCCAAGTACTGGTGACAGTTCTCCCCCGCTAACGGCTACTACACGTGCAGGGTCTGATTAGCGTTTCTGCGCGCCTGCTCGCTCCTTCTCCCTGCGCTGTCCGCTTCAGAATGGCTCTTGTACTACTACTTTCCTGACAGCCACTGCCACCTTAGCTTCCAGCCCCTCCCCTACACCCCTAGATGAGATGTGGAGGAACGCCCCCTCTTGGGTCTGCCCAAGGATCCCCTCTAGGATGTGGGAGACCTGGTTGCTATGTGTCTGTGCGTACACACCCTATTTCAGCCTTTAGGAATTACCTGGAGGTACTGCCCCAGCATGGGTGCAGTACTCTGTGGTGCCTGACCAGGTCAGGGGCGCCACACACACATGGCATTTGTTTTGTTTTTTGCCTTTTTCCTTGCTTATTTTGGTCAATAAAAGCAAGGGAAATGCATCCCAGCAAAGTCTGAGAATCGTGACTCGCTGTGCACACGCTGCTTTTTTTTCCTTGCAGATTTTTTGTTGCTGAAAAATGAAGCAGCATGTAAATTGTTGCTGCTTTTTTTTTTTTTTTTTTTTTCTCTGCGTTTCTATAATCCCCTGCAATGCTTTATCACTACAGGGGATTATAGTACAGCACTTTGCCTCATACACCGTGCATACAGCATGGTGTGTGAGGTTCTTTGTAGCTCAGTAACCTGTGGTCATCATGGTGACGACTCAAGGTTGCTATGAAAGGAATCTGGTACCTGTGATTGCATTTCGGGGACCCAATCACTTCCTTCCACCGTTTTGATCCCAATAGCATCGTAACCCTTGTAAAATTGGACAAGGATACAATAACACATAAAGCGGACTCCTGAATTGGTGATGCTCTCCAAAATGGCTGTTCTCCCTCAATTTTCTCCTATTATATATCCTGCTCCCAATTTTCCCTGATCTTGCTCATTCCTACTAGGCCAAACCCTGTTTTTGAACACTGACAAATGGAGTTTCGGTGACCCATAAACATTCGTGGGTGACTGTAATTAAAATTAGCATGTCTCCATATTTTTTTTTCGTATTTGGACATCACTTAGATGAAAAATACGTTTGTGAAAGCCTACCCAGTGGTCAACCATTGCTTCACTTTCCCTAAAGGTGTCCTGATAGCCATTAAAGGGAACCTGTAACCAGTTTTTTGACCTAAAAGCTGCGGCCACCACCATTGGGCTCTTATATACAGCATTCTAACATGCTGTATATAAGAGCTTAGACTGCTGTGTAGAACATAACATTTTTTTTATAATACTCGCCTAAACCGGTCGTTGCGGTGGATGTGACTCAAATGGGTGTCTTCGTCCTCCGGTGCCTCCTCTTTTTCGGCCATCTTTGTCCTCCTTCTGAAGCCTGTGTGCATACACACTTGCCGGTCCCGCGCATGCGCACTTTAATACTTTGATCTGCCCTGCTCAGGACCTGAATACCAGTGAGTGTGTATGACGTCGAACGCGTTACGCACCGCGGCTTCAGAAGTACGACCGAGACTGCGACAAAGATGGCCGAAAGAGGCGGTGCCGACACCTGAGGACGAAGACGCCCATTTGAGCCACATCCACCGCAGCTACCAGTTTAGGTGAGTATTATAAAGTGTGTTTTTTTATGTTTTTCATAGCGGTCTGGCCTCTTATTTACTGTGCAGCATGTTAGAATGCTAGCCCACTTGTGGTGGTCACAGCTTATAGGGCAAAAAACTGGTGACAGGTTCCCTTTAAGGCCTCCATACACGTGAGATAAGTCAGCCCTAACGGCCAATTTAGACCAGAATGAACAATTGTTGGCTGTTTTGGTGAAACCCATTTACCGGTATTTTTATTCTTTTGTTTGTACAAATAGCTGACTGACCGTTATCATTTCCAACACTAATTGGGCATGCTGGGGTGGTTAGTGCTCGCTGCATAAGTGGCTGAAAAATAAAAATTGAACCGTCTGAGATGTTCGTTTTTCTGCTGATTACAAGTGGTCTAGTCAGTTGGACGTTTGCGCGTGTGTATGCTGTCCTTGGCTTTTCCAAATTCTTGTCGATCAGCTGTGTTCCCACAGGAATTCATCTCCGTCGAATAATTTTGTAATGCAGCACTAGTTTTCAAATGACCATCTGTGTATTGTTTGTAGGGTGGGGTCCGCCACACCAGGAGCTGCTCTTACGGGCTCTGTTCCGAGTCAGCTCTTCCCAAATCCTCAGCTGCACACTTGGTAAATCTGTCCGACTACATCTGAACTGTATTCTGTTTCATCCCTCGTGATGCGATCTCCTATTATAGAAACCTGGTTCTCTCGTGAAAAATTGTGGTACAAGAACAAAATGTAATTTTTTTTAAAAAAAAAATCACATTATACCTCTACTTATAAACTGCATATTAATCTGTCCCCAATGAATATTGTTTACAGCTCTGCTGTGTAATTAGTGATAAAAAGCATTCTTTCGAGTCAGTAGGGCGGTGGGTGGAGTGACCCTTGTAAAGGCACCCATTCTCTTCTGATTGCTTCTCTGTATGGTGATGGAGCAGACCTTTCTAAAATCCCACCTGTGCTCTTAATGTTGAATGCCTCTGCCATACGCTGTGAGCTGAGGTGTGTGTGTGTGTGTGTGTGTGTGTGTGTGTGTGTGTGTGTGTGTGTGTGTGTGTGTACCGCCCCGTGCTCGGCCGCAGCCGAGCCGCTCGGATCCGGGCTCGCTGGTGGGTGGCTCGAGCGTCTCCGGACCCGGGGGCCCCGTGGTCACTTTTGATCTGAAAGGGGCTGGCGGTTTAGGGGACGTAGGTGTACGGCCGGAGCCGTGGTTAAGTTTGTGACATCACCCACGGGATGTGGTGAAGGTGGACACCACCGCTGCAGTTACGGGGCACCCGGGGGAGATGGTATGCAGCAAGTTGTTAACCCCCTCCGTGGGCAGGGATGGTAGCCCCGGGACCCATTGGGCTGTGCTGTTGGTTGGTTTGGCGGTGCAGGGAGATGGGCGGCCGGAGGGCACCGGTGTACTCACGATTAGAAACACACACCAGTCTCTGGTAAACAAAGGTGATGGTGGTCGGTGCCCGCAGCCGGCTGCAGTCTGGTCCCCCACCCGGTTGGTGGTCTTTGCCTTTCTCCTGCACCTGTTTGTGATGATGGACTACCTGCGCCTGCAGCGTCAGGAGTCCGCTCCCCGGCTTGTGGATGTCGGAAGAGCCTTTTGCCTGCAGACGCTGGCCCGTGGGATCTCTCTGCCGTGGCGGTGGCTTTCTATCCCCCTCGTTGGGCTGTTGTCTTCAGTCAGGTCTTTGCGTTTTGGACTTTAGGTCCTTTCCCACCCAATCAGTTAATTAACTCAGTCCAGTAGCTTCTGGACCTCGTTTCAGTGTCTGAATACCCCCCTTGTGCTCCGGTTTCCGAGTCGGTTCCCCGGGTCGGTACCGGCGGGCCACTACCCTGTCCCGGTCCACCACGGCCTCCGTATGCCTCCTAGCCAAAGGTGCCTGGGCTCCTACCCTGGCACCTGTCAGTCTGCTACAGGCCTGTCACACAGGCCTGACCTCCTCCACTCCACTCTCAAACTGCACTCTGTGTTCGCCTGAACTCAACTCCACTAACTCAACTGACTGACTGTGTTTTCCTGCTTCAGGCTGTCTGAACTCCTCGGTGGGCGTGTCCAACCGCCTGGCTCCACCCCCTGGTGTGTCCATCTAGCCCTGAGGGAGGTGACTAGTGTTTTAATGGTTTGGCTGCTGACACCTTGTTAGGAGACTGGTGTAGTGCGGGGCTCTAACTGTGACTACCTGGCTGGCCAGGGCGTCACATGTGTATAGCTCAACCTCGCCAAGTTTGCTGCGCATGATCATGACCCTAGAATTTCAGATTTCAGTAGTTAAATTCAAACCCCCACTAAATGGTTCCCTTCTCCCTATTAATAAAAGACTGACACTTCTTCAGGTTGGATAATTTGGCTATGGCAGCCTTTTATTTGACAAGAACATAACCGTAAATACAAACTTGGTAAAGCTATTCGAAACTCTGTTGATTCACTCAGCCAGACAGTAAACCAAAATTGCTCCCAGCCCCAACACATACAGGCTCGGTAGCACCATAACTCGAAGGGTTCCTTTTTTCTCCATTAATAGACTCACATGGAGGGCTTGGCATTCTCTTTTGGGACCCATTCCCCCAAAAAATACCAGATCACCAAGCATTCCTCCACAACTAGTTGATCCATATCGTGATGGATCCACAGGACCAATTTAGAATCAACTTCAAGGACCCACCAAGTACACAAGTCACTATGAGCTGATAACACTCTAATTCCCGCTCATAGAAAAATCTTGAAATTAGGGAGGGCAAGCTGGACTATAACGCTGTCCCCTATGAGTAGGAATGGTGACTACCTTGTCCCTTACAACTGCCTCTACCCCTCCCCATTGCATGGCCTCATCTCCTTTCCAATCTTGGTCATGTCGGCCCCTGCCCATAGCTGTGGTCTAGTTCTACGGCCCCCTCTGGAGCAGGAGTGGCGCACTCTGCACTGGCAGGGGGGGGGGGGGGGGTACATTTTACTCATGCAATGTTATTTTGATAAGGCTGAGGTGCACAGGATGCGTTCTGAGACCGCACCCTAAAAAAGCATGCGCAGGATTTCCAAAATCTCTGCTTGGGCCTGTTAACAAGGATGACTCCACCAGGATACTGTACAACTCCGATAGCGCAGAGGAACAGTTTTTGCACAAGGAGACACTTCTTTTTTTTTTAATTTTATTTATTTTAACAAGTAATCCTGGAAGTTGGCTACAAAAAACCTTTTCCCACAGTTCAGGCTTCAAACATAAAGATAAAAATTTTAATGTTATGGTAAAAAAAATCAACAAGTGAGACACAATTGTAAAGTGGAACGAAATTTTTTGCTTGTTTTAAACTCTTTTAAAAAAATAAATAACTGAAAAGTGGGCCGTGCAATAGTATTCGTCCCCTTTACTTTCAGTGCAACAATCTCACTCCAGAAGTTCACCTGTGTCTAATCAAGTCTCCGTATAAATGCAGCTGCTCTGTGATAGTCTCAGTGTTCTGTTTAGGCCGTGGCCACACGGGGCGCTACTGCGATGCTCGCATGAGACTCGGCTCGCGCTGGCAGCACAGCAGGAGCCGAGTGTCATACGAGTGTGCCTGCATCTGAGGTCCGATCATGTGAGCAGACCTCAGCTGCGAGGGGCGGGCTGGCACGGAGGAGGGGCGGGAGGGATTTATCTCCCTCTCTCCTCTGTAGCCGGCTATTGCCATTCTCGCACTGCACTGACAGTACACCAGTGTACTGCGAGTGCAGTGCGATATATTTTTTTTTTTTTTTTTTCCTCTCGCCCCATTCACTTGAATGGGTGCGAGAGAAAGAGTCTCAGGTTACAATCGCAGCATGCTGCGAATGTTTTCTCGGTCCGATTAGGGCTGAGAAAATAATCGCTCATGTGTGCTGACACACAGGCTAGAATTGGTCCGAGTGGAATGCGATGTTTTATCGCACTCCACTTGCACCGATTTTCTCGCCGTGTGGCTTAGGCCTTAAAGCAAAAAATAGCATCATGAAGACCAAGGAACATAAGGCTGCTTTCACACATCCGGTAGGTGCAGAGCCGGCCAGTCCAGCTCTAAAACCTATGCAACGGATGTGGCGAAAAAGCCGCATCCTTTGCATAAGTTTTTTTAAATGCGGCCCGTCTGGTTTTTGCCGCTTGCGGCATGCTACTGAGCATGCACAGTGGCAAAAACCGCATGCGGCGGCCGGATGCGTTTTTTTTTTTGTTTTTTTTTTTTGCCGCACAAAAAAACGTGCCAGGCAACATTTCATCCGGCCGCTGCATCGGGTAAATCTGCCGCATGCAGCAAAAACCGGATGGAACGCAAGCCCATGCGGCACAATGCGGCACTAATAAAAGTCTATGCAGGAAAAACTCAACCGGCAGCAAAAAAAAAACGGTTGCGTTTTTCCTGCAAAGTGCCGGATTGTGCTGCACAGGAAAAAGCAGAGGTGTGAAAGCAGCCTTACAGGCAGGTCCGTGATGCTGTTGTGGAGAAGTTTAAAGCCAGATTTGGTTACAAAAAGACTTCCAAAACTTTAAACACCCCAAGGAGCACTGTGGAAGTGATCATATTGAAATGGAAGGAGTATCATACCACTGCAAATCTAACAAGACCCGTCCGTCCATCCAAACTTTCATGTCAAACAAGGAGAAGACTGATTAGAGATGCAGCCAAGAGGCCCATGATCACTCTGGATGAACTGCAGAGATCTACAGCTGAGGTGGGAGAGTCTGTCCATAGGACAACAATCAGTCGTACACTACACAAATCTGGCCTTTATGGAAGAGTGCCAAGAAGAAAGCCATTTCTCAAAGATATCCATATCAAGTGTTGTTTAAAGTTTACCACGAGCCACTTGGGAGACACACCAAACATGTGGAAGAAGGTGCTATGGTCAGATGAAACCAAAATCAAACTATTTGGGCACAATGCCAAACGATATGTTTTGGAGTAAAAGCAACACAGCTCATCACCCTGAACACAGCATCCCCACTCTCAAACATGGTGGTGGCAGCATCATGGTTTGGGCTTGCTTTTCTTCAACAGGGGTAGGGAAGATGGTTAAAATTGATGGGAAGATGGATGGAGCCAAGTACAGGACCATTCTTGAAGAAAACTTGTTGGAGTCTGCAACAGACTGGAGACTGTGACTGAGATTTGTCTTCCAACAAGACAATGATATACCCTATGGGAACAAACATGCTAGAAATAGGAGGAAACCCCTATGGCTAAATAGAGCTGTAAGGGAAGCAATAAAAGAAAAACAGAAAGCCTTAAAAGAATTAAAGAGGGTAGGTAGTGATGAGGCATTATATAATTATAGAAAATTAAATAAAATATGTAAAAAGCAAATTAAGTTAGCTAAGTTTGAGACAGAGAGACTCATTGCGAGAGAAAGTAAAAATAATCCTAAAATATTCTTTAACTACATAAACAGTAAAAAACTGAAAAGCGATAGTGTTGGCCCCCTTAAAAATAGTCTTGGTGAAATGGTGGAAGGGGATGAGGGTAAAGCCAACCTGCTGAATGACTTTTTTTCTACGGTTTTTATACAAGAAAATGCCATGGCAGATGACATGACCAGTGATGCCATAAATTCACCCTTGAATATTACCTGCTTAACCCAGCAGGAAGTACGCCGCCGCCTCGAAATCACTAAGGTTGACAAATCTCCGGGCCCGGATGGCATACACCCCAGAGTACTACAGGAATTGAGTTCTGTGATAGATAGACCATTATTTTTAATCTTCTCAGATTCCTTAATAACAGGGTCGGTACCGCAGGACTGGCGCATAGCAAATGTGGTGCCAATATTCAAAAAAGGGACAAAAACTGAGCCGGGAAATTATAGGCCGGTAAGTTTAACCTCTACGGTTGGTAAAATCCTTGAGGGTTTCTTGAGAGATGCTATACTGGAGTATCTCAAGAAAAATAACCTTATGACAGAGTATCAACATGGGTTTATGAGGGATCGATCCTGTCAAACTAATTTGATCAGCTTCTATGAAGAGGTAAGTTCAAGCCTGGACCAGGGAAATGCAGTGGATGTTGTGTATATGGACTTTTCAAAAGCTTTTGATACGGTGCCACACAAAAGGTTGGTACATAAAATGAGAATAATGGGGATAGGGGAAAATATGTGTAACTGGGTTAAAAACTGGCTCAGTGATAGGAAACAAAGGGTGGTTATTAATGGTACGTACTCGGACTGGGTCTCAGTTCATAGTGGGGTACCACAGGGGTCAGTATTGGGCCCGCTTCTTTTCAACATATTTATAAATGACCTTGTTGGGGGCATGCGGAGTAGAATTTCAATATTTGCAGATGATACTAAACTCTGCAGGGTAATCAATAGAGAGGAGGATAATTTTATATTACAGGGAGATTTATGTAAATTGGAGGATTGGGCTGAGAAGTGGCAATTGAAGTTTAATGTAGATAAATGTAAGGTCATGCACTTGGGTAGAGGAAATAACATTTATGATTATGTACTTAATTGTAGAACACTGGGTAAAACAGACACAGAAAAAGACTTGGGTGTATGGGTGGATGGTAAACTTCACTTTAGTGGACAGTGTCAGGCAGCTGCTGCCAGGGCTAATAAAATAATGGGATGTATTAAAAGAGGTATAAGTGTTCATGAAAAAAATATAGTTCTACCTCTGTACAAGTCACTAGTGCGACCGCACTTAGAATACTGTGTACAATTCTGGTCACCGATATATAAGAAGGACATAGCTGAACTGGAGAGGGTGCAAAGAAGAGCGACCAAGATTATTAGAGGAATGGGGGGGCTGCAATACGAAGACAGGTTATTAAACTTGGGGTTATTTAGTCTGGAAAAACGAAGGCTTAGGGGGGATCTAATCACAATGTATAAATATATGAGGGGACAGTACAGAGACCTTTCCAAAGATCTATTTACACCTAGGCCTGCGACTGGAACACGGGGGCATCCGCTACGTCTTGAGGAAAGAAGGTTTAATCATAATCACAGACGAGGATTCTTTACTGTACGAGCAGTGAGACTATGGAACTCTCTGCCGCATGATGTTGTAATGAGTGATTCACTACTAACATTTAAGCAGAGCCTGGATGCCTTTCTTGAAAAATTTAATATAACCAGTTATGTATATTAGATTTTATGACAGGGTATTGGTCCAGGGAACTAGTCTGATTGCCGTATGTGGAGTCAGGAAGGAAATTTTTTCCCCATTGGAACTTGTTTGCCACATTGGGGTTTTTTGCCTTCCTCTGGATCAACATGTTAGGCTACGGGTTGAACTAGATGGACTTAGAGTCTCCCTTCAACCTTAAAAACTATGATACTATGATACTATGAATGATCCCAAACATAAAGCAAAATCTACAATGGAATGGTTCACCAATAAACGTATCCAAGTGATAGAATGGCCAAGTCAAAGTCCAGACCTGAATCCAATCGAGAATCTGTGGAAAGAGCTGAAAACTGCTGTTCACAAACGCTTTCCATCCAACCTCACTCAGCTCCAGCTGTTTGCAAAGGAAGAATGGGCAAGAATTTCAGTCTCTCGTTGTGCAAAACTGATACACATACTCCAAGCGACTTGCAGCTGTAATCGCAGCAAAAGGTGGCGCTACAAAGTATTAACTTAAAGGGGATGAATAATATTGCACGCCCCACTTTTCAGTTATTTATTTTTTTAAAAAGTTTAAAAAGCAATAAATTTCATTCAACTTCACAATTGTGTCCCACTTGTTTGATTCTTCACCATAACATTAAAATTCTAATCTTTCTTTGAGGCCTTAAATGTGGGAAAAGGTTGAAAAATTCAAGGGGGTCTAAATACTTTCGCAGGGCACTGTATAAAGGCTGTGCACATGTGTGTATGTAATGTGTGTTTGCAAGCATAATCTGACTGTGTGCATCAGCATATTTGTGTGTGATGTCCGGTTCCCTTAAAGAATACTCACATTATGTGTGATATATATACATGTGTAAACATTAGCGCATGGATATATAGAGGCATGATCACAATGTATTTGTCATACATAACATGCACTTACTATGAGTGCACTGAGCCACTGCTCTGACCTTGTCAACCTTTAGGGTTCATTGCTCCCCTGGCTCCATCCTATAGGGAATGCGCTGGAGAAGGTGAAGTGCAAACGCTGAGCCTTTTAAAGGGGGTTTTCGCATGAACAAAGCAAATTTTTAAAGTTAATTTTAATCAATAGATCTTGGAATAATAATAATTTCCACAATAAGATGTGATTACATAAAATGTTCCTGTGCTGTGTAATGGCAGCAGTGGCGTAACTAGAGTGCGATGGGCCCCGGTGCGAAAGTTGGACCTGGGCCCCCCTTCGGACGTTGGTCAGATGAACGGGTACCTGTAGCGTTCTAAATCCTATAAAGACATATTAATTGCCCCTTCCCCCGCTTCATTATGCAGTAATGTTCCCAATCCTGGTACATATGTCCCCCATACTGGTATATATGTCCCCATCCTGGTATACATGTTCCCCATCCTGGTATACATGGTATATAACGTCCCCATCCTGGTATATATTTATCCAATCCTGGGCCGATCCTAGTAAAAATGTTGCACATCCTGGGCCCATCCTAATATATGTCTCCCATCCTGATATACAGTATATGTTCCTCATCCTGGTATATATGGTCTGGGACTGTCTCTAATAATTTTAAAAAAATTCTACTCATCTTGCCTCTGCTCCCACATCACTAAGTGTCCTCTGTAGCGAGCGCGGAGTGGCTTGCAGCTGACATTGGAGTGCGTGTCATAGCGCATGACAGTACTACCATGCGCTGCCCCCAGTCATTGTATGGATGTCAGCTCCCAGCCACTGTTTGCCCGGCAGCGTGTATCACAGTGCAGGGACCCAGAGGGTCTATGTGCTGTGATGCATTTTAGCTGGATGTGCGCCCTCAGATGCATATCCAGCTGAAGTAGGAGCTGGGGTTGGCGTGTCCCCTGTACCTTTTGGGCCTGGTAACAATCTCTGCGTGTGTGATTGTTACGCCCCTGCCTGCTCTCATCACTCCATCCACCAACTATTGGCTGCTGAAGTCAGCTCATGTATTGTAAAGATAAAACACGCTCCCAGGACATATTGCATCAAATCTACTTTAGGCTATGTGCCCACATTGCGTTTTTATGTGCAGAAAATCTGCACATAAAACACATGTTTGGAATGGAAAAAAAGCTACTGAAAAACAAGCTTTTTTTATTGCGTTTGCGTGTTTTTTCACCTACTTCTTTTTGAGCGTTTTTTAGTCATGGCGATCATGGGGGTTCAAGAGCTGTATCCCCTGCGGTCACCTGATCTCAAAGCCAGGACCTGGCTCTCGCTGCCAGGAGCAGTACCCGTGCCGCTCTCGGCAGTTTAACCCTCTAGATGCTGCAATCGATGCGATTGCTGCATTCAGAAGGCAGGGAGAGGCATCGCTTACCCCTCTCTGGCGATCGGGTCCCTGTTGTGCAATCACAGGGACCCGATTGCTGCCATGGCAACCCTGGGTCATCACCATGATGACCCCGGTTTACTGAGGTATGCATCGCCTCACAGACCAGGGCACCTACGTCAGCAGAGTTCCCTGCAACAAGGTCCCGCGGTAAAGACCACATGGCCTAGGTGCAGGAAACCCTGGTGACATCACAAGGTGAACTGAGTTCATGGCGGCGGATCTGCAGGACACCCTGGTGATCCGCAGGCATGAACTCGATTCACCGTGTGATATCACCAGACTTCCCAGAAGCAATGTCCTGCAGTAAAGACTGAGATGAGGAAATGGCTGCAGGGAGCCCCAGTGTCGTCAAAAAGAAGATAACACACAAATATTCAACGTGGGCATTACACATGCGTTTTTTTCCTGCATTTTTCACTGACTCCATTGAAGTTAATTGGTGAAAAACCAGGAAAAAATACAGAAACAACTGACACACTGCTTCTATTTTCAGCAACAAAGACTGCAAAAAACAGCGTGGGCACAGCAAGTGAGGATTCACAGACTTTGCTGGGATGATTTTTCTTTGCTTATGATTAAAAAAGCAAGGAAAAACGCATGAAAAAAGCCATGTGTGCACAAGGTCATCTGTGTATGTAGCAGAGCAGTGCACAGTAATTTAGCTGTATTTAGGAACAGGACCTGGCTGTGCTGCTTTCATCAAACTGCTGCACCCTTCCCCCACTGCCCACAGTGTGACTGATTCTGTGGGCTGGCCCCCATCACCTTATCAGCCTCATCCCCCCCCCCCCCTTAAATCCCAAAGTGTCCAAAGCAGCACCTGACATTATTATGGCATCTTACATTAAGATAACATAGAACATAAAGGTCAGATGCACTTTCCTGCCACAGCTCACCCCTCTCCACATGGTCGCACATAACAATATAAACGATCGGACGCTGTCGGTGACTGCACAGAGCGAGGGGGAGGGAGGCAGAGTATATACAGCCATCCTGCACTGCTGGGACAGAGAGACACGGTAAGTGCTGCCGGTCACTGCTCTGCTGCCCTTACCTGATCTATCTCCTGCAGAGGCCGGCAGCACAGTGTACAGTAATCCCATGCAGAAACAGGAGGGGGCGGAGCTCACGCTGCCCGGCCGCTGCTACTGAAAATGCACGAACAGCGCAGCTCCTCTCACTGACAGGAGCCGGCTGCTGATCTGCTGCGCGGGCCCCTAACCCTGAGGGCCCGGTCGCAATCGCGACCCCTGCGACCGCGGTAGTTACGCCCCTGAATGGCAGTGTCTGACTGTACAGGGTCATGGCATGATCACATCACATCTCCTGGGCAGTGGAGAAAGTAAAAAAGTAGAGGCATAATACAAAATAGATAGATAGATAGAGGAGACAATCAAAGACTTCCAAAATCCTCTGGACATACCAATCAGTGTGCTGGAAATAAAAGACAGAATCAAATTTATGAAATGCAAGAAGGCCGCGGGCAGTGACTGCATCCTGCCAGAGATGATCAAATACAGTTCCCCAGATATACATGCAGCACTGGCTAAACTATTCACCCATGTCCTGAGTGGCGGCTACTTCCCAAAGAGCTGGAATCAAGGTCTCATAACGCCCATCTACAAGAATGGAGACAGATATGATCCAGCAAACTACAGCGGGATCTGTGTTAACAGTATTCTGGGAAAACTGTTTAACAGCATTATTAATAAAAGGATCATCACCTTCCTCACCCAGCGGGACACCCTCAGCAGAAGCCAAGCTAGGTTCATGCCAAACCATCGCACCACGGACCACATTTACACCCTGCAAAGCCTCATCAAGACCCACGTCCACGACAAAAAACAGGGGAAAATATTTGCATGTTTTGTGGACTTCAAGAAGACCTTTGACTCAGTGTGGCACCCAGGCCTGTTCCTTAAACTCCTGGAGAGTGGAATAGGTGGCAAAACCTACGACGTGATCAAGAGCTCATACTCTGAGAACCGATGCAGCGTGAAGGTTAATGGAAAGAAGACGGCCTTCTTCCGGCAGTGCCGCGGGGTAAGACAGGGCTGCAGCCTGGGCCCAACTCTATTCAATATCTACATAAATGGACTGGCCTCAGCCTTGGAATCCTCCCCCGCCCCAGGTCTCAGCTTGCATGACCGAGAGGTGAAGATCCTGCTGTACGCAGATGACCTCCTGCTGCTTTCCCCATCCGAGAAAGGCCTCAAAGATAGTCTGGCTGTGCTAGAAACATTCAGCCCCACATGGGCTTTGCCCATCAAACAAAAGAGGACCAAAGTCATGGTGTTTTAGACGAGGAAGTATAACGAAACCTCTTTTCCCTCCCTCACATTAAATGGCACCACGCTGGAGAAGACCAGCAGCTATACCTACCTCGGTCTGGAGCTAAGCCAAACTGGGAGCCTTAAGCAAGCAGCAGAGACCCTGATAGGGAAAGCATGCAGAACCTTTTATGCTATCAGAAGACAACTGTACCACCTCAAACCACCGGTGAGTCTGGCTCAAGATATTCGACAGAGTCATCACCCCTATACTGCTGTATGGCAGTGAGGTATGGGGCCCAGTGACCTATCCAGACCAAACAAAGTGGGATTCCAGTCCAACTGAAGTCTTCCATCTGGAGTTCTGCAAATATCTCCTCCAAGTCCATCACAGCACCTCAAACATAGCCTGTCAGGCAGAGCTGGGCCGATTCCCTTCATGGCTCAGTATACACAAGCGGGCACTATCACACCAGGCACACATACAGAACAACAACCCCCAGCTCCTACCATCATAAAGCCCTGCTGAGCCGGAGCACAGAGCAAGCCAGGAACCCCGGCAGCCAGTACAGCCAAAGTCAGCAACACACCCTGACAAAAGGCCAAACAAAAGAGATCTCAGAGAGCTGCAAGATGCAATACATAGAGGTCTGGAAGAGTGAATTAGAGAACGCCCAGAAACTCACCATCTACCGGTCACTGCGGAGGGCCTACACTCTGGCTCCATATCTACAAAGGTTACGCCACCCCAAAGACAGGCAGACACTTAGCCTGTACAGACTGAGTGCCCACAGTCTAGAGGTGGAAACAGGGCGGCACCGACAGACATTAAAGCTGCGAGAGAAGAGACTGTGCCAGCACTGCCAGCAGGGGGGCTCTGGAGGACGAGGCGCATTTCCTACTGCACTGTGACAAATACTCAGCAGTGAGGGCCTCCCACTTCCAGAAACTTACCGCTCATACCCCGGACTTTCCATCCATGGACGAGGAGAGGAAACTCCGCATCCTACTGGGGGAAGAGGAATCAATGGTGGAGATCGCCGCCCAATATGTCTCCACTTGTCATAAGATGAGGGGTACTAAAGACCTCCAAATGGGCCATCACTCCCTAAATTGTGGCCCAAACACCCCATCCCCACAACCCTAACCCACTCCCCTTTCACACTTCTTCTTTTTTTGCTTTTGGCAATGCTAATAGTTTTTTCGTCCTGCCAATAAAGCCGATTTGATTTGATAGATAGATATAGATATAGATAGATATATATTATAGATATATTATATAGAATAGAGAGAGAACCTGCCACTATCTAATGTAAATAAGGAATAACGTTTGAAACTCCATTCTAAGTCTGAACTGGGTGCAAAAAACCTAAATAAACATCACTATATGAAGATAAGGTATGCACACCAGTGACTATGCAAGGGGAATACATGTAATAGCAGAAACTGCTGTGTGAATACTGACATGAAAATCCAATAGCTATATGTAAGAATGAAATGTGAAAAATGGAACCTGCATTACTGCCATGAACATATGAACAAAGAGAAATTTACCTACTGAATTGATCAATTCAATAGAGCCCCAACACTACGCCAAAGTATTTCTCTATGGGACCCCAACGTAGAGAAATAATTTCTCTTTGTTCATATGTTCATGGCAGTAATGCAGGTTCCATTTTTCACATTTCATTCTTACATATAGCTATTGAATTTTTCATGTCAGTATTCACACAGCAGTTTCTGCTATTACATGTATTCCCCTTGCATAGTCACTGGTGTGCATACCTCATCTCCATATAACGATCTAATGTAACACCCCCCACTCCCTCCCCCTACATATTATACACTTGCACCCTTTAGTGCCTCTCATATGGCATTAAAGCGTGTTAAGCCTAATTTTAGCCTAATAAATACATTTTAAAAAAAATGTGGGGTCCTGCCTATTTTTGATAGCTAGCCAAGGTAAAGCAGACAGATGCAAGTTGGTATTATCAGGCTGGGGAGGTCAATGGTTATTGGGCCCTTCCAAGCCTAAAAATACCAGCCCACAGACGCCCAAGAAGTAATGTGCCAGTTTTGGCGCTTCACCTGTGATCTTCCTGATTTTGCCCTGGTGCGGTTGCAATCAAGGTAATGGTAGTTGGGTTGTTGTCTGCTGGCATCAAGCCTTGGTGTTAGTAGTGGAGAGATGTCTATCAGACACCTCCATTACTAACCAAGTAAGTGAAAAGAAAAAAAAAACACATTGTTTATGTGAAGTACCACTCCTCCATACTTTCCATGGTTCACAATTTTATTAAAAAGCTTTGTAGGTCCACCATAGTTAAGAGATTTCAACCAAAGTAACAAATGGAAACCTGAAAGACACAAAAAAAGAGACCTAAAAACAAGACACTGTCCCTCGTTCCCTAATTTTTTAGAAAGCAAAGTTCCCAGCTCCGATGTAGTTCAGTGGTTCCCACAAAGGTCTTTGATTTACCTAGATCAAAGGCTGTGGAGCCTCAGAACGAGGCTCAAGGCTTTGAGCACCAGCTGCGCCCTGTGAGACCCAGGACACTGATGAGAGGTGACATGCCTGACACCGCTACTCATCAGAGTTCCGGGTCTCGTGGAGCACAGAATCAGTGGCTGATTCTCAAAGCCTTTGGATCCTCGTTCTGATGCGCCATAGCTTCTGATCTAGGTAATCAAAGAACGTTGTGGGAACCGTTTGACTAAGTCAGACCTGTGAACTGTCCTTTCTAATAAGATGGTGAATGAGGGACAGTGATATATTTTTTTTTTTTTATATGTCTATCAGGTTTCTTATTGTGGACTGTTGGAATCCCTGAGCTATGGTGGACCAGCTTGTGTGTTTTATTTAAAAAAATAATATTGAACCAGGGAAAGTGTGAGGGAGTGGTATTCAAATTAACAATTTTGCATATATTTTTTTTTTTTTTTATCTTCTTTTCACTTACTGGGTTAGTAATGGGGGTGTCTGATAGACATCTCTCCATAATTAACACCAGGGCTTGATGCCAGCTGACACGAAACCAACTACCATTAACCCGATTGCCACCGTACCATGGCAATCGAGAAGAGCCGAGGCGAAGTGCCATAATTGGAGCATCTAATATCTGCCACTTCTGGGGTGGCTGCTGGCTGCTATTTGTAGGCTGGGAAGGACCCAAAAATCATAGACCTTCCCAGCCTGATTATTATGTTTATATTATATATTTAAAAAAAAAATGTATTAGGTTAAACCAGGCTAAGTACCCTTTAGTGCCACATGAAAGGCAATAAAGGATGCAAGTGTAGAATATGTAGGTGAATGTGACATTATATAACTCCAGGATATCTATCTATCTAATATATTTCTATCCTCTATCTAGCTATATCTTATATATTTTTTTGTATGTATATTGGGACTTTTGAACTCTTTACCTTGTGCAACTTTCCTGTTTGTTCTGATGCCTGTGTTTCAACCAACTTGATTGATACCTGATATGTTTTGTTTAGATATGTATTTTTATTTTTTTGGGTGCGCTTACGTTGCTTAAATACTAAAAACGTGTGCATTTTTCTGTTCCATATTATTCATGCAATGCAAGTCTATGGAGAAAGTCCACACTGAAAACCCAGCATTACCCGTAAGATAAAATGATGTGCTGTGTCTTAAAAAAAAACGCACTGTAGGTCAGTTTACGCAGCATAAAAAAAGAGTGCTGGCAGCCAAGTACAGGGCTGGCTAGGAAATGAGGATTTGCAATAGACTTTCACAGAAGATTTTACTTTTTGCGACAATTGAACTGAAGTCTGTTTGCTGCTCTTGTGCTATTATTCTTGTTATGAAATGACAGGGATTGTCAGGTGCTATATCTTTATCGATCTATATATAAAGTACTGATAATGCTGTACTTCTAAATTGATATTAAATGCTGCATACTGGCAGGCCCATGTAATAGATATCATATAAGTTTGTTGTGGGCTCTGTTGAAATGTAACTATGCAACACCAAAGTATAGGGGAAGTGGAGAAGGCTGTAAATTGCCATTCTTGCAAATCTACTCTATTGTGAAAAGCCCCATGCACTCAGACTAAAACCGTCTGAACCTGCACATTTTGGGGGCTTTTTTGAGTATGCATAAAATATAAGCCCTATTCCAAAAATAAGCACTAGTTGCGGTTCCTTAATGAAGTGTGCAAGCAGCTGAAAAAAGTTAAAGAATACAGCAGGACTATTCAACAAAGAAAGCAGACAACCCCCCCCCCCCCCCCCGCCCCACTCTCCATATCCCAAACAATTACAGTAAGCAAGTTCCGATGGTGGATGGGCTCTCACACAGAGATCTGCATTGTTGTCCAGTCCCTTGCCATTCTAGCTCAATTGCACTGCAGCTGTCACAAGCGGATCAAGTACCAGTATCACTCCGTGAGAGTCACCAGGGGAAGCCAATCGGGAGACTTGACAGCGACCCAGATTTGTATGTGAGAGCCCATTCACATGACAACTCTAATTGTTTGTCATTTGGAAAGTGTTCTTTTAGTTGGTGTTTACTTTATTTTGGGTGTAAACTTAGCAATACATAGAGAATAATAAATGTAAGTAGGTAATTTTAAACCTTTTTTAAATATGGTATATACCCACCACTATAGAAACCGGTTCTGCTCCATGAGAATAGTAGATCTGATAAGAGAATGTGCATCTGAACCAGCAATAGGATTAACACAACATGTTAATGTTACAGAATGTGATGACATGGTTAGATTTGAATAAATGTGGTTTGTTGTTCATGGAAAAATATTAACACATCCCCTAAAAATAAGCCCTAGCGCATCTTTCGGAGCAAAAAAAAAAAAATATAAGACGCTGTCTTATTTTCAGGGGAAACACTGCAACTCTGCATGTACAGTCATACATGAAGGACTATCAATCACTAGTAGGACCACCCACTGGATTCCTGCATATAACACCATGGATTTCAGTGAATAAAAAAAACAAATTTTACTAACCATTTTCCCACAAACCTACAGTCATATGAAAAAGTTTGGGCACCCCTATTAATGTTAACCTTTTTTCTTTATAACAATTTGGGTTTCTGCAACAGCTATTTCAGTTTCATATATCTAATAACTGATGGACTGAGTAATATTTCTGGATTGAAATGAGGTTTATTGTACTAACAGAAAATGTGCAATCCGCATTTAAACAAAATTTGACCAGTGCAAAAGTATGGACACCCTTATCAATTTCTTGATTTGAACACTCCTAACTACTTTTTACTGACTTACTAAAGCACTAAATTGGTTTTGTAACCTCATTGAGCTTTGAACTTCATAGGCAGGTGTATCCAATCATGAGAAAAGGTATTTAAGGTGGCCACTTGCAAGTTGTTCTCCTATTTGAATCTCCTATGAAGAGTGGCATCATGGGCTCCTCAAAACAACTCTCAAATGATCTAAAAACAAAGATTATTCAACATAGTTGTTCAGGGGAAGGATACAAAAAGTTGTCTCAGAGATTTAAACTGTCAGTTTCCACTGTGAGGAACATAGTAAGGAAATGGAAGAACACAGGTACAGTTCTTGTTAAGCCCAGAAGTGGCAGGCCAAGAAAAATATCAGAAAGGCAGAGAAGAAGAATGGTGAGAACAGTCAAGGACAATCCACAGACCACCTCCAAAGACCTGCAGCATCATCTTGCTGCAGATGGTGTCACTGTGCATCGGTCAACAATACAGCGCACTTTGCACAAGGAGAAGCTGTATGGGAGAGTGGTGCAAAAGAAGCCGTTTCTGCAAGCACGCCACAGACAGTTGCCTGAGGTAAAGAAGAATCAGTGACGAAGTTGAAGTTACGCAGGAGATGGATATTTCAACAAGACAATGATCCAAAACACCACTCCAAATCTACTCAGGCATTCATGCAGAGGAACAATTACAATGTTCTGGAATGGCCATCCCAGTCCCCAGACCTGAATATCATTGAACATCTGTGGGATGATTTGAAGCGTGCTGTCCATGCTTGGCGACCATCAAACATAACTGAACTGGAATTGTTTTATAAACAGGAATTGTCAAATATACCTTCATCCAGGATCCAGGAACTCATTAAAAGCTACAGGAAGCGACTAGAGGCTGTGATTTTTGCAAAAGGAGGATCTACAAAATATTAATGTCACTTTTATGTTGAGGTGCCCATACTTTTGCAGCGGTCAAATTTTGTTTAAATGTGGATTGCACATTTTCTGTTAGTACAATAAACCTCATTTCAATCCAGAAATATTACTCAGTCCATCAGTTATTAGATATATGAAACTAAAATAGCTGTTGCAGAAACCCAAATTGCTATAAAGAAAAAAGGTTAACAGTAATAGGGGTGCCCAAATGTTTTCATATGACTGTATATATTAGTCTGATCAGCTCCTTCTGGTCTATAACATCCTAAAAAGTTGAGTTGGGGCTGAGTAAGATCAAGGCTTTGGCCAACACATATACAGTGCCTACAAGTAGTATTCAACCCCCTGCAGTTTTAGCAGGTTTGATAAGATGCAAATAAGTTAGAGCCTGCAAACTTCAAACAAGAGCAGGATTTATTAGCAGATGCATAAATCTTACAAACCAACAAGTTATGTTGCTCAGTTAAATTTTAATAAATTTTCAACATGAAAGTGTGGGTCAATTATTATTCAACCCCTAGGTTTAATATTTTGTGGAATAACCCTTGTTTGCAATTACAGCTAATACTCGTCTTTTATAAGACCTGATCAGGCCGGCACAGGTCTCTGGAGTTATCTTGGCCCACTCCTCCATGCAGATCTTCTCCAAGTTATCTAGGTTCTTTGGGTGTCTCATGTGGACTTTAATCTTGAGCTCCTTCCACAAGTTTTCAATTGGGTTAAGGTCAGGAGACTGTCTAGGCCACTGCAACACCTTGATTTTTTTCCCCTCTTGAACCAGGCCTTGGTTTTCTTGGCTGTGTGCTTTGGGTCGTTGTCTTGTTGGAAGATGAAATGACGACCCATCTTAAGATCCTTGATGGAGGAGCGGAGGTTCTTGGCCAAAATCTCCAGGTAGGCCGTGCTATCCATCTTCCCATGGATGCGGACCAGATGGCCAGGCCCCTTGGCTGAGAAACAGCCCCACAGCATGATGCTGCCACCACCATGCTTGACTGTAGGGATGGTATTCTTGGGGTCGTATGCAGTGCCATCCAGTGTCCAAACGTCACGTGTGTGGTTGGCACCAAAGATCTCGATCTTGGTCTCATCAGACCAGAGAACCTTGAACCAGTCTGTCTCAGAGTCCTTCAAGTGATCATGAGCAAACTGTAGACGAGCCTTGACATGACGCTTTGAAAGTTAAGGTACCTTACGGGCTCGTCTGGAACGGAGACCATTGCGGTGGAGTACGTTACTTATGGTATTGACTGAAACCAATGTCCCCACTGCCATGAGATCTTCCCGGAGCTCCTTCCTTGTTGTCCTTGGGTTAGCCTTGACTCTTCGGACAAGCCTGGCCTCGGCACGGGTGGAAACTTTCAAAGGCTGTCCAGGCCGTGGAAGGCTAACAGTAGTTCCATAAGCCTTCCACTTCCGGATGATGCTCCCAACAGTGGAGACAGGTAGGCCCAACTCATTGGAAAGGGTTTTGTACCCCTTGCCAGCCTTGTGACCCTCCACGATCTTGTCTCTGATGGCCTTGGAATGCTCCTTTTGTCTTTCCCATGTTGACCAAGTATGAGTGCTGTTCACAAGTTTGGGGAGGGTCTTAATTAGTCAGAAAAGGCTGGAAAAAGAGATAATTAATCCAAACATGTGAAGCTCATTGTTCTTTGTGGCTGAAATACTTCTTAATACTTTAGGGGAACCAAACAGAATTCTTGTGGTTTTGAGGGGTTGAATAATAAATGACCCTCTGAATAAACTTTTCACAATTTAAAAAAAAAAGAAATAACATTCTTTTTTGCTGCAGTGCATTTCACACTTCCAGGCTGATCTACAGTCCAAATGTCACAATGCCAAGTTAATTCAGAATGTGTAAACCTGCTAAATCTGCAGGGGGTTGAATACTACTTGTAGGCACTGTAAGTAGTATCAAGCCCTTTGTAGGTTTCACTTTTATCATTTGTATAATAAGATTTTTCTTTAATCGTTTCCCCCTATGCTGGACTCTACTCTTATTGGAAAATGACCCAGACCTCGCAGAGAGCACCATATATTTTTGGTATAGGTGGACAGAAGACGTCTCGTGCTGTTCTTGGTTTTGTCTTCGCGTTCCCATGGTTGCTGTTAACGGCCTCCAAGGTATTACCCAAATTATGTTGTCTCCGATCCCATCTGTTGCAGTGTGATGTTCCCTCAGCTGATACTGACTGCCAAAGGTGTAGACATGGCTACAGAGTCTACTCCATTGGAACTTCATACACTTAATGTGTTGTACAGGAGCGATATATGTATATGTATGTATGTGTATATGTACAGTATGTATATATATGTACAGTATGTGTATATATGTACAGTATGTATATATACTGTATGTGTAGTGTGTACAGTATGTGTACAGTGTATGTATGTGTGTAGTGTGTGTACAGTGTGTATGTATGTACAGTGTGTGTGAACAGTGTACAGTGTGTGTGTGTGTGTGGTGTGTACAGTGTGTGTACAGTATTTGTGTAAAGTGTATTATATTTTAAATATAACACACATTCAGGAGGTGCTTCTCAATAAGTTACCTATTTTCTGGTGTATAAGACGACCCCCAACTTTTCCAGTTAAAATATAAGGTTTGGGATATATATTGGGTATATGTATACACTTGAGTGTAAGCTGACCCGAGTAATGTGCCCATTGTTTAATCATGTCCCCTGTAGGGCTGAGCGGATCTGGACTGTAAAAGTCCGGATCTGCGCGGTTTCAACGCTATCCGGGCGCCGGACCCAGGCGTGGGATTCCGGGTGCACAATCTGGATTTGGCAATTAAAGTTAAAATAAACAAAAGAAGAAATAAATGAGAATTTCATACTTACCGAGACTCTGTGTTATGGCAGCATACTGCTTCCGGGTCGCACATTCACTTCCTGTACTGTGCATCGCATACACACAGCTTTCCGTGTTTTTCCCGCCCACCGGCCGTCCTCTCCTCTGTGACTGGTTGCAGGCTCACAGTCTCTGCTGCAGTCATCACTCATCGCAGCTCAGTCATATGCTACACTCAGAGCTGGCAGTCTTCTCTATGGCTGCTAGCTGTGAGATGTAGCAGAGCTGGATGTGTCGTCGTGCGACCTCGGGTGGATTACGACGGAGCTGCAGGGTGTTGGTGGTTAACAAAGTGGTGAAGGAGGGCGTGTTTTGTACTTTATTCCAAATAAAGGATTTTTCTGTGTCTGTGTTTATTTACATTCATTTACAGGTTTGTGATGCAGGTATCTTAAGGCTATGTGCCCACTTTGCCGTGGATTTCTCGCGGAAAAGCCGCGGATTTTCCAGAAATCTGCAGCACAGCTACTCCCCAGCCTTTTCTATGGCATTTGGGAAATGCTGTGCCCACGCTGCGGATTTTTCCGCAGCGGAAATCGTGCGGATTTTCGTGCGGAAAAATCCTCAGCATGTCAATTATTGTTGCGGATTTCTCCGCAGGGTACTTACCTGCCTTGATAGAGACCCGAGTCACTTTCTCCGTCCGGTGTAGCGGCAGCAGCGCGGTGGATCCAGCCAGGTACAGGAAGGAAGAGGTGGGCGGGGCCTGCACGAGCTCCGGTCATGTGACAGCCGGAGCTAGTTCAGGCCCGCCCACCTCCAGCACAGTGAACTAGACGCTGCCTGACAGTGACTCGGCCGCCGGAAAGCGAGGTGCTGCATGATGGAGGTAAGTATGAGCAACCCCGATCACTGCAGCACTTGTTCTGCATTGAGGATGCAGTGCCGAAGCTATGGTACTGTATCCTCAATGCAGAATGCCCGCACCATATCCGCACGACATTCCGCTGTATATCCGCAGCATTGAAACAGAGAAAGTTCTGTTGCGGATTTCTGGGAGCTCTTGCGGAATGTCTTGCGGATATATCCGCAGGACAATGTCCCCGTGGGCACATAAGGCCCCTTTACACACTGAGACTTTCTAGCGATCCCACCAGCGATCCCAACCTGGCCGGGATCGCTACAAAGTCTCTGGTGAGTCGCTGGTGAGCTGTCAAACAGGCAAACCTGGAAAACGACGCAACAGCGATACGGACCTGCAGAACGACCTAGCTATTCATTGGGGACGTTGTAAAGCAGCTTTTTGAAAGGGAAGTCGCTAACGAAGTCACTGTAAAGGCCCCGTTACACACTGAGACTTTCTAGCGATCATGCTGCACTGCGGGAAACAAAGGACCAAAGAATAGTCTTGAGAGATGTGTAGTGATCAGCAACCTCACAGCAGGGGGCAGGTCGCTGATGTGTTTCACACACTGCAATGTCGCTGGGGAGGTCGCTATTACGTCACAAAACCGGTGACGTTACAGCGATGTCGTTTGCGATGTTGCAGTGTGTAAAGGGGCCTTTAGACACCTGTGCCATCACAAACCTATGGTTTAGTAGCAGCTGTGCGCTGTTATTAACACCTTATTACCCCGATTGGCACTGCATCAGGCCAAAGGAAAGGGCCGGTAATGCATCGGGATTGTCACATCTAATAGATGCGGCAATACCGGGCGGCTATGGGCTGAGAATACCAGCCCCCAGCTGGCATTATCATGGCTGGGGATGAAAATTGGGGGGGGGGGGGGGGAAGGACTGCACGTCAGGTTTTTTTTTTTAATTAACAAAAGAATGGCCACATGCAGTCCCTCTTCTTTTGATACACAGACAAGATAAGCACAGGGCTGGAGCTGCAGCCTGCTTATCTGTGCTGGGTGTCAGAATACGATTTCACACGATTTCAGCACCAAATGTGCACCTACTAGCAAAAAAATTGGGCAAAAAAAAACGGCAAACAAATGCGTCAAAACACCGCAGTTTTTGCCAGGAGGTGTAGATTGGATGCAGGGATATGGTGTAAAAATTTCAGCACCAAATTTGCGTCCCTTGGCCCAAAAATGAAGAGAAGAGAAAAAAAAAAAAATTCTGCCAGCAGGTGGAAATTTGGTGCTGAAATCTGGTGCAGACGATTTCAGCACCAAATGTGCACCTCCTGGCAAAAAAATGCGTCAAAACACCACGTTTTTTTTTTTTTGCCAGGAGGTGCATTTTAGATGCAGGAATAATATGGTGTAAAAATTTCAGCACCAAATTTGCATCTCTTGGCCAAAAAACTGATTTTCTGCTAGGAGATGCAGGTCTGTGAACTCAGTGACCTCCACCTGACGTCAGGTTACCTGCGATTACAGGTGAAGGACCGTGGCAACCTCCAGCTGTGACCGCAAATGACCTGAATGATGTCACCGCTCAGTGTGCAGCTCATTAATTCTCTGGAGCTCACAGAGAGCGGTCGTTCTCTATGGCCTCTCTGTGATATTCAGATGTAGCAGAGCTGAAGCAGCATGGGACCTCGTGTGGATTACGCCGGAGCTGGAGGGCTGTGTTGAGGGTTAAAAAAGTGGTTAAGCAGGGGGTGTTTTGTATTTTATTCCAAATAAAGGATTTTTTCTGTGTGTTTATTTGCTGTAATTTACAAGTTTGACACTGCATCAGGCCACCGGGAAGGGCCGGTATCGCACCGGGATTGTCACATCTAATAGATGTGGCAATACCGGCGACTGTAGGCTGAGAATACCAGCCCCCAGCCGGTGTTATGGCTGGGGATGAAAATTGGGGGGGAACGCACGACTTTATTTATTTATTTATTTATTTATTTATTCATTCATTCATTTATTTATTTATTTATTTAAATAAAACAAAAAGCCGCATGCGGTTTCTCTTAGACCAGATTCACACTTGCGAGAGTCTGCCATGGCATCACCAAACCTCGCACGTGTGACTGTGGGTACTGGATACACAGCACAGATACAGCCCGACAGCTGGGGTTGCAGCCGCGGGCTATATCTGTGCTGCCGATTTTGTTTTATTTGTTTATTTTTTACCACGATACTGAACGGCAGACACTTGCACTGCTTTCCCCGCCCACCGGCCGTTTTACCACCTGTGATTGGTTGCAGTCAGGTGACACGCTGCTACTTCGGGTGGGGGCGCGTCTAACTGCAACCGATTTTCATGCGCCGGTGGGTGGGCAAAGTAGTGAATATTGAATTGTCGACTCCGGAAGGGAAAAGCATGACCCGGAAGGAGTTTGCCGCCATGACACCGCCTTGGTGACTACACCGCGCGCTACTGCCCCCCCTATTCCCTCTACAAACTTTTTTTTTATCTCCGGATTCTGGTGCCCATTGACTTAAATGGCACCGGATTCAGGAGCGGATCGGTCTTCTTTTTAAATCTGTCAGTGATCCACCGGTCCCGGTTTTTGGGGCGTTTGATTAGCTCTAGTCCTCTGCTGTAATGTCCCCTGCAGTAATGAGCCCATTGTTTAATAATGTCCCCTACTGTAATGTCTCCATTGTACAGTAATGTCCCGTGCAGTAATGTCTCCATTGTTTAATGTCCTCCTGCTGGTTCCCTTCTCACATGCAGCTGATCGTACCCATGATCAGGGTTCAGCACACTGCAGTTTCTCGTTGTATTGTCCCTATGGAGGACGCATGCAAATCCGCAGCAAACAATTGACATGCTGCGGTCTAGAAAGCTGCACTGCAGGTCAGTGTTTGCTGCGGGCCTCGCACGCACATTGGGTACGGGATTTCTAACTTCCTGTATATAAGAGCCCAGACCGCTGTTTAGAACGTAAAAATTACTTTATAATACTTAAACGGTCGAAATGGTGCAGACTGGTCGGATGGGTGTCTCCATTCTCCGGTACCTTCTCTTTCGGCCATCTTTGTCCTCCTTCTTCTGAACCTAGTGTGGATGACCCATCCCACACAATGCACACACGCCGGCATTGAGGTCCTGTGCAGGCGCATTTTGATCTGCCCTGAGCAGGGCAGGTCAAAGTATTGTAATGCGCCTGCGCAGGATCTCAAGGCAGGCGTGTGTGCATGACGTAGGACGCGTCATGCACCCAGGCTTCAGAAGAAGCAGGACAAAGATGGCCGAAAGAAGAGACGCCGCACCCAGAGAACGGAGCCACCCATATGACCTGTCTGAACCGTACCAACCATTTAAATATTATAAAGTCATTTTTATGTAGTACACAGCGGCCTGGGATCTTATATAGAAGATGTTAGAATGCTGTATGTAAGAGCCTAGTGGTGTCCGCAGCTTATAGGCCCCAAATCTGGTGACAGGTTCCCACATACTGCGTTCTTGATGCGGTTTTTGGCTCCGCTTTGTCACAAATCTGCACGTCTACACTTATGACGGCAAAGTCAATGAGAATTCTGAAGTACTGTGCGCACGGTGCTTTAATTTTTCCTTGTAGATTTGGTGCAGAAAATTAATCTGCAGCATGTCCATTCTTGGTACGTTTTCCCTGCACTTTTCAGCCCTTCCACCCATTAACTTCATTATGAAAAACGCGTAGGTTTTTTGGTGCTTTTTTTTTTTTTTTTTTTTTCTGCCAGAAGGTGCAGATTTGATGCAGAAAATGTCTGCACCAAATATTCAGCGTGCTCATATAGATGAAGAAATAAAAAGCTTAAGCGCTTTAAATCTAAGTCCTCTGCCTCCTGTGTTATATTTGCCCTATGGCGGCTACATCATTTGTTGGTGTCTTTACTGTCCTGCAGCACCATCTGGTGCCTGTAACTTCTGACTGGCTGGAAGTTATAGTTGTGCTGAGGGCTTGTGACGCAACCTTTATGAGAGCCATAATGAGGCTCTCATAGAGTTGCATTGATTTGTGACCTCCAGTGTACCATGAAACACTGGAGTTGCCGGTGGGTCACAAATTGCTGGTGATCAACAGATGTGGCACTGGAAAAAGTTGAAGACGGTGGCAGGAGACTATAATACAGGGGTCTAAGATGTAAAGTGCCACTCAAGTGCTGAAATAAAAAAAAATTACTCTGGAGTGATGCCTTAATTGAGCGAGTTTGATCCGTGACTCTGATTAAAAAAAACTGGACATGTCTCATTTTTAATTTTGGAGGCCACTCTGTCCACAAGAATACACAGATCTGTGAACAATCACGAGAGAGAGAGAGAGAGAGTGTTTCAGGAGATGTTTCGTACAGCAATTTTACAGCAAACTGGATCATTCAAGCCGCATACAACCACAACTGTGAAAACCGGATCCGGAGCCCATTGAAATACATTGCAGCAACTGCTGCAATGTACAGGAACCGGTGACATGCAGTTTTTGAACAGAGGTGAAAAACGCAACATGTTGCATTTTTGACAAAAGGTAAAAAACTGCAACTCACCGGATCCTGACACTGCCGCATGCAAACGCATGTTGCCGCTAGTCCATTGCCATTGCATTGAGCAGACAACGGATCCGGTAACATGCGTTTTGCGTTTTTTTTGCCGACCGGCAGAAAAACGCTGATGTGAAACCAGCCTTAGCTTGGTTATCAGCCAATGTTGATTTAGGATGGATTCCTTCATGACCACTGGCTGGAAGCTTCATGATATTTTCAAGGTGGCTTATATAGTCATCCTGTAAGTAACTGTGACCTCCAGGCACATTTGCACAGCACTTGCACACATGCCTCTATTCTAGGCCTTCCTGGTCAAAAGTCCACTCCATATGTAGACAGAATCACCTCCCTATTTATTTTGTCATTTGTATGTTTCACTTTCACTTTCTCACGAGGATATTCCCGAAGGTGCAGAGTTGAAGCTGAATTTGTTTTTTAATAGCTTTGATTCTATACTTCAGCGTTTTGTCTTGTTTTCATTGCACTGCTGGAGTGGTGCTTTAACTGTAAGTCCCCTGCTGTCATATGCTCAGCTTCCAGCAGCTTCATCTTCTGCTTCTCCCAGTTAAAATAAAAGACCCTGTACTCTCATACCAGTCTGGTGCCATTCGAGTGGTGTCCGAGCTTGCGGTGCTGGGGCTCACTTTAGGATTGTGATGTCACGTGATCCCCGCTTCCAAACACTGCCGTTTTTTTCTCTCTCTGCCTTCGGACCAAATGAGTTAATCTACTGGAAGTGACGCTGTGGCTGCCACTCACTTCCTGTTTGCTCATTTAGTCCGAAGACTCGGAGAGAGAAGCCGGCAGTGATTGAATGCGGGGATCACGTGACGTCACAATGTCACGTGAGCTCCAAACCACTGTTACTGTCAGTTCTGGAACGGCGCCAGAATGGGAGGTGAGTACAATATCTTTTATTTTAAGTGGGGGAAACAAGTAGAATCAGATGGGGTTGTCCTAGTGGTGTACAATCCCTTTAAATCTGTGTTAATTCTGCAGCATATTCAGTCTTAAGGCTGCTTTACACACGTCTATTTCATGTGTGATCGCACCCGCCCACATTGTTTGTGCGGCACGGGCAATTTGTTGCCCGTGTTGCACAAAGTCAGTAACCCCCGTCATACTTGCCTCCCGAACTACCTCAATGTGGGCGGCGAACATCCACTTCCTGAAGGGGGAGGAACACTCTGCGTCACAGCGACGTCACACAGCCGCCGGCCAATAGACGCGGAGGGGCGGAGATGAGCGGGATGTAACATCCCGCCCACCTCCTTCCTTCCGCATTGCCGGCGGGACGCAGGTTAGCTGCAGTTCATCGTTCCCGGGGTGTCACACGGAGCGATGTGTGCTGCCTCGGGAACAATGAACAACTGGCGCGCAGAAGGACGTTCGATATTTTGAAAATGAGCGACGTGTCAACGAGCAACAATATGAGTATTCTTGCTCGTTCACACTCGCTCGTAGCTGTCACACGCTACGATATACGGATAAGGCTGCACATCAAACTTAGATAATGGTATAATGCCTCAAGCATATGGACAAATATTGGAATATACAATGAAAAATGCTACTTGCTAATTTGAACATGTGAATAATGAATTGCATACCTGCCATGAATATTAGGAAAAAGGAGATATTTAGCAATCGCATTGATCAATGTAACTGAGCCCCAAGGCCTCGTCAAGGCATATCTCTATATTGGGGTCCCTAGCTCTGTGACCCTAACTGTGTGTCATCTCATTGCAATTAAAAACTGCTATGGGTGGAGAGGGGTAACTAAGGACTTTCTTATATAGGAGATGGAAAAAACATGGCCGAAAGGGGCGGAGCTGTGTTCACATTCAGAAAAAAACTACATATAACTGAATAGGATAACTGAAGTGAGCACTAATATATATATTATGAGTGCAAGCCAAAAATTACATACTATATACGGATAAGGCTGCACATCAAACTTAGATAATGGTATAATGCCTCAAGCATATGGACAAATATTGGAATATACAATGAAAAATGCTACTTGCTAATTTGAACATGTGAATAATGAATTGCATACCTGCCATGAATATTAGGAAAAAGGAGATATTTAGCAATCGCATTGATCAATGTAACTGAGCCCCAAGGCCTCGTCAAGGCATATCTCTATATTGGGGTCCCTAGCTCTGTGACCCTAACTGTGTGTCATCTCATTGCAATTAAAAACTGCTATGGGTGGAGAGGGGTAACTAAGGACTTTCTTAACTAAGTCCTTAGTTACCCCTCTCCACCCATAGCAGTTTTTAATTGCAATGAGATGACACACAGTTAGGGTCACAGAGCTAGGGACCCCAATATAGAGATATGCCTTGACGAGGCCTTGGGGCTCAGTTACATTGATCAATGCGATTGCTAAATATCTCCTTTTTCCTAATATTCATGGCAGGTATGCAATTCATTATTCACATGTTCAAATTAGCAAGTAGCATTTTTCATTGTATATTCCAATATTTGTCCATATGCTTGAGGCATTATACCATTATCTAAGTTTGATGTGCAGCCTTATCCGTATATAGTATGTAATTTTTGGCTTGCACTCATAATATATATATTAGTGCTCACTTCAGTTATCCTATTCAGTTATATGTAGTTTTTTTTCTGAATGTGAACACAGCTCCGCCCCTTTCGGCCATGTTTTTTCCATCTCCTATATAAGAAAGTCCTTAGTTACCCCTCTCCACCCATAGCAGTTTTTAATTGCAATGAGATGACACACAGTTAGGGTCACAGAGCTAGGGACCCCAATATAGAGATATGCCTTGACGAGGCCTTGGGGCTCAGTTACATTGATCAATGCGATTGCTAAATATCTCCTTTTTCCTAATATTCATGGCAGGTATGCAATTCATTATTCACATGTTCAAATTAGCAAGTAGCATTTTTCATTGTATATTCCAATATTTGTCCATATGCTTGAGGCATTATACCATTATCTAAGTTTGATGTGCAGCCTTATCCGTATATAGTATGTAATTTTTGGCTTGCACTCATAATATATATATTAGTGCTCACTTCAGTTATCCTATTCAGTTACACGCTACGATATGTCTAACGATACCGGTTGTGCGTCACGACGTGACCCCGACGACATACGTAAGATATATCGTAGCGTGTAAAGCCCACTTAAGTCCATATCTTCTGTCTCGACAACATATATCTATATGTTCCCTAAGGTTTCATTCAGATGTCAGTGATTATTACAGAGCATATCCTACACATTGCAGTGTTAAAGAGGATGTCAAATACTTGGATAACCCCTTCTCATTCCTCATGTTTTCCCCTATTAAAATGAAAAATGCTCATATTCACCTCCACTCCAGTTGCAGCAGTGTCTGTCCTCTCTCTTTCCCAGTGATCATGTGAGGTTGTGATGTCACACGGACTGCCCGTTCAATCACTTTCTCTCTCCCCACCTTTGGAGGTGGCTATCCTTGACCCCCAGTTGATGGCTTGCACATCTGAAGGTGGAGACAGTGACACCTGCGGTGACTGTGTGCAGGGCTCGCGTTGCGTCACAATCTTACATTAACGCCTGGGAGAGCGAATGCCGACAGTGGTACAGAAGGTGAATATAATAACTCTTAATAGGGTTATACAGGTAGAAGGAATTGTCCGAGTAGTGGACAGCCCCTTTAATCTTTGACAGCACATGCACTGTACCCTGAAACTCATGGACAGCACACAAATGGCATCGCTGACTTGTACGGATAATTCTCACCTGTACTGTCGATAAATGGTGGAGATTTCTCTGTGATGCAATGACTGCGCTATGAGGTTTTTGGCCATAATGTTTTCACAGGTGAAACAAATTTTGTTTCCATGCGTCACTGGTTTAAATAATGTTTTGTTGAAAATTACATTGCAAAACCTCTGCGGTTTCGAGTGAAATGCCATGTAAAAGTGTGACTGGGTATGCGACAGAGCAGTAAGGGACACCAGACCGATGAACAATCCAAGAAGATTTAATGAGGCAGGGAGCATAAAATATCCAAATGGTTCTTTAGAGTCCACACAAAGGAAACAGATCTGGGGCAATCCGACGCCAAGGAGAATGCAACAGTCCTCAGATGCGTTCCCTAAATCTAGCAGCGTGGCAGCTGATCCTCAACGTCCAATCGTCCATGTACGGGCAAAAAGGAGCTGGCCTCAACACAGATCCTCGCCCTTCACCCAACAAAGCATAACTAAACTAAAAATCATGTGACTGAATCTCCCACCTCTCCTTAGATCCACCCCCTTAACATTTGTTACTTGTAGCTACTAGTTAGAAAAAGGTTCCTAGACACAGTCTCCAGAGATTGTGTACTAGGGAAGCCCCCTGCAGAGGAGAACAATGTATATGCAACCCCCACCAAATCAAGGACAATAGCTACTGCTGAAGCCTGATTGCAATATGATACAGGCTGGGGGGGATATAATGTTACAACCCCCCCCCTCAATTTGTGTACAGACTAGTGACCTTAACAGGTCGCTTGTCAAGTACACGTAAACATGGCGGACCTGACTCAGGGCTCATCTTGCCTGGACAATCCGTCTGCATTTTGGTGTTGGCTGCCCCTTCTATATTGTATTGTAAAGTTATAGGGTTGAAGAGCCAGGCTCCATCGTAGAAAGCGTCCATTGTCCCCAGAGACTCTGTTCAGCCAGGTGAGGGGATTTTGATCAGTAACCACAGTGAATTCTCGTCCATACAGATACGGCCTTAGTTTCCTAAGGGCCCATACTACAGCCAGACATTCCTTCTCAACAGTTGCATAGGCCACTTCTCGGTCCAGCAGCTTCCTGCTAAGGTAGGCAATGGGGTGCTCCTCCCCAGCTGCATTCACTTGGCTGAGTAAGCTCCCAATTCATAAGAAGAGGCATCCGTCTGCACAATGAATCTCCTCTTATAGTCTGGAGCAGCCAGAACAGGGTCGCAGACCATGGCGTCCTTCAGCAGTTTAAAAACCTCATCACATGCTGGAGTCCAGATCACTAGCCGGGGCATCGTTTTCTTCGTGAGCTCTGTAAGGGGCTTGGCCACACTGCTGAAATGAGGAACACATTTTCGGTAATAACTGGCAGTGCCCAGGAAAGCCATAACTTGTTTCTTGGTTTGGGGTACAGGCCAGTCTCTAATAGCCTGGATTTTGGCAGGTTCAGGATGTAACTTCCTTCCTCCTACTCGATGCCCTAGGTATTGGACTTCACCCATCCCCAATTGGCATTTATCAGGTTGAATGGTTAGGCCTGCTGCGAGAATCCGGTCAAGAACAGCTACTTGATTCAGATGTCCCTCCCATGTGTGGCTGAAGATGGCGATATCATCCAGGTAGGCACAAGCGAAGTAGCCATATCCCCGGAGGATCTGGTCCACCATTCTCTGAAAGGTTGCCGGGTCGTTTTTCATTCCGAAAGACATGTTTAGAAATTCATACAGACCAAAGGGGGTTATAAAAGCCGACCTTTCTCCACCTTCCTCTGTCAAGGGAATTTGCCAGTATCCCTTACTGAGATCCAAGGTGGTGACGTATAGTGCCCCAGCCAGCCGGTCTAGAAGTTCATCAATGTGGGGCATTGGGTAAGCATCACTGATGGTATGGTCATTTAGTCGTCTGTAGTCCACACAAAATCGAGTACTCCCATCTTTCTTGGGTACTAACACAACAGGAGAGGCCCAAGGACTATGGGAGGCCTGAATCACCCCCAGCTGTAACATCTCCTCCAGCTCATGCTGCATGGTGTTTCTAACTGATTCTGGTACCCGGTAGGGAGCCTGTTGTATGGAACGGAAGCCCTAAGTGTCCACATGATGTTGGGTTACTGTGGTTCGACCTGGTCGGGATGAGAAAGCAGCCTGTCTCTGATGGAGCACTCCCAGCATTTGTTTTTTCTGTAAGGAATCTAAGTGATCTCTCAGAGGAACCTGATCCACAGTGGATGGGGCTCTGGCTGCTTCAACAAGATCAGGTAATGGGTCCTCATCCTCCTGACCATCTTCTGAAGCCAGCCGACAGCTTGCTATCATAGGTAATGTCCGATCATGGCACTCCTTAATCATATTCACATGGACAGTCCTTTTGTCTTAGACCCTGATCATCTAGAGCAAGAAGGTAATTGGTGTCGTTTAGTTTTCTGAGAACGCGGAAGGGACCATCCCATGTTGTCTGGAGTTTATTTTGCCGATGGGGAACAATCATTAAGACTTGTTGTCCCTCTACAAATTCTCAATAGCGTGCTTTGCGGTCATACCATGTTTTCTGTCTGGTTTGAGCCATCCGCACATGATCCTGAGCCAAACTAGCAAGTTGAGCCAGGGTTTCCCGAAGTTTGAGGACATATGGAACAACAGGGGTTCCTGTATTTTCAACTTGCCCCTCCCAATATTCCTTTAGCAGAGTTAAGGGTCCTCTGACCTTTCTTCCATAGAGTAGTTCAAAGGGGAAAAACCCAGTGGACTCCTGGGGAACTTCCCGATAGGCAAACAGGAGATGGGGTAGGTACTTCTCCCAATCAGAATCCCTGTCAGTGAAGGCCCTTAGCCTATTTTTCAGTATTTTGATTAAACCGTTCGCAAAGTCCATTGGTTTGAGGATGATATGCTGTAGTTCGAATTGCTCGTACTCCACAGGTGCGCCACAGACACTGCACCAACTCTGACATGAACTGGGAGCCTTGGTCCGATAGGATCTCACTTGGGAATCCTACTCGGGTGAAAATGGTAACAAGGGCCTCTGCCACCTTGGCTGCAGAAATACTTGACTAGGCCACAGCTTCTGGATATCGGGTGGCGTAGTCCACAGCAGTGAGAATATACTGCTTTCCGGAGTTACTTGGTTTAGCCAGAGGTCCAATGATATTGACAGCTACTCTTTGAAAGGGTTCTTCTATTATAGGGAGTGGTTGCAAGGGTGCCTTTGGGTGATCTCCGGGTCGCCCTCTACGCTGACATATGTCGCAAGTTCGACAGAAATGCGCCACTGCTTGAGAAATTCCAGGCCAATAGAAAATTTGAGTCAATCGTCTCTCTGTGTGGGTTTTCCCTTGATGGCCGGCAGTAGGAATGTCATGAGTAAGGTGTAATAGGGAAATTCTGTATTTCTGAGGAACAATCAGCTGTTTGCTATAAGTCCAGGGCTTATCTAAGGAGTCAGCATTGGTAACTCGATATAGAAGTCCATTTTCTCTGGGTTGAACACGTCCACATCTGATGCTCTCTTTGCTTGACTTCTGGTAATCGCACCGGCAAAGTGGCATTGAAGATCAGAAGAACGGGCGGCTGTGGGCCGCACCCCACAGACCCCTGGCAGGGAAGTCAACACACCAGAGTCACTTGGCAAATCATCAGGGCTTGAATCCAGCTCTTCTCCTACTGAGTGTGTCTGTAGATAATGGACAGGCAAAGGTGGTCTGCAGCTGTTCTGCCTCCGAACACCTCGACAGGGAGCTTGCAGATGACCAGGCTGCGCACATCGATAACTTCTGCGCTGCGTCTCACTCCTTCCAGTTTGCCTTCTGGAGAAGTAGGTAGGAGACCTTGGCGATTGATATTGAGGTGCTGGAGGTGGTTGTCTAGGAGGTCGAGGAACATTGGGCACTGAAGGACAAGGAACCTCTGGTGTTGGGGAGCTGGTCATTTTTTCTCCCTCCACTAGCAGCTTCTTCCACTGAGGTCTGATAGTGAGCACCTCATCAGCTAGAGCAGCAGCTTGTTCCACTGTCTCTGGTCTCCTCTCCTCTCGTGCACCCATTCCCGGATCTCAGTAGGGCACTTGGCATAAAACTGTTCTTTTAGGATGACCTGGACGAACATCTCCCAAGTTAAGGCCCCCCTCTCCCTCCAGCCAGCGATGGCATACTTGTTTCAGTCTGTGGGCATATATCTTGAAAGACACTTCCCCATCACAGGCTAACATACGTAACTGAGTCCTATAAGTATCTGGGGTCACGGCATAATGTTCTAGAATTGTCTGTTTTATCTCCCTATACTCACAATTCCACTCTGGGTCCATAGCTCTATAGGCGTCGGCAGCTTCACCCTCCAAGAGGCCAACCAGGTGTCTGACTCGCTCTCTTTCTGGGACTTCCATTAATCGGCACTGATGCTCAAAGTCCTGGAAGAAGCCCTCAATGTCGCCTGCAGCTTCATTAAATGGCTTAAAGTCCTTGCGGGACACTCTGGAGAATTCCCTCATAATTGGTGCTGTGAATACAGTTTGTCTGGAGCCTCTAGCTGTTTCCACAGAAAACCTCCTCTCCAGCAATGCCCTCTCTTGAGCTTTGCAAATAGCATCCATCTTACATTCAACAGTGACCTCATCTCCAAGCAGTGCCATCTCCTCCTCATACCACACAATCCATTGACTTTTTTTGGGTATTTACCTCCAGCTCCCCTTGCTGTGGAAATCCTTCCTCTGTGCCATCTTGCAGGCAAGCGTTTTCCAATGCTTCAATTAGTTGCTCCTTAGAGAGTCCTTTGTAGCCGACTCCTAATTCACGGGCCTTTTGTTTGTAGGCTCCCCACAGTCCAGTTCTTGTATCCTGAGGTTCTGGTTTCAGACGTTGATGGGCCGTTGTCCTCCATTTCTTCTGCTCTGATCCCGCTGCTGCCACCAGTTTGTAACTGGGTATGCGACAGAGCAGTAAGGGACACCAGACCGATTAACAATCCAAGAAGATTTAATGAGACAGGGAGCATAAAACATCCAATATCCAAATGGCAGCTGATCCTCAATGTCCAATCGTCCATGTATGGGCAAAAAGGAGCTGGCCTCAGCACAGATCCTCGCCCTTCACCCAACAAAGCATAACTAAACTAAAAAACATGTGGCTGAATCTCAAACCTCTCCTTAAATCCACCCCCTTAACATTTGCTACTTGTAGTTACTAGTTAGAAAAAGGTTCCTAGACACAGTCTCCAAAGATTGTGTACTAGGGAAGCCCCCTGCAGAGGAGAACAATGTATATGCAACCCCCACCAAATCAAGGACAATAGCTACTGCTGAAGCCTGATTGCAATATGATACAGGCTGGGGGGATATAATGTTACAAAAAGTATCCTAGATTGTAATCAAATTATGGTATGGCTTAAAGATGTCTCAGCAAATTTTTTCCCCCCCAATCTCCTAATTATGTATATAATGAAGTATAGGTGCTGTGAAGATCTGAGGTTGTGGGTTAAAAACGATGCAAAATTTTTTATTTCTTCTGTACACGGTCGTAAAGCAACCATAGTCCTTATGCTCCTCCAGACGAATATCACGACAACAGTAATCCTTGTGATATCAGTCGTCTGGATTGAGGAACTATCCTAACCATTGTACAAGTAACCAGTTCCAATCTCTAGTCCATTCATAAGCACCAGATCCTGGCCACAGCAACAGATCGCCCCTCCACGTCTCCGCACCAACTCCCTCCAAATATGCGTCTTTGCTTTTCTGCCTCTTTTGAGATTGGCCCCCTGGAGGAGGGGAGGTGATCACATCCCACCCACTTAAATTTTTGTTTCATGTAACTCTAAGTATGAAGGAGGGCATTCTCCGGCCAGTCTTCAGGATTGTGTATCAGGGAGGCCGTCTGCAGAGGAGAACAATAGACGTACCCCCCCCTCCCCAACACCAGATGCAGGACAATTAATTCTACTGTAGGCCTGAGTACATTAGAGTCAATCAAGGCCAACTGGGATACACACAGATATAACTCCTTCCTCCTTCAAATTGTGTACCTTAAACTGATGAGCAATTAATCTTTAATAAAACACAGCAATAAGATTGATGTAAGCAGCGCCTCATTCTGTAAAAAGTCCATATCCCTTAGAGCTGTAGGTTCTGCTCTACATCCATATATACTGAACGAGATCGTCCTCAGATTCCTGTGTTGCTCCGATCCTCTTATGGTTCACAAGACTGATCTTCAGCTTTACCGTCAAGCTGCTTTCTCAGTGTAAGTCTATAAGACATAGGGTTCATTCATACCTCAGTTTTTCTTGTATGGGTGTGATGTGTGTTTTTATGGATAGCACTCGTACCTATGGTACTGTTTATGGAGCTGTTGTATCTGACAGGTTTTTTTTTTCCTCATGGATAACGTGGTCCAAAAAAAAGCACAGAAACCTATTCATTTTTGATCAAAGTGTTGTATCAAACTCGCCTATGCAAGTCTGAGTCTGTGGGAAAAAAAATGGCACTTGGGACCATCCATGGACTGTCTGTTTTTTGCAGCTATTGTTTGGTAGGAGAAGCTTGAGAAACTTGCTGTCAAACAATAGAAACTCTGCCTCTCTGATCAAAAACACTGATGAAACTCAGACCAGTTTTTTGCGTGCAAGAAAAATTACTGAATGAGTCCTTACAATGAGGAAGCAACTTTGGGTACACACACAAACCCCTGTGAGATTTGGCTATTGTGACCTCAGGTCATGTAAATGGTTGTGGGGTGGTTGTCGCTGGTGAGGGATTTTATCCGGTAGGCCCCCGGCCCCATTTCACAGGAAGAGTGTTGTGGTCCTGGCTGGGTGTGTGGATAGATGCAGTGCTGTTCATGCCTTCCAGGAGGCCTCTTCTTGCTGCTGTTTTTGGCAGGCCTGGACCAGATCATGAAGGAAATGGAGGCTGATGGTTCTTATTAAACAGTCTTTTTCTTAACCGTTTTTGGATGGCAACTTTACACATGAAGTAGCAGGCACCAACAGACACCATTTTCTCCAAGTTCACCTCAGCTGTTATTATTGTGTATGTTCCTAGTCCTCCTGCCACAGCCCGGCCTAACACAACGGAGTCATCTGTAAGAGTCATTCCAGTCTCCCCTTGTAGTTCCACGTCCTCCCTGCAACAGGGAGTGGCAATGTTCTCGGAACTGCCTCACTGGAATGCATACGGTACTTGTCTCTCGTCCAACTCCAGACCCTACCAGCACGGCATACCATGGCCTTCAACCAGTCCTAGATTTTTCTACTGGTTTTTGTTCCAGTTACAGCCCCCCCCCACCCCATGTGTTATGTGTTTTCTCATACTACACTTATTTGATGTCAACCTTGCAGCCACCACGAGTCGCCCAAACAGAGCGACCAAAACGACCTGGCGGACCCTTACGTCCACACTCAACTCTGGTTGTTCTCCAACTGAACTCTAAGGCTATGTGCCCACGGGCGCTCGTACCTGCGGATGTATCCGCAGGTACGAGCGCATGTTTCCCGCAGCTACCCGCCGGCATCCGCAGCTATTTTTAGCTGTGGGATTCCAGCGGTATAGCTGCGGTATAGCTGCGGTAAACCTGCGGACTTTCATGCGAATTACGTGCGGATGTCCCGGCCTCTATCTCCATAGCGGAGAACCGGGATTTCCGCAGGTAATTCCGCAGGAATAATTGACATGCAGTTATGTGCGGCTGCGGGACATCCTTTTTTTTCCGCTGCATGGACACAGACACTCCCCATGTCCCATAGGATAACATGGGGAGTGTCTGTACATGCTAAAACCTGCGGATTTATCTGGAAAATACAGAAAAATCCGCAGGTTTTCCGCGGCAAAATCCGCAGAAACAAGCTCCCGTGGGCACATAGCCTTAGACTCTGTCTCTCTCCCTCAGCACAAGCTCCTCCCTCATGGGCCAATCCCACCTGCCAACTGTCATATCTGCTGTTGCCGGCAACCTATCTAACAGACATCCTATATTATAACCTTATATCAAAACCAGCACTGCTACATCCATTACACTACATCCTATGCATTCCTACACTTTACATTACTTCCTACATAACATTATGTTATATATTATCACATGTATATAATTATGAAGACATTTGGTGTCTTCAGGGGTAGGAACTCTACCATCATCTTAGTCACATGGGTCAGAAAAGAAACAGAGCAGTACTGGAAGATGGAGATCGGACGTAATTTGAAGGGAACATGACAGCTGCTAGATCCTGCCCTCTCCATGGGCGACACAAGCCTTAAAGGAAGCCTGTCATGTACTCACCTGTGGGGCGGTCCAATACGGTCCAGTCTGATGTGCGTTGTTGTTCTCGGATTCGGTGCCTCCTCTATCCTTGACATTCTCTGGTCCGGCACCTCCTCTCTTCCGTACATCGCCACCCTCCTTGCTGCATGTGCATGACGCGTTCTACGTCATCCACACTGGCCGGCATTGACCTCCTACATAGGCAGACTTTACTCTGCCCTCAGCACTGCAGTAGTACTATAATACGCAGGTGCCGGGACAGGTCAAAGAATGCCTGCGCATTACAGTACTTTGCAAAGTGTCTGTGCACAGGAGTGTGGGTGGCTTAGGACTCGTCATCCACACGCAGCAAGGAGGACCGCGATGGACGGAACACAAGAGGTGCCAGATCCGAGAACAGCAAGTATAGAGGAGGCGCATGACCCGAATACAGCAATGCCTATCAAACCTGACCGTATTGGACCACCCTGCAGGTGAGTAGGTGACAGGTTCCCTTTAGCAAACGTACTTTAAAAGCCGGCTAGAGGCCAATCCGTGTGGCAGACTGGTCGGTCAGGCAGGTTCCTGGTCGCTTTTCTGACTGTGCCCCATTAGTGACAGATCCTTCCTTGCAAGTATGGAGCTGCCTGTCCGACTAGTCTCCCGAGCACTTCAGTCCCCAGTGGCTTTTATAGTAAGTTTTTCTCCAATATGACGGATTCTTAGGGATACTGATTCCCAATGATCAGGCTATCGATGGCAATGACAGATCGACATTCTCGACAGCACATCGCCCTTTGTACACTGGTGCAAATGTGACGTGTGGTCTCGGGCTATTCACATGTACCTGGTGGACGTTCGTGTAACACTAGGTGTAAATGCACCTTCTAGGATTTGCGTACTCATTAAACTTCAGGACATTTGCTTCATATATGCTATTAATCATTAAGGGCAGATGAAATCTATGTCCATAAACGTGCGTGTACATTATGGCACGATTTGAGATCATATTCACCCACACCCCACCCCCATCCTCGGAGGAAACAGGGTGTGTGAGCAGCAGGCGTTCCCTGTCCATTTAAACAAGTCAGCCCCACCCTGGGTGTGCCTGGTTTCAGCTCTCCCTAGATCCCTGAAGAGTCAGCACAGAATAAACAGACAGCCTTGCAACCATTTATAAGCTTTTATTTCTAAGAATTGCGTTTTCCACCACTTGTGCTGCTGCCAACGACTTGTCAGATATTCTTCTGCACAGGGTATTGCTGTACATTTCAGATATACAAGTAAATTGGCCCCTGACTTTAGCTTTTATAGCTATGTGCTTTGCTTCCCATTACTTATAGGGGAGGCGTATTATAAAGGTTGCCTGGTTAGTCCCTTATTTTGTACTGTGGAAACCCCTCCAGATTCATCCAGCAAATGGGGAGGGTGAATCCAAAATCTGCCTGTGGAGCCTTCTTTCACTCCCTGCTGGCAGCTTTTGCTCCAGGTTATATTTATCTCATATTTATCAGGTCTACGCCCTCCTGTGATGCTGAAATATTGCAATTTTGATCCATGCTTTATGTAGTTTACATTGATGTTTATATGTATTTTTTTTTTTCTTTTTCTATATTTAGGCCTACAGTTCCTCTCTACTCATGCCTTCCCATTGCAAAATTGGCACGGAGTCCTCCGCTCCTCTTCTGACTGACATCAAGATGGAGCCGCCGGAGCAACTGCTGGACAGTGACTGCAGTATGCCACAGGCTGAACCAGTTGACCTCTCTTTACATAAGCCTAAAATGTCTATTCACCAATCTCAGAGTCCTCCTCCTACTACTTCCATGTTACCCAGTGCGCTCCTGGCAGGACATCCACAAGTGGTCTCCTTGTCCGGCCTTGGTTCTGCGGTTCCTGCTGTACTTTCTCCTGGTTCAATTTTGGCATCGACGCAAGGCACTGGTGGACAGCAGATCCTTCATGTTATACACACCATCCCATCGGTTAATTTACCCAGTAAAATGGGCAGTTTACAAACCATTCCTGTTGTTGTGCAGTCGCTGCCTGTTGTCTACACAACCCTGCCCACGGATGGTGTCACTGCAGCTATTACTGTTCCTCTAATAGGAGCTGATGGGAAAACAACAGGTGAGTTCATGGTTCTTCTACGTAATAATGCTGATTTTCTAAGTTATACCAGTATGCCGAGTCCTGCCGAGAGTCCATCCTGCAAGACCTCTGAGTGACACGAATATGAGGAGTCAATATGGGTGGAAACAAAGCATCTCAGGCTTCCTTCCCGCCATGAGTATTTGAGATGTCGGTGTTACAGATTTTCTGCACCTATTGTTAGGGTACTGATGTTCCCACTATCAGTGTCATCCCTCCTGTGGAGATGCGAGTACTCTCCTCGGGAGAATGCAGCAACCGTTCTAACGATCAGGGTTTTGGACGCTGTGTATTTTTCACTGCATTCAAAATGCTGCTTTGTACAAGACAAGCACAGTGGATGAGATTTATAGGAATCCCATGCTCACGGTGCTCCCTCCCCCCCCCCCCCCCGCAGCATAAACTGACCTGCGGGGCGGCTTTTTGAGCCACAGCATGTCCATTTATGCTTGCGGAGGAGCGAGTTTTTCTCGGCTGGAGAACATAACAAAATCCGCTGCGCCCAGAACCCTGATTGTGGGCATAGATGCTGCGTTTTCCCGCGAACAACACTAGCATCACCACAAGAGGAATTACACTGCTTCTAGAACGCAACGTGCCCGCATCGTGGGAACATAACCTTACTTGTGGTTTTGAGTGAGCTTTAGTCAGTTTTGATGCTCTGATTGTTGTTTTGTTGGTATGTCATACTTTAAATGAAGCTGCTTTACTTTTGATTCTTGCTGGTATTTGACGTCAACAAGACTTTGATACAACCACGCGCGGATCGCTATCTCTGAGATCCAGCGCCATTTTGCTCCTCTTCTCAGTGATGTCACCGCTCTATAGACTCTGAGTCACTCTATGCTCTATCTCTTTTACAGTGTAAGTCTATGGGAGCCTCGTTCTGACGCTCCATAGACTTGCTTTGTAAAAAGCCACTTCCAGGTCATGTAAAGCGCAGTGTGATCCGGAGAATCTGCAGATTAGTGATGTCACTGACAAAAGAAGCAGACCGGCACTTGATCCTGGAGAAGATGGCAGTAGGTGAGTATATTATCACACTCTCCCTATACTACATGCACATATATGTGTATGTAGTAATGAAAAAATAAAAAATATTTCGAAAACCTCATCTCAATTACTATATTCACCCCCGTAAAATAAAAGTGGAATGTACTCTCCTCCAGTGCCTGCACCATTCCAGTGATGTCTGAGTCGGGGCTCGCATGACATTATTACGTGACCCCTGTAGCAAATCTGTGGCAACTGATGGGCACCTTCATTCTGTCTTCCGTTGGATGAAATGGACATCTGGAAGACACGAATAAGCAGCAACAGTTCCGGTTTTCACTGGATGTTGTCCAAAAGAAGGGAAGTGGCCCACTAGTGGCTGCTTCTCGGCTTCAGGGCTCACGTGACTGAACTTCACATGAGACACAACACAAACGTTCCTGGACCAGCGCCGGCACCGGAGAACAGAACAGGCGCTTTCAAATAAATGGTGAAAAAGAAATTAAACTCATGTTTATTGTGTGGTAACACTGACCTGGTTGTTGAATACTCTACACTCCTCTGTCGCCATGACCATGCATGTAAAGACTTTGACAGAGCGAGATCACTCCAACTTTCTGCTCGTAGGAACCACCTCAGTGAAATTGTGGGGTGCTATTGCACCTGGAGGTCTAATAATGGCCTCCAGTGTTTACCATGTACAGCAGCCCATTGGATCCCGCAGGGGCCGGGCTTGATGGGCTACTTGTCAGGCACACACTAATGGGCTTAGTAATGCACTGGACAAGCAACATGGGTCGTCGTGTATTTATATCTTGGTCGCTGAACACTGCAAAACCCAAAACATTTTGAAAAACCAAGCAAGAAACACTTTGCAAAAAAAAAATAGTGATCATACACCCCAAAATGGAACCATTAAAAAGCACCTCTTGTTACGCACAAAGCAGGTTCTTATACACCTCTGTAAAGAATATCTCTCTCTCATAATGTGATCACCACCCACTTGCTTCCCCCCCAAAAAAAAACAAATGTTGTAAAGCGATGCTTTGGGGTTTTTTTTTCCCAGCAAAAGTAGTAAAACCTAGAAGAAACAAAAAAAAAATACCCAAAGTAGATATGTATTTGTAAAATATATATTTACTATTGATGAGTGAGCAACTCCCAGGTTTGTGTGCTCGGTTACTCATAATGAGCAGTTGGATGCTCAGACGGCCTCGACTTGTGTACCCGAGTATAATGGAATTCAATGGGGGATTCCAGAATTTTTCCAGGAAACCATCTCCGGACACCTAAAAATTCTGATAGTGATTCACATAGTGACTGAAGACTTAAAGGAGTATTCCCATCTCCAAGATCCTATCTTATTATGTATTGGGTGTAGTAATAATAATAATGATAATATTTGCAAACACCTTCAATTAGAAATGTTGTATAGTTCTTCTGATTAGCTTTGTCTCTTACCTCATGGGAAGGGCATTGCAGTACCTTAGGTAATCATGGTTATGACCACAAGCAACTTACTTGCTGCGACTATATGCGTGGTCGTAACCATGGATACCTCAGGTCCTGCAATGCCCTGCACATGAGGTAAGCGACTGAATCAGGAGAACTGTACTATATTTCTAACTAGCTGTAGTACCCTGGCATTACCCGGGATAGTAACTGTCTCTCTGTCTCTCTCACAGTCTGTCTGTCTGTCTGTCTGTATCTCTGTCTGTTTTTGTGTGTTTCTGTCTATCTTTGTCTGTCTCTGTATCAGTCTTTGTCTCTGTCTCTCTCCCTCTTTCCCCGTCTGCCTCTTTCCCCGTCTGCCTCTTTTTTTCTGATCTGTCTCTGCCCACCAACATCTTATTACTTCACACGTAAGCTTCGTATACTATGAATGTCCTTTGTTCCTATAGCAACCAATCATAGCTCCTAGTAATAGCCTGTAGCTCGCAGCTCCAATCACTTTAATGGAGGCATGCTTTTTGGAGAGTAACTGTAAAGTGTGGGGTTAAATTTTCTTGTCGTCAAAACATAGTCTATGACGTTCCCTGAGTCACATGAGGCGTCTGTGCAAAAGTTTGTGATTGTAAATGCGACGGTGCGGATTCCGTTAGCGGACATACATATACAGTACATATGTGCCGCCCCTGTAGAACCGCTCGGATCCGGGGGTTGCTGTGGCTCGAGGGTCTCCGGACCCGGGGCTCGTGGCCACTTCAAATGTAAAGTGGGTATTTACAGGGGAAAGAGTTTGTGACGCCACCCGTGGTATGCGGTAAGGGGAGTACCACCACTGCCGATGCGAGTACCCAGGGGAGATGGAGTGGGGCAGCCAGATGATGTTTCCTCCACGGGTAGGGGAGGCCCTGGGACTCTGGATGGTAGAGGTGGTGTAGGGGGGGGCGTGGTGCAGGTTGGAAGCAGGGGAGGACAGCGTACTCACTCAGGCAATGTTGGTAGTGTTGTGACCGCAAAGCACACTCTGATACAAAGGTAAACCAAGTCTCTGGGTGCCGCTGCTCTCTTTGGGGAGTTCGTCCGGGTGTCAGTCTTCTCTGGTACTGCCGGATGGTCTGGAGCCTGCCTCCGTGCTCAAATTTTAGAATGTTCGGGTGACCAATTGGTTTAAAGCTGTCCGGGTCCCGCTCCCTACTTGTTGGTAGTGGAGCTGCGCTCTCAAGAGCTCACGCTTGGGATTTTTGGCTGCATGGATTGGAAAGCCCTATCCCCCTCTTTGCGCTAGTGCCCCCGATCTCTGAGCTTCTTGGGGACAGTACGTGAAGACGCTATCCTCCACAGGCTAATTGCTGGCTTGCCTGAAGCTACTCCCCAACCTAGGGTCCTGTACCCCGCCGTGCTTTCGGTCCCGGACCGGTTATTAGGATTGAGATGCTGTCCGTCCTCCAAGACCGGGTCTAGGCACCCAGCCTCAATACCCTGCGACCGGGTCTCTGACTCCTCCGGGCCCAGACCACCGTCTGCGACCCAACCGACTACATACAGGGAGCCACCACTCCCTCAGCCCCTCACTTCTTGAGGGCTAACACCGTTCTTCTCACTTCTCTCCCACCAGCCTACCCGACCCCCTAGGTGGGCGGCCCTATTCCAGCTAGGCAGTCCACTGGTGTGTCTGACAGAGTGTGATGTGAGGTGTGGTTGGGATTTGGATGCAGTACCATAGGTTGGGAACCCGGAACCATGAGGGGTTGAGTCCTGCACCAAAAGATAAAGAGGGTGCAGTACCCTGTGACACCCTGACTAGCATGCATGCATGCATGCATGCATACATACATACATACATACATACATACATACATACATACATACATACATACATACACTCAGCTTTATATATTAGATTGGAAGTATTTGTTAATAATATTATTACATCTACTACATATTAGGATAGGATCTTGGAGATGGGACTATCCCTTAAATATAAATAAATTAATAAATAAATATAGATCAAAAAATGTTCAGATTTTATAGTGTGTTTTTATTCTTGAAATAAAAAGATTGAATAAAAGATCATCAAAAAGTTTAATGTACTCCAAAAATACCGGTACAGCTACAGTTTGTCCCACACAAAAAACAGACTCATTATTTTAATTTTTCCCGTAGACAAAGCGGTCTTAAGGCTTAAGAATATGACCAAAAGTGTGACCAACAAAAAGTCATGATATATTATTAGTTTTTTTTTTTTTTATTAATTAACCCCCAGTCATATACTTATTTATTTATTTTTTCTTTATTGACCAAAGCCAGTTTTTTTTTTATTTTTGTGCGGGACAAGTTGTACTTTTAAGCAACACCATTCATACTGCCCCATATTGTACTAAAAAGAGCGAAAAAAAATTCCAAGTGTGGTATTTGCAAAATTAGTGCAATTCCCTGATTTATTTCTTTGTGGATTTTTTTTATTTACCATGTTCACAATTTGGTAAAACTGATTTGGCATTATGATTAGAGTTGAGCGAATACCTAACAATTCGTACTCGCTATACTCATAACGATTACTGTCTAATACTCGCGTATTCATTCCGAATATGATGTGTAATGCAAGTCAGTGGGGAATACTCGCAAAGTAATGAGTAACCTGAATTCCGCACTATTTACTACTCGTACAAATAGTACAGCAGTCAGTTACTCCATTACTTTGTGAGCATTCCCCACTGACACACTGTTCAGTATGACGCAAGTATTAGACAGTACTAATGGAGTACTAAAAAGTCATTCAGAAAAAGTTTATTCAGAGGGTCATTTATTATTCAACCCCCTCAAACCACAAAAATTCTGTTTCGTTCCCCTAAAGTATTAAGAAGTATTTCAGGCACAAAGAACAATGAGCTTCACATGTTTGGATTAATTATCTCTTTTTCCAGCCTTTTCTGACTTAAGCTGGTGTCACACATAACGACGACGACAACGACGTCGCTGCTACGTCACCATTTTCTGTGACGTTGCAGCGACGTCCCGTCGCTGTCGCTGTGTGTGACATCCAGCAACGACCTGGCCCCTGCTGTGAGGTCGCCGGTCGTTGCTGAATGTCCAGCTTCATTTTTTGGTCGTCACTCTCCCGCTGTGACACACACATCGCTGTGTGTGACAGCGAGAGAGCGACGAAATGAAGCGAGCAGGAGCCGGCACTGGCAGCTGCAGTAAGCTGTAACCAGCGTAAACATCGGGTAACCAAGGGAAGACCTTTCCCTGGTTACCCGATGTTTACGCTGGTTACCAGCCTCCGCTCTTGCTGCCAGTGCCGGCTCCTGCACTGTGACATGTGGCTGCAGTATGCATCGGGTAATTAACCCGATGCATACTGTAGCAAGGAGAGCAAGGAGCCAGCGCTAAGACCTGTGCCGGCCTAATCCGTTCTTATAAAAGACGATTATTAGCTGTATTTGCAAACAAGGGATTACTCCACAAAATATTAAACCTAGGGGTTGAATAATAATTGACCCACACTTTTATGTTGAAAATTTATTAAAATTTAACTGAGCAACATAACTTGTTGGTTTGTAAGATTTATGCATCTGTTAATAAATCCTGCTCTTGTTTGAAGTTTGCAGGCTCTAACTTATTTGCATCTTATCAAACCTGCTAAATCTGCAGGGGGTTGAATACTACTTGTAGGCACTGTGTGTGTGTGTGTGTGTGTGTGTGTGTGTATATATATATATATGTATGTATGTATGTATGTATGTGTGTGTATATATATATATATATATGTATGTGTGTGTGTGTGTGTGTGTGTGTGTGTGTGTGTATATATATATATATATATATATATATATATATATATATATATATATATATATATATATATATATATATATATATATATATATATATATATATATATATATATATATATATATATATATATATATATATATATATATATATATATATATATATATATATATATATATATATATATATATATATATATATATATATATAATCAGTTCAAAAGTTTAGGGTCACTTAGATATTTCCTTATTTTTGAAAGAAAAGCACATTTTTTTTTCAATGAAGCGAACATTAAGTTAAACACAAATACACTCTATGCATTGCTAATGTGGTAAATGACTATTCTAGCTGCAAATGTCTGGTTTTAATGCAATATCTACATAGTTGTATAGAGGCCCATTTCCAACAACCACCACTCCAGTGTTCTAATGGTACATTGTGTTTGTTAACTGTGTTAGAACGCTAATGGATGTTTAGAATTTCCTTGAAAACCCTTGTGCAAGTGTGTTAGCACAGCTGAAAAAACAGTTTTGCTTATTAGAAAAGCTATAAGGCTATGTGCGCACTTACCGGATTTTGCCGCGGATTTTTTGCGGTTTTGCTGCATGTTTCGCTGCAGAAAATGTTCATAACATCTCTGCAGTGAATCACCAGCAAAACCTATGGGCAAAAAAAATCCTGTGCGCACTAGGCGGAATTTGACAGCTGCATGTTTTGCTGCGGGATTCCCGCAGCAAAAACAATTGCATGTCAATTCTTTTCCGCACATCGCTGCGGGATTTCACTCCATTGACTCCAATGTAATCGGGAAATCCCGCAGGGAATAACGCAGGCAGCAAATTCTCTGCGGTTCACTGCGTTTTCCTGCGTTATTCCCTGCGGTATTTCGCGGTTTACCTCCGGTAATGTACATCGCCTGTCTGCGGTTTTGCAGGGAAGTGATGTCATTACAGGAAGAGGAAGCCGTGCAGAGAGTAAACACACACAAAGATCACACATACACAGACATCACAAACATAGATCACACAGACACATAGAACACACATAGAAAGAAAACGGAAATATAGAAAACAAAACACGTGGGCTCCGCTGTATATTTACCGTCCAGCCGAGGTAAGCACACAGCGGCGGCCCGGTATTCTTAGGCTGGGGAGGGAGAGGGGCAGGGTTAATGTCCCCCGCCTCACTCCCCCTCCCGCAGCCGAGAATACCAGCCGCAGCTGCCCCGGCACTGTCGCATGCATTATGCGGCAGCATCGGCGTGTCCTCGGCTCTTCCTGCTGCCGTGTAGCAGTGGCAGCAGGGTAATACAAGGGGTTAATGGTGGTGGATCACCGCCATTAACTCCAGGCTTGATCATGGCAGCGTCTATGTGACAGCTGACATGATCAACCCGTAAGTAAAGTGAATAAAACACAGACACCGAAAAATCCTTTATTTTAAATAAAACAAACAAGCCTCGTTCACCCTTTTATTAACCCCTCCCGCACCAAAGCTCCGGCGTAATCCACAGCTCCGACGTCCTGTGCTGCTTACATCCAGCCGCGACTGTCACAGACACAGCGCTGAATGAATGCAGCAGACAGCAGAGGTAATTACCGGTCATTTCCCACGGCCGGTAATGTGAACTCACTGTCGACCGTGGGAAATGCAGCGATCTGTCCTCTATCTATCTATCTATTCCTCTATCTATTCTTCTGTCTATCTACTATCTCAGAATTAAATGACTTTTTTTTTTTTCAATGTGCTTTATTGCATTGAATGCAATAAAGCACATCCCAACCCGCACGCTGCAAAACCGCGGCAATACCGCGAACAATACCGCGGTGAAACCGCAGCAAACCGCATGCGGTTTTCGGGTGCGGTTTGCCGCGTTTTTTTACCGCGGGTGCGGTAATCTTTGAGAGCATGCAGAATTTTCTCAAGAAAATTCCATTTCCCAGTGCGCACATAGCCTAAAACTTACCTTCCTTTGAGCTAGTTGAGAATCTGGAGCATTACATTTCTTGGTTCCATTAAACTCTCAAAGTGGCCAGAAAAAGAGAATTTTCATGTGAAACTAGACAGTCTATTCTTGTTCTTTGAAATGAAGGATATTCCATTCAAGAAATTTCCAAGAAATTGAAGATTTCATACAATGGTGTGTACTACTCCCTTCAGAGGAGAGCACAAACAGGCTCTAACTAGAGTAGAAAGAGAAGTGGGAGGCCGCGCTGCACAACTGAGCAAGAAGACACGTACATTACAGTCTCTAGTTTGAGAAATTAACGCCTCACAGGTCCTCAACTGGCAGCTTCATTAAATAGTACCTGCAAAATGCCAGTGTCAACGTCTACAGTGAAGAGGCGACTCCGGGATGCCGGCCTTCAGGGCAGAGTGGCAAAGAAAAAACCATATCGGAGACTGGCTAATAAAAGGAAAAGATTAATATGGGCAAAAGAACAGACATTGGACAGAGGAAGATTGGAAAAAGTGTTATAGACAGGCAAATCGAAGTTTGAGGTGTTTGGATCACACAGAAGAACATTTGTGAGACGCAGAACAACTGAAAAGATGCTGGAAGAGTGCCTGACGCCTTCTGTCAAGCATGGCGGAGGTAATGTGATGGTCTGGGGTTGCTTTGATGCTGGTAAAGTGGGAGATTTGTACAAGGTAAAAGGGATTTTGAATAAGGAAGGCTATCACTCCCATTTTGCAACGCCATGCCATACCCTGTGGACAGCGCTTGATTGAAGCCAATTTCATCCTACAACAGGACAATGACCCAAAGCACACCTCCAAATTATGCATGAAGTATTTAGGGAAGAAGCAGGCACCTGTATTCTATCTGTAATGGAGTGGCCAGCCCAGTCACCAGATCTCAACCCTATTGAGCTGTTGTGGCAGCAGCTTGACCGTAAGGTACGCAAAAAGTGCCCATCAAGCCAATCCAACTTGTGGGAAGGGCTTCTGGAAGCATAGGGTTATATATCTCCAGATTACTGCAGCAAATTAACAGCTAGAATGCCAAAGGTCTGCAAAGCTGGAATTGCTGCAAAGGAGCATTCTGTGAGGAAAGCAAAGTTTGAAGGAGAAAATTATTTTAAGTAAAAATCATTATTTCTAACCAAGTCAATATCTGAACTATAGTTTCTATTCATTATGCAACTCATTTGAGAAATACAAGTAGGATTTTTCATGGAAAAGACAAAATTGTCCTGGTGACCCCAAACATTTGAACTGTAGTGTGTGTGTGTGTGTGTGTGTGTGTGTGTGTGTGTGTGTGTGTGTGTGTGTGTGTGTGTGTATACAGTGCCTTGCGAAAGTATTCAGCCCCCTTGAATTTTTCAACCTTTTCCCACATTTAAGGCTTCAAATATAAACACAAAAATGTTAATGTTATTGTGAAGAATGAATAACAAGTGGGACACAATTGTGAAGTTGAACGATATTTATTGCTTATGTTACATTTTTGTACAAAATAAATAACTGAAAATTGGGGCGTGCAATATTATTCGGCCCCGTTTTAAGTTAATACTTTGTAGTGCCACCTTTTGCTGTGATTACAGCTGCAAGTCATTTGGGGTATGTCTCCATCAGTTTTGCACATCGAGAGACTGAAATTCTTGCCCATTCTTCCTTTGCAAACAGCTGGAGCTGAGTGAGGTTGGATGGAGAGCGTTTGTGAACAGCGGTTTTCAGCTCTTTCCACAGATTCTCGATTGCATTCAGGTCTGGACTTTGACTTGGCCATTCTAGAAACCTGGATACATTTATTGGTGAACCATTTCATTGTAGATTTTGCTTTGTTTTGGATGATTGCCTTGTTGAAAGACAAATCTCCGTCCCAATCTCAGGTGTTTTGCAGACTCCAACAGGTTTTCTTCAAGAATGGTCCTGTATTTGGCTCCATCCATCTCCCCATCAATTATAAGCATCTTCCCTGTCCCTGCTGAAGCAAAGCAGGCCCAAACAATGATGGTGCCACCACCATGTTTGACAGTGGGGATGGTGTGTTCAGGGTCATGAGCTGTGTTGCCTTTACGCCAAACATATCATTTGGCATTGTCCCCAAAAAGTTCAATTTTGGTTTCATCTGACCAGAGCACCTTCTTCCACATGTTTGGTGTGTCTCCCAGGTTGCTAGTGGCAAACTTTAAACAACACTTTTTATGGATATCTTTGAGAAATGGCTTTCTTCTTGCTACTCTTCCATAGAGGCCAGATTTGTGCAGTGTATGACTGATTGTTGTCCTATGGACAGACTCTCCCACCTCAGCTGTAGATCTCTGCAGTTCATTCAGAGTGATCATGGGCCTCTTGGCTGCATCTCTAATCAGTCTTCTCCTTGTTTGACATGAAATTTTTGAGGGACGGCCAGGTCTTGGTAGACTTGCAGTGGTATGATACTCCTATTTCAATATGATCGCTTGCACAGTGCTTCTTGGGATGTTTAAAGTTTTGGAAATCTTTTTGCAACCATATTTGGCTTTAAATTTCTCCACAACAGTATCACAGACCTGCCTGTTGTGTTCTTTGGTCCTCATAATGCTATCTGTGCTTTAAACAGATCACTGAGACTATCACAGAGCAGGTGCATTTGTACGGAGACTAGATTACACACAGGCTTATATTTATCATCATCATCGGTCTTTTAGGACAACATTGGATCATTCAGAGATAATCATTGAACTTCTGGAGTGAGTTTGCTGCACTGAAAGTAAAGGGGCCGAATAATATTGCACGCCCCAATTTTCAGTTTATTTTTTACAAAAGTTTAAAGTAAGCAATACATTTTGTTCAACTTCACAATTGTGTCCCACTTGTTGATTCTTCACCATAAAATTTAATTTTTTTTATCTTTATATTTGAAGCCTGAAATGTGGGAAAAGGTTGAAAAATTCAAGGGGGCCGAATACTTTCGCAAGGAACTCTGTGTGTGTGTGTGTGTGTGTGTGTGTGTGTGTGTGTGTGTGTGTGTGTGTGTGTGTATGTATGGGGGTTAAAGTGTTACTGTGATGTTGACCTGCAGAATAAGGAGATATCGGTGATCGAGAACTGTTTTAAAGGGAACCTGTCAGCAGATATTTTGCACTAAACATAAAAGATTCCCCCTCTGCGGCTCCTGGGCTGCATTCTAGCAATGTTCCTGTTGTTCTTGTGCCCCCTTTCTGACCAAAATAAAGACTTTATAAAGTGGTACCTTTTTGTATGCAGATACTGTAAATGGTACACGGGGGCGGGCTGCCTGGTGTCCGTTATTCTGCCTCCTGCCGCTTTAGGCCATCCCCCATCGCTCATTTCCATAGCTGTGGACGCCGTCCAGTGCTCCAGAGGTCCCCGCGCATGCCCAGTGCCTATCTCTCGTGGATGAGCACTGTGCCCAGTGTCACTGCTGGTGACGTGTGCGCAGGCTTTAGATTATGGGCGGCGCTTTGATTTTCATTACCAAGTAACCGCCCATAATCGCGTGACCGCGCTTTCCCCCTCTGCCTCCTTCGTTCTGCGCAAGCGCGGGCCTGCTGACCCCACGTTACCTCTTTCCCATCTTGCCCTGAGGCAGGAAATAGATGGGAGGAGCGCGGAGCAGGACACCACCGATCAGGATGAGACGCAGGATTGTCCTGCTCCGCGCTCCTCCCATCTATTTCCTGCCTCAGGGCAAGATGGGAAAGAGGAGGTAACGTGGGGTCAATACAGTTCTTGTTAAGCCCAGAAGTGGCAGGCCAAGAAAAATATCAGAAAGGCAGAGAAGAAGAATGGTGAGAACAGTCAAGAATAATCCACAGACCACCCCCAAAGACCTGCAGCATCATCTTGCTGCAGATGGTGTCACTGTGCATCGGTCAACAATACAGCGCACTTTGCACAAGGAGAAGCTGTATGGGGGAGTGATGCGAAAGAAGCAGTTTCTGCAAGCACGCCACAAACCGAGTCGCCTGAGGTATGCAGAAGCACATTTGGACAACCCAGTTACATTTTGGAAGAAGGTTCTGTGGACTGATGAAACAAAGATTGAGTTGTTTGGTCATACAAAAAGGCATTATGCATGGAGGCAAAAAAACACGGCATTCCAAGAAAAGCACTTGCTACCCAAAGTAACATTTGGTGGAGGTTCCATCATGCTTTGGGGCTGTGTGGCCAATGCCGGCACCGGGAATCTTGTTAAAGTTGAGGGTCGCATGGATTCAACTCCGTATCAGCAGATTCTTGACAATAATGTGCAAGAATCAGTGGCGAAGTTGAAGTTACGCAGGGGATGGATATTTCAGCAAGACAATGATCCAAAACACCGCTCCAAATCTACTCAGGCATTCATGCAGAGGAACAATTACAATGTTCTGGAATGGCCATCCCAGTCCCCAGACCTGAATATCATTGAACATCTGTGGGATGATTTGAAGCGTGCTGTCCATGCTCGGCGACCATCAAACTTAACTGAACTGGAATTGTTGTGTAAACAGCAATGGTCAAATATACCTTCATCCAGGATCCAGGAACTCATTAAAAGCTAAAGGAAGCGGCTGTGATTTTTGCAAAAGGAGGATCTACAAAATATTAATGTCACTTTTATGTTGAGGTGCCCATACTTTTGCAGCAGTCAAATTTTGTTTAAATGCGGATTGCACATTTTCTGTTAGTACAATGAACCTCATTTCAATCCAGAAATATTACGCAGTCCATCAGTTATTAGATATATGAAACTGAAATAGCTGTTGCAAAAACCCAATTGTTATAAAGAAAAAATGTTAACATTAATAGGGGTGCCCAAACTTTTTCATATGACTGTATACAGGCAAAAAACATATAAGGGATAAAATGTGCCAGTAACTTTTCAAATGCGGGAAGTTAAAGTTATGTCACCAGCCCCCAATGTAACTGAGAGCCAGAACGAGGCTCTCCTAGACTTGTATTGATTTGTGACCTCCAGTGTGCTCACTGTGTTTCATCACAAGAGCTGCCAGGAGGTCATAAATCAACGAGACTGACCCATGCTCTGGTGATAGGAGGTGAAACCATCGTAAGGTGAGTAGACATGGGTCAGGGTACTTAGATTTAAAGCACAACTGCAGCATTGCAATTAAAAATACAAAAAAAACAAAACCTGGAGTGCTTTAAAGTGTCTCACCGGACCCCTCACTCCACCCTACACTGAGGTCAGAGGCGAATGGCTGATTTAGATTTAGGATGAGCCTTGATGAGTTTCATCAACTTTAAATATTGAGAAAATGAGGCACTCACCGGTCTGTAGATATTTCAGAATGCTGTGTTTTATTCCGGCATAGGGGGATGGTGCAGGGATGGTGTGCACACGGACAACGGCCGTTTCGCACTGGTTGCTGATACTTCCACGGGTCTCAAAGCAAGTCTCCATTGGCTTTGAGCAGCAGCCAGTCCCGGCTCATGCTGTGCAACAATTGGTAACTGAAGAGTGGTGTCATCTGTAACATTACTGACGTTGCCACTCATCAAAGCTACCATCAAAGCCAGGAGTGGCTGCTGCGCAAAGCCTATGGAGTTTCGTTCTGAGGCTCTATAGCCTTTGATTATCAGAATCCAGGAACGTTGTGGGAAGCGCTGGATCATGTCAGACCTGTGTGGGACTTTGCTTTCTAAAAAATTGGTGATTGAGGAGAAAAATTGGTGTGTGTGGTGGGTTGTGTGGAACACCAGTGCTTGATGTTAGCTGTTTTTGGACAATTGACAGTTGACCTCAACCACAAAAAACATTGCCTCCGCCCTTGCTAATAACCCTGGTGCGTGGCAATCTGGGTAATGTGCTAGCATTGGAGTGTCTAATGTGATGCACCACTTCTGGGGCAACTGCGGGCTGTTATTTTTAGGCTGGGAAGGGCCCAATAACCATGAACCTTCCCAGCGTGACAACATCAGCCTGCAACTGTCTGCTTTTACCTTTGCTGGTTAACAAAAAATGGGTGCAACTCCACTTATTTTTATTCATTATCATCATTATTATTATTATTATTATTATTATTATTATTATTATTTATTATTATTATTATCAAGCCAAAATACCCTTTTAGTGCTACATGAAGGGCACTAAAGGGTGTAAGTTTATAATATTTAGGGAGGTTAGGAAATGACAAATCTGCAGGATATTGATTTATATATCGATCTGTTTAGAATGCTTTGATGTACAGAGAGAGGTTTATAGTATGTAACAGATGTTTAAAACTCATTGCATACAAATTGCATGCCCATGTCATTCGTATGCTAGGCGAAAAAATTGCACACTCTCATGACATGCGCATGACACTTTCTAACTTTTCTTTCTTTGAATCGGAGACCTTTTATAGTCTCAGAGTGAACCCTATTCCTGTGTTTGGCTGTTGGTATATTTTGCACTGAATCCACCAGCATAGTTGTGAGTTTTTGCAATGTGATGATACAAGGTTGCCCCCTGGTGGTGACTGTTATTAGTACATGTTTAATTCTAGTGGACTGTTAATGTGTGTTTTTGGTTTTTTTTCGCTTTGCTAGATATAATCCTTTCAGCTTTTACAATGTTTGGTCACTTATAACTCTTGGGTGGCATAATTACCTAATTAACCATTTGGTAGAGAAGCAATTTTGCTAACATTTGTGCAAGTTTGACTTTAGATTTTTGTTCTTTAATAAAAAAAGCCTAGCGCCATTTAGCTACAAATGCCACTACTCACTCTTCTATGCCTCTTAGTTGGATAATTTGATCACTAGGAAATCTGGTATAAGTGGGAGCACACCAAGGGAAACCTATTGGAACAGACACCAGGGCCGGACGGGCCTCAGGTTGGGCGTAGATACTTATGGTATATATATATATATATATATATATATATATATATATATATATATATATATATATATATATATATATATATATATATATATATATATATATATATATATATATATATATATATATATATATATATATATATATATATATATATATATATATATATATATATATATATATATATATATATATATATATATATATATATATATATATATATATATATATATATATATATATATATATATATATATATATATATATATATATATATATATATATATATATATATATATATATATATATATATATATATATATATTATATATATTATATATATGGCGTGGCCTAGCTCAGTATGTGAGTGGAAGCAGATCCTGTAGCTCCTGCCAAGCATCTAGAAAATCCCTAGGGTAGAAACCCAAAAAAACACTCTCAGAAGTCACAGGATGCAGCTGGATGACCCTCTGACCCCCCCTGACCTGATTGCAGTGCTTACTGGCACAGATATGACAAGGAGGGGGCCGAAAAAGCAGGTGGGAGAAGTGGAGGAGCAGAATCAAGATGGTGCCGTGGGCAGCATGGAGCAGAGAAAAGATAATGGTGCAGACGCTGAGGAGATCAGAAGACAGGCTGCAACACGGCTGGAGCGTTTTGCCAGGCAGGAGAGTGGTGCCCATCACAGAGAGACAGTGAGAGGTGAGCTGCAGATGAATATGGGACTTGCAGACAGCATGGTGCTGAGTGCAGGAGGAGGGAGGGGTGAGAGCAACGAGGGAGCTCAGGCCTGCATGGCATAGACAAATCCCAGATCTCAGGCAGCACAGCTAGGGGAGCTGACACAGAATATCCCTGAAGAGCCCACACTGAGACACATCCTCACAGCAGTAATGCTATGCAGAGCATCTATTACTGAGGTGACCCTGCAGCTAGGGAGCCTGAGAGAAGACATGGCATCCATGCGGCACAAGCTTCATGAAGTGAAAGAGAGAACAGGAGAAGTTGAGCAGAGAGTCAGTATCATGGAGGACCGCATGGCAGGATCTGGCAGAGACGGGCAGCGTGCAGCACAGCAAATAGCAGCACTCCTAGCAAAAACGTCTGACCTTGAAAATAGATCAAGGCGTAACAACCTGAGAATAATTGGCATTCCAGAGAAAGTGGAAGGTACATCCCCAACTGAATTTTTTGAGGAATGGCTGAAAAGTAAAATTGGATCTGAGCATCTCACCCCTCTATATGCGGTGGAAAGAGCCCATAGGGTTCCCACCTGCCCCCTGCCTCCTGGACACCCACCGTGACCTGTCCTGGCCAAAATACTGCACTACAGAGACAGGGATAATATCCTGAAGCATGCCTGAGGACACCCGGACCTGATCATCAATGGCTCCAAGATATCCATTTTTCCAGACTCCATAGAAGTGCAAAAGCAAAGAGCCAAGTTCATTGACCTCAAGAGAAGGCTGAGACAACTAAATCTGGTATACTCCATGATGTACCCGGCGAAACTCAGACTGGTAGCTGGAGGAATAGTGCACTTTTTCCTGGATACTAAGGAAGCGCTAAGATGGCTGGATAGCAATGAACAACGCTTGCGGCGGGAGGGTCGTGAAGGGGAAGCTGGAGACTGACTTTTGGGGCGTTTACCTCGGCAATCTAAATTTAAATCTACATTTAATGGACTCTAGAGGACAGGTGTCTGCAAACACCACTGAGGAATTGGAATCCTGGCTATGGAAAGGGACTTTCCAACTCATACTGGACTCTCAATGCATAGATACTGAATTAATTTTTATTCCCCCCCCCCCTCTTTTTTGTTTTTCCTTTTCTCCCCTCTCGCTCCTCTTATTCCACCCTCTTTCTTCTTCTTATACTACTTTTCTCTTTCTCTTCTTTGTTTTACCCACTTCCCCCTTTCTCCTTTTTTTTTTTTTTTTCCCTTCTTCCTTCCCAAAACTTGCTTTCGTTCTTCCCCCTTAATATTGAAAACATAAAAAAAAAAAAAAAAAAAAAAAAAAAAGGGGCATTGCGAGAATATGGCAGGACTGCAATACTAATCAAATGGACAGCCATATACCGTACACGACAAACAGGCGGGGACCGCCCCTCCTTCTGGAGGTCCTGGTTCTGGTGTTATTGATGGTTGATAGAGCCCTGTCCGTCGTAACAGAGGAAACACGACAAAAGATGGACGCTGTATCTGGCAGACTTGCCAAGGCAAACATATGCCCCTCCGTCCCTGATACAAAGGGGACTGGTGGCAACGATGTGTTACTATTAGAGTTGAGCGCGGTTCGTGGTTCGAGGTTCTCCAGTTCTAGGCTCGAGTGATTTTGGGGCCTGTTCTAGATCGAACTAGAACTCGAGCTTTTTGCAAAAGCTCGATAGTTCTAGAAACGTTCGAGAACGGTTCTAGCAGCAAAAAACCAGCTAAATCCTAGCTTGGTTTCTGCTGTAATAGTGTAAGTCACTCTGTGAATCACACTATTATGACATTTCAGTGTATAGTGTGCGTGAACAGCGCCTTCAGATCACTGCTGTTTCTATAATGGCAATCGCCATTTTTTTTTTTTTTTTTTTTTCCTTGTCTTCCTTCCCTAAGCGCGCGTGTAGTGGGGCGGGCCAGCATGTCAGCCAATCCCAGACACACACACAGCTAAGTGGACTTTTAGCCAGAGAAGCAACGGCATGTGTGATAGGATGTCCATGTCACATGTCCCTGCATTATAAAACCGGACATTTTCCTCCAGGACGCCATTATCTCTTCTGCGTCTTTGGTGTCAGACATCACTGTCGCAGCTCCGTCCTCCTGAGTCCTATCGCCGATACAGCTGTATGCGCTCCATACACAGCGTTAGACAGCTTAGGGAGAGCACTTTCTAGCAGTCCTTTTAAGGGCTCAAACCGGCAGGGTCAGAGAGCCATAGGTGACAGGTCCTGAAAACAGCGACAGCGTCTGTGTAGCCAAGGTCAGGGATTTCCTCCCTGCATTTCCCTATTAGGAGGGAATAGAAAGGCAGGCTTCCATTCCTCTACCCAGAGCCCCACAATCCTGGCACTGTACCCTCCTGTCCTCTGCACACTCCAACTCATTATAACTAAGCCATTATACTAGCAAACACTCAGTGTACCTAGTGGCATCCTATACGTGGTTATTGGACTTTGCTATAGTCCCACTAGTGCAAAGACATTTGCAGAGCGCGTCTGCCTGCATTGCACACTCCAACTCATTATAACTAAGCCATTATACTAGCAAACACTCAGTGTACCTAGTGGCATCCTATACGTGGCTATTGGACTTTGCTATAGTCCCACTAGTGCAAAGACATTTGCAGAGCGCGTCTGCCTGCATTGCACACTCCAACTCATTATAACTAAGCCATTATACTAGCAAACACTCAGTGTACCTAGTGGCATCCTATACGTGGTTATTGGACTTTGCTATAGTCCCACTAGTGCAAAGACATTTGCAGAGCGCGTCTGCCTGCATTGCACACTCCAACTCATTATAACTAAGCCATTATACTAGCAAACACTCAGTGTACCTAGTGGCATCCTATACGTGGCTATTGGACTTTGCTATAGTCCCACTAGTGCAAAGACATTTGCAGAGCGCGTCTGCCTGCATTGCACACTCCAACTCATTATAACTAAGCCATTATACTAGCAAACACTCAGTGTACCTAGTGGCATCCTATACGTGGCTATTGGACTTTGCTATAATCCCACTAGTGCAAAGACATTTGCAGAGCGCGTCTGCCTGCATTGCACACTCCAACTCATTATAACTAAGCCATTATACTAGCAAACACTCAGTGTACCTAGTGGCATCCTATACGTGGCTATTGGACTTTGCTATAATCCCACTAGTGCAAAGACATTTGCAGAGCGCGTCTGCCTGCATTGCACACTCCAACTCATTATAACTAAGTCATTATACTAGCAATTTTTGCTGCCAGTTTAAGGGCCGTAGTTGCATTGTCAGGGATATTTATTCTTTATTATTCTGCTGTTAATAAAGCTAGACCACCACTGCAATCTACACCACCTCTCAATTTTTACTACCACATTTTCAGTCCACAATCTTGTCGCAATCAACATGAGTGGCAAAATGACAGATGCTGGTGGAAAGGGGAAGAGGCGTGGTGGAAAAGGAAAAAAAGGTTTTGTCCGTGGGGAAGGTGGCAAAGCTCCATTATCATCTGCTGAAGATAGACCATCTACCAGCAAAAGTAAGATGTCTACTACTTACCGTGGACAATCCGATGTGCTCCCTTTTTTACGGACATGAACAACAGGAACAAAGGTAGATGATGGGCAAAAAAGGAAAATGCTTGAATGGATCTCAAGTGGTCCAACAAGTGCCCTCTCAGCCACTTCAAGTACCGCATCCAAAAAACACCAGTCCTCTGAGTTGTCATCCCAATCAAACTTGATTTCTCCCAGCTCTGAAGTCTCCATCAGCCCTGCACAGTATGGTGGAACTGAGATGGCTGAGTCTGCAGAGCTGATCAGTCACACTATAGCCTGGGAATCAGAGGTCTGCTCCCAAGCTACAGTGAGTACAGAACAGGAAATGGTCTGCAGTGATGCCCAGAACCTTTGTGACTCTGATTCAGGCCGTGAGGACCAAGTTTCTGAGCATAATGTTGACCCTTTGTCACAAACTGTAACACCTGTGGTTATAGACAATGAGGAACATACTGATGAAGATGAGACTCAGATACCCGATTGGGATGACAACTTAAATATTCGGTCAGGACAAGAAGAGGCTCGGTCTGAGGGGGAGGGGAGTGCAAACACAACAATTGATGATGAAGTTCTAGATCCCACCTACTGTCAACCCACAGTCAGGCACTCGAGGAGGTCAACAGACGTGGTGGAGGAGGATGCAACTGATGACGAAGTTACCTTGCGCCTTCCTGGACAGAGTCGGAGTACTGGTAGCACGTCTACAACTGCATCCTCAGCCACCACTCTGCCTCTGAGCATTATTCGGGGTGGATCATCAGGTCGCATGGCCTCTAAGCCTTGCCTAGCCTGGTCCTTTTTTGACATAGCAAAAGATCGCCCAAATTATGTGATCTGTAAAATTTGTCATGGTTCTCTTAGTAGAGGTCAAAACCTCAGCAGTTTGACCACTTCTTCCATGAATCGTCACATGAATAAATATCATATGGCCCGGTGGGAAGCTCACCGTGCTGCAATGCGGCCTAGCGGAGCGAACCATCCACCGCCTGCCCCTTCCAGTGCATCCGCGCGCTCGTCGTCTTCTAGGACTGTGGGGACAGCTGTCACACCTGTTTTTCCACCCACAACTTCCACCACTGTAACCGCAACAGGCAGTTTGCTTGGTAGGTCGTCAGTTGGTTTGGAAGGGGAAACAAGTGAGTGTGTACAGCTGTCTCAGACATCGATAGCACCAACTTTGGATGAAGGCAACATCATGTCTCCGCCTGCACTTTCCTCACAAACCTGCATTTTTCCAGGGACACCCTACTCAACACAGTCTACACACAGCAGCCAGATCTCTGTCCCTCAGATGTGGACAAATAAAAGGCCATTTCCTGCGACCCATGACAAAGCTAAGAGGTTGACTCTATCCCTCTGTAAGCTGTTGGCTACAGAAATGCTGCCTTTCCGCCTAGTGGACACACAGGATTTTAGAGACCTTATGTCTGTCGCTGTGCCCCAGTACCAGATGCCTAGTCGCCACTACTTCTCGAAGAAAGGTGTGCCTGCGCTACACCAGCATGTCGCACACAACATCACCGCTTCCTTGAGAAACTCTGTGTGTGAACGGGTGCATTTCACCACCAATACTTGGACCAGTAAGCATGGACAGGGACGTTACATGTCGCTGACTGGGCACTGGGTAACTATGGTGATAGATGGTGAAGGGTCTGCTGCACAAGTCTTGCCGTCCCCACGACTTGTGTGTCAATCCTCTGTCTGTACAAGTTCCGCCACTGCTTCTGCATCCTCCACCTCATCTAGGTCCTCCACCTCCGCCCCAAGCCTGCCTGGTCAGGCCACCAGCGTTCTCACTGCGCAGAAGGAATCACGCACCCCTCATTACTATGCTGGCAGCAGAGCGCAACGGCATCAGGCGGTCTTTAGCTTGACATGTCTTGGGAATAAGAGTCACACAGCTGAGGAGTTGTGGTCAGCTCTGCGGTCCGAGTTTAATAAATGGTTGTCTCCACTCAACCTGCAGCCTGGTAAGGCCGTGTGCGACAATGCTGCAAACCTGGGTGCGGCCCTTCGCCTGGGCAAGGTGACACACGTACCTTGTATGGCTCACGTGTTGAACCTTGTCGTGCAGCAATTTTTAACACAGTATCCCGGCCTAGATGGCCTTCTGAACAGGGCACGAAAACTGTCTGCTCACTTCCGCCGTTCAAGCGCCGCAGCTGAGCGACTTGCATCGCTCCAGAAGTCTTTCGGCCTGCCGGTTCATCGCCTGAAATGCGATGTGGCGACACGCTGGAATTCAACTCTCCACATGTTACAGCGACTGTGGCAGCACCGCCGTGCCCTGGTGCAATACGTCATGACGTATAGCCTGGGCCAACGAGATGCAGAGGTGGGTCAGATCACCCTGATGGAGTGGTCTCAGATCAAGGACCTATGCACCCTTCTGCACAGTTTCGAAATGGCGACGAATATGTTTAGCGCTGACAATGCCATTATCAGCATGACGATTCCAGTCATTTACATGCTGGAACACACGCTAAACACTATTCGGAGTCAGGGGGTGGGACAACAGGAAGGGGATGAACTACAGGAGGATTCATATGCGCAAGACACAACAACATCACCAAGGTCCAGACGTTCATCATCACCAAGGCGCCAGGCATGGGAGCATGGGGTACAGGGATCAACAAGGGCGCATGGTAGCAGGCGAGATGTTGAGGAAGGTGCAGGAGGACATGAAGAAATGGAGGACGAACTGTCCATGGACATGGAAGACTCAGCGGATGAGGGAGACCTTGGTCAAATTTCAGTTGAAAGAGGTTGGGGGGAGATGTCAGAGGAAGAAAGAATGGTTAGCACCTCTATGCCACAAACACAGCGTGGACTTGGTACGCATGGCTGCGCAAGACACATGAGTGCCTTCTTGTTGCACTACCTCCAACATGACCCTCGTATTGTCAAAATTAGAAGTGATGATGACTACTGGCTTGCCACACTATTAGATCCCCGGTACAAGTCCAAATTTTGTGACATAATTCCAGCCATAGAAAGGGACGCACGTATGCAGGAGTATCAGCAGAAGCTGTTACTCGATCTTAGATCCGCTTTTCCACCAAACAACCGTGCAGGTGCAGGGAGTGAATCTCCCAGTTGTAACTTGACAAACATAGGACGGTCTCGTCATCTTCAACAGTCTACACGTACCAGTAGGACCGTATCTGGTGCTGGTAACAGCAATTTTATGGAATCTTTTCATAATTTTTTTTAGACCCTCCTTTGCAAGGCCACCAGAGACAACAAGTCTGACACATAGTCAAAGGCTGGAGAGGATGATACAGGAGTATCTCCAAATGAACATCGATGCCATGACTGTGCAACTGGAGCCTTGCTCCTTTTGGGCTTCAAACCTAGAAAAATGGCCAGAGCTCGCAACTTACGCCTTGGAGATTTTGTCGTGTCCAGCTGCCAGCGTTGTCTCTGAACGTGTCTTCAGTGCTGCTGGGTGTGTGCTGACAGATAAGCGCACGCGTCTGTCCAGTGACAATGTGGACAGACTGACGTTCATCAAAATGAACAAGTTATGGATCCAGAAGGAATTTACAACCCCTGTGTCATCCTGGGGAGAGTAAATGCTTGTGGATTTGGAATGTGCTTGATGCAAATCTAGCTGTGAAGTGTACAACTAGGGCACAAGTGCTGCCACTGAAGGGGTGGGTGTGTGTGGGGCACAATTTTTGGAAAAAAAGGGAGACTCCGCTTGGAGTAACCCTTGCTTACATTGTTTTTAAAAGAAGCCAAGATGAACAGAGCTGGGATCAGGAAAGACTTTGCTACCTACCCCGGTGTCATCCTGGGGACTGTTAATTATGGCGTATTTTTGAATGTGCTTGATGCAAATCTAGCTGTGAAGTGTACAACTAGGGCACAAGTGCTGCCACTGAATGGGTGGGTGTGTGGAGGGCACAATTTTTGGAAAAAAGGGAGACTCCGCTTGGAGTAACCCTTGCTTACATTGTTTTTAAAAGAAGCCAAGATGAACAAGTCATGGTTCAGCAAAGACTTTATCTACCTACCCCGGTGTCATGCTGGGGACGGTTAATTATGGCGTATTTTTGAATGTGCTTGATGCAAATCTAGCTGTGAAGTGTACAACTAGGGCACAAGTGCTGCCACTGAATGGGTGGGTGTGTGGAGGGCACAATTTTTGGAAAAAAAGGGAGACTACGCTTGGAGTCACCTTGAGGTGTTTTACATGACTTTAGAAGGGCGTGCCATGCCTATATCTGTGTCTCCTCCTCTTTTTCTTTGTCCAGCTCTTTTGTTTTTGCATACGTATATGTCCTTGTCACTTTCCCATGTGTTTGTGTTGTGTTGTGAGTTGTTTGTCACCTTTTGGACACCTTTGAGGGTGTTTTCTAGGTGTTTTTCTGTGTTTGTGATTGCCTGCCATTGTTTGCTATTGGCTCGAGTTCGGTTCGTCGAACGTTCGACGAGCCGAACTCGAACGGGACCTCCGTTCGGCGAACCGACCTCGAGCCGAACCGGGACCGGTTCGCTCATCTCTAGTTACTATGTTTATTGTTGGGGGGGGTGGGGGGTGTTTTATATTGGGGGGGTAGGGGGAGGGTGGGCCGGTCGACAGTCTCATTTGGCCTATTATGGAGCTCTGGGAGAACGAGAATTTGTCAATTGATCATATGGCGGGACGCATTAAGCTAATTAGTTGGAATGTTAGCATCTAGCATCAAAAGGCAAGCAGTATTTCAATTTTTACGCACAGAAAAACCTGACCTAATTTGCTTGCTGGAAACACACATGATACCGGGGAAGCTGCATCTACTGGATAGAAGGTGGCTCAGGGTGGGGTATCATTTTACATATTCTGCATACTCCAGAGGGGCCAGTATACTAGTCCGCTCAGGCGCACAGTTTGAATTTCTAAAGGTCATCATGGATAAAGATGGGCGGTATGTATGTCTTTCCTGTAGGCTGGGGACAAGAGCCGTAGTAATTATATCCCTATACATACTTCCGCCATATTGCAGCAAACTACTTAACAGTGATACAAAAAAAAGGGAACCAGCACGATCTGAAATTGGCATGTATCATATAAAAAGTGAAAATTCACAAATTTATTCCAACTGTACTATAATAAAAAAAATTGATCAATTATTTGCTAAAAATCTCATTTTTTTATTGTAGTACAGTTGGAATAAATCTGTGAATTTTCACTTTTTATATGATGCATGCCAATTTCAGATCGTGCTGGCTCCCCTCTCTCTCTTAACAGTGATACAAGTAAAATATATCTTTTGTACCGTGTTAGCCAGTAGAGATAAAAAAATTGTTTAAAAGAACAGAGAGTCCTCAGTGGTTGATACCTTTTAATGGCTAACTGAAAAGATGGTAATAATTGCAAGCTTTCGAGACTACTCAGGTCTCTTCATCAGGCATGGTATAACACAAAATCTGAAGAGTCACATATTTATACACAACAGGATTTAGAATAGTGCAGTAAAAAAAAACAAAAAAAAAAACAAGTTATATGAAACAGAACTATCACTATGGTAGGGGGCAAACTGTTGTGGCCATAAATACTGCTGCAGTTCAGTGTGAAAGTTTTATTGTCCTCTGATAAGGGTCTGGCCTGTTTATATTAAAAGGGGAAGGAGAACTCAATATGAGAAGATCTGGAGCAAGTGGCTGGACTTTCCAGGATTAGCGTCATTTGATCTACTGAAAGATAGGATATTTAGACTATAGGTAGGAAAGGAAAGATCGCAGTGGCTGAGAAATAAGGAGGGCAGGTCATTAGGTGAATAAAGAGGGATGTAGAGAGTGGAGGGGTGAGCCTGTCGACCGGAAGAGGGTGGGGGGAGGGGGAGGGAGTATGTGTGAGGACTACCGTCACAATTTATGTTTATGAAAGTTTTAAAATGCAATAAAAATGTATCTGATTTAAAAAAAAAAAAAAATAAATAAATAATATATATACTATATGCAATTTAATGGTCAGAACATATATAGGGACACTCCCGTTTAAATTTTATATCAAAGAAGGTTTAGAGAAATACCATGGTAATTTCTCTAAATAGAAGCAAAAAAACCCAATAAAATTAATTCAATTTTGTTAATATTAAAAACGTACAAAAAAATATGCAACAGAGATGTATTTAGAATAAATTAGATTTAGTGGCATAATATGCAACATTACATATTGTGACAAGAATAGTTCTTAAATAATACAGCAAACTGGAAATATTATAAGAAATTACAATGATATAAAAAAATAGATTATTCCCTCAATAATTACAACAAATTATAAGGTATAATAGTATAAAGTGATTCTGTGTATATAAATAATTGCATTCAAAAATACATCCAAATACCTTACCAAAAGTGAATGACAGTTATATAAAAACATATATTAATTTATTTTTTTGAAAATAATTATAAAGGGGGATAAAATGTATATTGAAAATCCATAAAATGCAAAAATCTATACAAAAATATCCAGTTGCCTAAACTATTCTATCACTGGCAATAGTGCAAAAATGGACTCAAATACTATGTCCCGGCGTATTTCCCCAAATTGGATCACTAGATGGCGTTCAAATCAAAGGAGTGCCTGTAATAATTAGGTATGTATAACAATCCCAAATCAGAAGCTGTACTGCAACCATAAAACAGTCAAACGCCGTTACCGGACCTAAATAGGCATATTAAAGATCAGGACATAGTACATAATGCATCAAATTACCTGGGCCAATGCTGTCATGTGCCACAATCTTCTCACCCCCGTACACTTCGCTACACCCTGCTTCTACGGGGGGCATACCGGGGTGAAAAGGCGCCAGGTGTAAATGTAGGTATCAGACCAATCACAAAGTTGCATCCTTGTAGGGTAATATCCGTGCTTGCGTCAGGTACAGTTCCACCTCCTGATGTAAAAAGACTTCCTGCTGGACGACGGTGTTATATGTATATATGTATGTGTGATATATATATATATATGTATGTATGTATGTATGTATGTATGTATGTATGTATGTATGTATGTATGTATATGAAGACAAGGAGAACAATTTTTTGTTCTCCTTGTCTTCATATGCTTTGAGTGTGCCATGTAGGAAGGTGTATCATGTTGTCCTTTTCCTACCTATATTGTGTGGCCTTTTGCCTTCTATGTATGTATGTATGTATGTATGTATGCATGCATGCATGTATGTATGTGATTGATATATATATATATATATATATATATATATACAGTTAGGTCCAGAAATATTTGGACAGTGACACAATTTTTGCGAGTTGGGCTCTGCATGCCACCACATTGGATTTGAAATGAAACCTCTACAACAGAATTCAAGTGCAGATTGTAACGTTTAATTTGAAGGTTTGAACAAAAATATCTGATAGAAATTGTAGGAATTGTACACATTTCTTTACAAACACTCCACATTTTAGGAGGTCAAAAGTAATTGGACAAATAAACCAAACCCAAACAAAATATTTTTATTTTCAATATTTTGTTGCGAATCCTTTGGACGCAATCACTGCCTTAAGTCTGGAACCCATGGACATCACCAAACGCTGGGTTTCCTCCTTCTTAATGCTTTGCCAGGCCTTTACAGCCGCAGCCTTCAGGTCTTGCTTGTTTGTGGGTCTTTCCGTCTTAAGTCTGGATTTGAGCAAGTGAAATGCATGCTCAATTGGGTTAAGATCTGGTGATTGACTTGGCCATTGCAGAATGTTCCACTTTTTTGCACTCATGAACTCCTGGGTAGCTTTGGCTGTATGCTTGGGGTCATTGTCCATCTGTACTATGAAGCGCCGTCCGATCAACTTTGCGGCATTTGGCTGAATCTGGGCTGAAAGTATATCCCTGTACACTTCAGAATTCATCCGGCTACTTTTGTCTGCTGTTATGTCATCAATAAACACAAGTGACCCAGTGCCATTGAAAGCCATGCATGCCCATGCCATCACGTTGCCTCCACCATGTTTTACAGAGGATGTGGTGTGCCTTGGATCATGTGCCGTTCCCTTTCTTCTCCAAACTTTTTTCTACCCATCATTCTGGTACAGGTTGATCTTGGTCTCATCTGTCCATAGAATACTTTTCCAGAACTGAGCTGGCTTCATGAGGTGTTTTTCAGCCAATTTAACTCTGGCCTGTCTATTTTTGGAATTGATGAATGGTTTGCATCTAGATGTGAACCCTTTGTATTTACTTTCATGGAGTCTTCTCTTTACTGTTGACTTAGAGACAGATACACCTACTTCACTGAGAGTGTTCTGGACTTCAGTTGATGTTGTGAACGGGTTCTTCTTCACCAAAGAAAGTATGCGGCGATCATCCACCACTGTTGTCATCCGTGGACGCCCAGGCCTTTTTGAGTTCCCAAGCTCACCAGTCAATTCCTTTTTTCTCAGAATGTACCCGACTGTTGATTTTGCTACTCCAAGCATGTCTGCTATCTCTCTGATGGATTTTTTCTTTTTTTTCAGCCTCAGGATGTTCTGCTTCACCTCAATTGAGAGTTCCTTAGACCGCATGTTGTCTGGTCACAGCAACAGCTTCCAAATGCAAAACCACACACCTGTAATCAACCCCAGACCTTTTAACTACTTCATTGATTACAGGTTAACGAGGGAGACGCCTTCAGAGTTAATTGCAGCCCTTAGAGTCCCTTGTCCAATTACTTTTGGTCCCTTGAAAAAGAGGAGGCTATGCATTACAGAGCTATGATTCCTAAACCCTTTCTCCGATTTGGATGTGAAAACTCTCATATTGCAGCTGGGAGTGTGCACTTTCAGCCCATATTATATATATAATTGTATTTCTGAACATGTTTTTGTAAACAGCTAAAATAACAAAACGTGTGTCACTGTCCAAATATTTCTGGACCTAACTGTATATATATATCAAATTGCCTTATTCTGTCTGTCTGTCTTGCTCCAAAATTGTGTCCTTACGGTGACACAAAGCTGATTAACCGCTGGGCTCGCCATGGCCCCGCCCCCCCCGCACGGATTGGCCGCTCGCCCAGGCAACTCGCCCACGCCCCGCCCCCCTCACGCAATGCACGCTCGCTCTGGCCCCGCACGCATTCCCCGAACCGACTGACATGGAGCCACGACTCCCAGGTGAATACTGTACCCCCGGGAGCCCACATCAGCGTACGCTGCCAACCCAGCCGACACATACCCTCGCATTGCTGGGGTTGCCGCCGTATGCTGGTGTGGGCTCCCGTGCGAGCGGGGGACGGGATACGCTGGTAACCATGGTAGCATAGTTACCAGCGCATCAAGGTCCTGCAGCGGCGGAACATACACACATGCACGCACACACACACACCTCAGATCACACTCTCACACACACCTCACACACACATCACATCGCATCCACACACTCACAACATCCTGGGATATCGCTTGCTTCTCGGCGGCGATACTGTGGTGTGACCTTCCAGGACCTGCCGGAGGATCACATGGCCAGAAGCATGTGGTATCTCCGGATGTTGTGAGTGTGAGCGCGTATGTGCAATATCGTCAATGTGTGTGTGTGTGAGTGTATGCGATCGGGTGTGTGTGTGTGTGTGAGTGTATGCGATCGGGTGTGTGTGTGAGTGTATGCGATCGGGTGTGTGTGTGTGTGTGTGTGTGAGTGTATGCGATCGGGTGTGTGTGTGAGTGTATGCGATCGGGTGTGTGTGTGTGTGTGTGTGTGTGCGATCGGATCTGTGTCGGCAGAGGAGCACGGCGTGCTGGAGGAGGCTGGGAGGAGAGAGGCTGATCCTGGGGAAGGCTGGGAGGGGGAGGCTGAGAGAAGAGAGGCTGATGCTGGGTGAGGCTGAGGCTGGGGTAGGCTGGGAGGAGAGAGGCTGATGCTGGGGACAGAAAAGGCTGATGCTGGGAGGAGAGAGGCTGATGCTGGGAGGAGAGAGGCTGATGCTGGGAGGAGAGAGGCTGATGCTGGGAGGAGAGAGGCTGATGCTGGGAGGAGAGAGGCTGATGCGAGGCTGATGCTGGGAGGAGAGAGGCTGATGCGAGGCTGATGCTGGGAGGAGAGAGGCTGATGCTGGGAGGAGAGAGGCTGATGCTGAAAGGAGAGAGGCTGATGCTGGGAGGAGAGAGGCTGATGCTGGGAGGAGAGAGGCTGATGCTGGGAGGAGAGAGGCTGATGCTGGGAGGAGAGAGGCTGATGCTGGGAGGAGAGAGGCTGATCCTGAGGAAGGCTGGGAGGGGGAGGCTGAGAGAAGAGAGGCTGATGCTGGGAGGAGAGAGGCTGATCCTGGGGAAGGCTGGGAGGGGGAGGCTGAGAGAAGAGAGGCTGATGCTGGGGGAGGCTGAGGCTGGGGTAGGCTGGGAGGAGAGAGGCTGATGCTAGGGACAGAAAAGGCTGATGCTGGGAGGAGAGAGGCTGATGCTGGGAGGAGAGAGGCTGATGCTGCGGGCAGAGAGGCTGATGCTGCGGGCAGAGAGGCTGATGCTGCGGGCAGAGAGGCTGATGCTGCGGGCAGAGAGGCTGATGCTGCGGGCAGAGAGGCTGATGCTGCGGGCAGCATGGGGGATGGAGCACGTTTGGGAGTGCGCAGCATGGCGGATGGACCACGTTTGGGAGTGCGCAGCATGGGGGATGAAGCACGTTTGTGAGTGCGCAGCATGGCGGATGGACCACGTTTGGGAGTGCGCAGCATGGGGGATGAAGCACGTTTGTGAGTGCGCAGCATGGCGGATGGACCACGTTTGGGAGTGCGCAGCATGGCGGATGGAGCACGTTTGGGAGTGCGCAGCATGGCGGATGGAGCACGTTTGGGAGTGCGCAGCATGGCGGATGGAGCACGTTTGGGAGTGCGCAGCATGGCGGATGGAGCACGTTTGGGAGTGCGCAGCATGGCGGATGGTGCACGTTTGGGAGTGCGCAGCATGGCGGATGGAGCACGTTTGGGAGTGCGCAGCATGGCGGATGGAGCACGTTTGGGAGTGCGCAGCATGGCGGATGGAGCACGTTTGGGAGTGCGCAGCATGGCGGATGGAGCACGTTTGGGAGTGCGCAGCATGGCGGATGTACCACGTTTGGGAGTGCGCAGCATGGCGGATGGAGCACGATGGGGGGTGCGCAGCATGGGGGATGGAGCACGATGGGAGGTGCACACCTCCCCCCAACACACACACACACACACACACACACACACACACACACTGCACAACACACACACACACACACTGCACAACACACACACACACACTGTGAACCACAAACACCGCCCTACATAGACACCCACACACACAGACAACGCTGCACACACACAACACCCAATACACAAACACCGCGGCATACATAAATATACGCACATACCGCACAACACACACATTGCACAAAACATACCTCCCCCAAAACACACCACACACACAAACCGCGCAACACACACACACACAACGCTACAGACACACAGCGCTCCACAAACAACGTAACACACATACAACACCGCTCTCACCCCCCGCCACACCCAGACAACACCCAGAACATGTACAGCGCCCTACACAAACACTTGGTAAGTACACACAACAACATATATATATATATATATATATATATATATATATATATATATATATATATATATATATATATATATATATATATATATATATATATATATATACAAAAATCATACATGAACTACACAATATGTAAATTCTAGAATACCCGATGCGTAGAATCGGGCCACCTTCTAGTGTGTGTGTGTGTGTGTGTGTGTATGTACATATGTACATATGTGTGTATATATATATATATATATAAATATTATTATATATATATATATATATATATATACAGTGCCTACAAGTATTATTCAACCCCCTGCAGGTTTACACATTCGGATTTAGCTTGGCATTGTGACATTTGGACTGTAGATCAGCCTGGAAGTGTGAAATGCACTGCAGCAAAAAAGAATGTTATTTCTTTTTTTATTTTTTTTTTAAATTGTGAAAAGTTTATTCAGAGGGTCATTTATTATTCAACCCCTCAAACCACAAGAATTCTGTTTGGTTCCCCTAAAGTATTAAGAAGTATTTCAGGCACAAAGAACAATGAGCTTCACATGTTTGGATTAATTATCTCTTTTTCCAGCCTTTTCTGACTAAGACCCTCCCCAAACTTGTGAACAGCACTCATACTTGGTCAACATGGGAAAGACAAAGGAGCATTCCAAGGCCATCAGAGACAAGATCGTGGAGGGTCACAAGGCTGGCAAGGGGTACAAAACCCTTTCCAAGGAGTTGGGCCTACCTGTCTTCACTGTTGGGAGCATCATCCGGAAGTGGAAGGCTTATGGAATTACTGTTAGCCTTCCACGGCTTGGACAGCCTTTTGAAAGTTTCCACCCGTGCCGAGGCCAGGCTTGTCCGAAGAGTCAAGGCTAACCCAAGGACTACAAGGAAGGAGCTCCGGGAAGATCTCATGGCAGTGGGGACATTGGTTTCAGTCAATACCATAAGTAATGTACTCCACCGCAATGGTCTCCGTTCCAGAAGAGCCCGTAAGGTACCTTTACTTTCAAAGCGTCATGTCAAGGCTCGTCTACAGTTTGCTCATGATCACTTGGAGGACTCTGAGACAGACTGGTTCAAGGTTCTCTGGTCTGATGAGACCAAGATCGAGATCTTTGGTGCCAACCACACACGTGACTTTTGGAGACTGGATGGCACTGCATACGACCCCAAGAATACCATCCCTACAGTCAAGCATGGTGGTGGCAGCATCATGCTGTGGGGCTGTTTCTCAGCCAAGGGGCCTGGCCATCTGGTCCGCATCCATGGGAAGATGGATAGCACGTCCTACCTGGAGATTTTGGCCAAGAACCTCCGCTCCTCCATCAAGAATCTTAAGATGGGTCGTCATTTCATCTTCCAACAAGACAACGACCCAAAGCACACAGCCAAGAAAACCAAGGCCTGGTTCAAGAGGGAAAAAATCAAGGTGTTGCAGTGGCCTAGTCAGTCTCCTGACCTTAACCCAATTGAAAACTTGTGGAAGGAGCTCAAGATTAAAGTCCACATGAGACACCCAAAGAACCTAGATAACTTGGAGAAGATCTGCATGGAGGAGTGGGCCAAGATAACTCCAGAGACCTGTGCCGGCCTGATCAGGTCTTATAAAAGACGATTATTAACTGTAATTGCAAATAAGGGTAATTCCACAAAATATTAAACCTAGGGGTTGAATAATAATTGACCCACACTTTTATGTTGAAAATTTAACTGAGCAACGTAACTTGTTGGTTTGTAAGATTTATGCATCTGTTAATAAATCCTGCTCTTGCTTGAAGTTTGCAGGCTCTAACTTATTTGCATCTTATCAAACCTGCTAAATCTGCAGGCGGTTGAATACTACCTGTAGGCACTGTGTATATATGTATATGTATATGTATGTGTATATATATATATATATATATATATATGTATGTATGTATGTATGTATGTATGTGTATATATATGTGTATGTATGTGTATGTATGTGTATATATATATATATATGTATGTATGTATGTATGTATATATGTGTATGTATATATATATATATATATATATATATATATATATATATATATATATATATATATATATATATATATATATATGTATATATACGGTATAATATATATATATATATATATATATAATATACCGTATATGTATATCACATATATATATATATATATGCGTGTGTATTCATACATATGTGTATTCATACATATACGTGTATTCATACATTATATATATATATATAATATATATATATATATATATATATATATATATATATATATATATATTATAATATAATATAATATACACACACAAGATATAAATATTCATATATAAATATAAAAGTTATGAACACACAAAATTTGTCTTGGAAAATCCTAAAATATCATCGTATACACATTACCCAGTAAGCCTAAGAATAGACTAACTCTTTCTGTTCTGCATTCTCCGCAGTCTTTCCTGTGTATACCAGGCAGAATTACTGTAAAAGTAGCATTTATATAGATCCTTTAACAATAGATCATGATCACTGGAGACTTCTTGCCAAATCTGTGGTCCCCTCTGAACAGACCAGAGCATATGTAACACTCCATAGTGTGATATTGTTACAAGAATTGAGCTAAAAATATATTCACAGAACCTGGTCTAGTGATACCGGGTCATTCCAGGCCTGCAGGACAGCTTGAATTTATTTGGAACTAGATTGAGGACACACAATGCAAAGATTGACGCTGCTTCTCCCCTTTTTGTCTGGTTTCAGGTGTGATTTTCATATTGCCCACACCTGTTACTTGGTACAGGCGAGTTTTAACAAGCCTCACGTTCTTGAAACAAAGTTGTTTACCCTCAGTTTTGCAACGGTACCAACTATTTTATCTGGCCCATTATGTTTTTGTTTTTTTTTGCGCTCAAATGCACATAGAGGAATTAAACATGTGTATAACAGAATAAGTGTAATTGCAATAATTTTCTGGGAGAAATCCTTCATTTTCTAGGTCAATTTCAAGGATGCCAACACTTTTGTCCATGACTGTATATTACAAAGTTTCTTATTTTCATGTGTACTATTGATTTATGGGTTAAAAATGAAAAGAAATGTTAATCTTAAAAACAGAAGATGATACGTCTCATGATCTGATTTAAATGATTAAAACAATTTAGGCCACTTTCCCCCTGTGTTCCCTTACATAGGCTGCACAGACTTGTGATCTGGATGGCTGACATGTTGGCAACATATTTATTTATCTGTGTTAATTTATTGATTTACAGGATCGACCCACAGTTTATTGATCCAATCGCCAGCGTCTGAAGTAGAAGATTCAGATTCAAGGGCTGATCAGTCGCCATGTGATCCTGTACAAGTAGACTTATCACATTCAGGTATTTTTATTTTTTTTTTTTCAGCAAAATTATCTCGGACAAGACGTTAAAAATTTGGTGTTTTTATGTTCTTTAATAACTTTAAACACAAACATATAATTTTTTATTTTTTTTTATGTCCCACTTCTTCCAAGAGTCCTAACTTTTTTAGTATTTTTTTTTTTTTTGCTCACATAGCCTTGTGTATGTGTTTTTTTTTTTTTTTCCAGGAAGAGTTGTAGTTTCAATTGACATCATTCACTGTACTATACAATGTACTGGAGAAATGAAGAAGTAAAATCAATTCGGCCATTTTTTCGGGAGCAGATTTAAGGCATTAATTTAGCAGTAAAAATTACCAGGAATATTTATATCCTTATTATTTATTTTTCTGTTAATGGCTTAGGAAAACCTAATAAAACCCCTCTGTTAAAAGAAAATAAAATGTTTTGTGTCTCCATTTTGCAAGACACCCCCCCCCCCTTCTTTTTTTTTCCCCTTTTTTCTTCTTCTTTTTGCTGATCTATAGTTTCTAATCACTGTTGTAGTGCATTTCTCATGGTCAATTCACATGAAAAAGAAATGACTATTTTGTCCCCACGGGTATAAGTATCATGTGAATCTGGCAGCACGCTGACTGCCACAGGTCTATCATACCACAGCATTTGGATATCGGCCTCCTGATGAACCATGAGTTGGGGAAACGCGTTGAGGCAACAAACTAAGTTTTTATGTCCCTGCTATTGTTGAGTGCCTCATTGGGATGGGATTGCGGCCTCCCATCATTTGAGGTTATTTATGAGCTCTAATTGGCATAGTATCACTTTAATATATCAGTTTTGCACTGCACTTTTTATATATTTATGCACTGCACTTTAACCTTTGGCTAGGGACTCATAGGGTTAATAGCAGGGACAGCCGTCGAGGAGTGGGGGCGCCACGACGCATCCATAGGGTGCCGACCTCCGCGGTTAGGCAGAGCACAGGAGGGAGTGGACATTGCAGGGATATTATTTCCCTCTCTCTTCTGTGCACTATTTCACTTGAATCACATAATGTGGTAATGTATCTTTTTTAATATCAACATTAAATGTTAAGTTTTAGAGAGAGTTTATGGTAATCCCACGGGTATAACACTCAGTGGATTGTGAAAATTGCATATATGCCATTTTAGTGCCTAATTCATGGGAACATGCACCCTATAAATTGTTAAACTGGTTGCCCAGGACTTATCAGTGATGAATCAACTGTCAACTGTAAACTACTCCAAATGTGGCCATAAGTGATGTGCGGAGCTGCTCTGTTCTGTCAGTACAGTGATAAGTTCCCTCCGCTTCCAGAGCAGTTTTAGCTGACCGGTTGGTGTGCCAGGTGTCAAACAGCCACCAAACTCACATTGATCACCTATCGGGCGTATACAATAGTGCTCACTGGATTATGCTATTTAAAGTTTAAGTGATGAGTTAGGCACTGTATCTGCTGAAGATGATGGGACAATGGCCGTGGTCAAAGTCTGGGGTAGACCGAAATGTTGGCCATCCTTTTTACTGTATTTCCATACGCTGACTTTACCAGTAAATTGTTAAACTGCATATTCAATTGGGTGCCACCATATTGTTTGGAGGTACGTTGTCTGCTACAGAGCACCACTGCCTTCAAGCAACAAGTGCCAATCAGAAATTTGATCAATCAATGAGTCCTGGTGAACCCTCTTAAAGGGCATCTTCCCCTCTGCAGCAGTACCATACATGTCGATGTTCACTGTGATTTGCATTTAGGGAGTTATGGTGATGCAAGGTGGGGATGGATATGGAGAAGCAGTGTGTGTAATGGCTCCCCCAGCCCCCATGGTGACACTTTACAATTTCTGTTCGGCTTTCCAAGTGGATTAGGATAAGTGGTGCAGTGGTGCCCCGTCCGCTGAATAAAAGTCTCTTAGCAATTGAGATAAGACCACTTTGTTCTTCAGGACAGTATGATTTCAGTGATATCACACTTATATAGAGGTGTTCTGCTTTATTACTATTACACACTATAAAAATTATATTTTACGAAAATTATTTTTGCATCACCATATTCTGATAACTATGAACATTTATTTTTTGGCTGACAGACATTTGAGGGCTTGGTTTTTTTTGTGCTCGCCTGAGTATCTCAGTGCTTGGGATACTCGGCAAGCTCCGAGTACTGGCGAGATGCTTCGTCAGATGCTCGCTCCCCCTCCCTGCATGTGGGCGGTATTTACAGAGTCAGCCCACATGCAGGGATTGGCTGTCACACACTGTAATGCCACAACCAACATGGCTGTGGCATTACAGTGATTGGCTTGGCTGCACAGCGTCATCAGCTCTATATGACACTTGACGGCGCCATGCTCTGCAGTGTGATCCACAGTCACCTAGTGTAAGGGGAGGTGCTGCTGAACCAGGGACAGATTTAAAGTGTGTCTTAGGTAGTGTAGGTACTAGGAGACGTGACGTCACCACTGCCATCGTTGCCATAGTAACCTACCGAGCGGGTTACTACAGCATCGGTGATCTCCGATCACCTGATTACTGAGGCTGCTATGCACTGGCTCCTGCAGGAGCCGCAGGAGTTAACTCCCTGTTTATCGGCTCGGCTATTCAGCGTCTTATGCAGGAGCCGCTGAATAGCAGCACTCAGCTGATCGGAGATCACCATTACTATAGTAACCCGCTCAGTAGGTTACTATGGCAACGGTGGCAGCGGTGACGTCACCGCCTACTAACCCGCCGCAACCTCTGCTCGATTTCACAGCACAGGGGAGCAGCAGCGTTTTTCCTCCCTGTGCTGTGTGATATAGCAGTGCTGCATGTGTTAAAGAAGACAGAAGACCAGGATCGTGGAGGGGTTAGAGAGAGTAATAAAGATAGAGTTCCTAAGTGTGTCTGTGTATTTATTTATAACTAACTGTACTTCCAGGCTTCGCCCGGGTTAATAACTGTTGTTCACAAATAGAATGTATTAACAAAAATTTATTCTGCACACACAAACGGCAAAAAAAAAAAGGCAAAAACTAAGCTAATAGAAGCATTTCACAACATATATTTCAACACCACAGATATTCCACACAGATTTAACTAAATTGGCAAAGTATGTGCTGTCTGTCTCTTTCCCAGGTCTGTCTCTTTCCCAGGTCTGTCTCTTTCCCAGGTCTGTCTCTTTCCCAGGTCTGTCTCTTTCCCAGGTCTGTGTCGGTTTGTCTCTTTCCCTGTTTCTCTCGGTCTGTCTCTGTCTCCCCACCGACATCCTATTATCTCACATATAAGCTTCTTAGTCTTTTGTTCCTATAGCAACCAATCACAGCTCCTACTAATAACCTGTAGTTCCAGGCTCCATTTACTTTATTGGAGGCATGTTTTTTGGAGAGTAACTGTAAAGCATGGGGTTAAATATTCCTGTCAAAACATAGTCTACGACGTTCCCTGGGTCACATGAGGTGTCTGTTCAAAATTTCGTGATTGTAAATGCGAGGGTGCGGATACACTTTTCGTTTCACTTTTTCCCCATTATGTAGATAGGGGCAAAATTGATTAGTAAATTGGAATGTGCGGGGTTAAAATTTTGTCTCACAACATAGCCTATGACGCTCTCGGGGTCCAGACGTGTGAGTGTGCAAAATTTTGTGGCTGTAGCTGCGATGGTGCAGATGCCAATCCCGGATATATATATATATATATATATATATATATATATTATATTATATTATATTATATTATATTATATTATATTATATTATATTATATTTACACATACATACAGCTTTATATATTAAAGTATTTTCTCTCTGTGTGGTGTCTTTATTTTTTAACCCTTTATTGGAGATTCTTAATGGCCGGGTCAAACTTGGCCTGACATTAAGAATCTCAGGCTTAATACCAGCTGGTAAAACAAAGCTGGTATTAACCCCTTATTACCAAGCATGCCACCCAGCACCAGGGCCGCTGAAAGAGTTGATACAGCACCAGAATATGGCGTTTCTATGAAAGCGTTATTTTCTGGGGCTGCTGCGGACTGCAATTCGCAGCGGGGGGTGGGCCAGAAAGCTTGGGCCAACCTGCGCTGCGGATTCCAATCCCCAGCTGCCTAGTTGTACCTGGCTAAACACACAAATTGGGCGAAGCCCACATTTTTTTCTTTAATTATTTCATGAAATGTATGAAATAATTAAAAAAAGGGCTTCCCTATATTTTTGATTCCCAGCTGGGTACAAATAGGCAGATGGGGGTTGGGGGCAGCCGTTCCTGTCTGCTGTGCCTGGCTAGCATACAAAAATATGGCGAAGCCTACGTTTTTTTTTTTTGTTTGCATGCCCCCAACCCAGCTGCCTATTTGTACCCATCTGGGAACCAAAAATATTGGGAAGCCCTTTTTAATTTTTTTTTTTTTTTAATTTCATGAAAAAATTTAAAAAAATGATGTGAGCTTCGCTTAATTTTTTTGTCCGGCCAGGTACAACTAGGCAGCTGGGGATTGGAATCCGCAATGCAGGTTGGCTCAAGCTTTCTGGCCCCCCCCCTGCTGCGAATTGCAGTCCGCAGCCACCCAGAAAATGGCACGTTCATAGAAGCGCCATCTTCTGGCGCTGTATCAACTCCTCCAGTGGCCCTGTTGCCGTGTAGCTCGCTGGGTAACAATGGGGTAGGGCTAGCTGTGTATTATCAGCTGTCCCTAAGCCCTAAATTCATGGTGTCACGCCAATATTAGGCATGGCCACCATGAATTTCTAGTAAAGATAAAAAAAAAAACCACAACACAGAGAAAAATATTTTTATTAGAAATAAAACACAACACAATAAGTGACTCCATCTTTATTGAACTAAAGAACCCCCCTCCGCTATAGTCCTGGGTCGAGGGACCCGCGATGTCCAATCCAAACTTAATATCATCTGATCGGTTTACCGGAAGCCAAAGCGATCAGATGTATCAGGTTCAAGGAACTGAATCACATGACACATCAGATGATTGTATAAACGGCTTTTATACAATCAGCTGATGCATCAGTAGAAAAAAAAAAAAGCTAAACACCTCTGTGCAGACTCCCCTCCGATCGCTCCAGGACCTGCCGGTAATCAGCTAATGCGTTAATCTGACAGCATCAGCTGATCGTTTAAACCGGCTGGGCGGTAAAAAGCCGGCCTCACCACTGGACTTATACGATCAGCTTATGCTGTCCGGTGACCGCATCAGCTGATCACCGGCAGGTCTTGCAGCGATCGGACGTGTCCCGTGAGTCTGCAGAGAGGTGACTATATTATTTTTTGTTTTTTCTACTGTTCAGTTTTGATTTTGCTTAGCATCGAATGTACAGGCAGAGAGAAGCTGCCACACATACGCTACAAAGCGAAAGTGCATGTCACACGGGGGAGGAACACAGGATTATTCCTCCCCCAATACTCCGACAACATTGCTCACAGCAGTAACCTGGGAGTCAGAAATGCTTACAGGGGTCTTCCCCATGCTGCTCCCATGTCATTTGAGCACTGTTATACATTTGTGATATTTTTGAGCTTTCACCAGACTGCCGGGGGTGCCGCCGGAAAAATGCTCGAGTCTCCCATAGACTAACTTTGGGTTCGGTGCTCGGGTCGAGCACCCGCGCATTTCAATATGCTCGACCCGAGCATCGAGCACCCGAGCATTTTACTGCTCGCTTATCTCTAATTGTCAGTCATTACATCTTCTTTTTTTTTTTTTTTCTTGTATTTTAGTCACTTTTTATTCTTATTTTTTGTGTCCAATGTGATGAAACCTATATTTTTGGTATATTCATTAGTTATTTTTGCTATTGATGTATTGCATGGTATTTGACTTTTCAGTTTTACACTTACAGGAGGCATCTTAAACCACGCTTATGGCAGGGACTAAAAGGCCACCATACCTGGCAGACCAGTAGGTCATTGTTTGTTTGACTTCTGGTTACTCTGCGGGAAGCAAAGAAAGGTCTCTTGATTTGATATTCGGTTGATCGTATTCTGCTCAGTGAAAACTTTGCCGAGCTGGGAACACTCTGCTCCTTTTCCGAAGCCAGGAAAAATTCTGAAATTGTGGCTATCCAAGTTATTTCTTTGCTTGATGTTAACAATACATGTCAGCCCACAAGCTGTAGTTTGCCGTACTTGTCTGCATGACAGTGGTCCTCTTTGATTCACTTTCCACCCTAGTCCCTCACTGTGATAGTTGATCATAATAGCCAACATTGACGTTAACATCAATTTTTCACTGTCAGCCTTGTTCTCTCCTTGAGCATGGGATGACTCAATATCCCCCTTCACATCCTGCTGCATATGGCATTGTTGTTGAGGGTCCCAAACAGCCGCAGTGCAGTGATGAACATGTTGAAGTTGCTGTTTTTCCTCCATCACTTACTGCATCCTTGTTAACGTTTTGTATTTTTCCAGTATAAAAACGAGTGAGATATTGTCCCTACTGACAAATTTTGTAGTACCTTTTGAAAGGCCTCAGTAAATAATGCACATCCCTCCTGAGCTGCCAAAGGTGAATTTCAAAGTAACCCAAATTCCAGTATCACCTCACCGCTTTATTTTTTTTTTTTCCCTCACGCAATATTGGTGCATTACTTCTGCATGATTGCAGAAAGATTGTAATTAACCCCTTGACGACCGCGGGCAGTAAAATTACGTCCTAAATGTCATAATGTTACTGCCCGCGGTCCTCCGGCGGCAGCATGCCGCGATCGGCACACATCTCAGCTGATTTTCACAGCTGAGATGTGTGCCTGCTAGGCACGAGCAGAATCGTTATCTGCTCGTGACGATTAACCCCTTAAATGGCGCGGTCAATACGTGACCGCGCCATTATAAGCGCGATCGCGGTAAAGTTTTACTTACCGCCCGATACCGGAAGTCACGTGACGCGATCACGTGACTTCCGATAGTTGTCATGGTAGCACAGGGTCATGTGATGACTCCTGTACTACACATGACTTGCTTTCACTTTCGCTGTGCCAGCGGCACAGTAAAAGAGAACGTATCTGCTGTTTACAGCTGTGTAGCTGTGATCAGCAGATACTGCAGAGCGATTGGCTTGCTGATCGCAATAACCCCGTAGGGGGACTAGTAAAATAAAAAAAAAAAGTTAAAATTTTTTTTTAAAAAAAAACCCTAAAAGTTCAAATCACCCCCCATTCGCCCCATTGAAAATTAAAGGGTTAAAAAAAATAAAAAAATACACACTTTTGGTATCGCCGCATTCAGAAACGCCCGATCTATCAAAATATAAAATCAATTAATCTGGTCAGTATACGGCGTAGCGTCAAAAAAATTCCAAACGCCAAAATGATGTTTTTTTGTCGCCACAACTTTTGCGCAAAATGCAATAAGAGGCGATCAAAACGTAGCATCTCCGCAAAAATGGTACTGTTAAAAACGTCAGCTCGAGACGCAAAAAATAAGCAGTCACTGAGCCATAGATCCCGAAAAATGAGAATGCTATGGGTCACGGAATATGGCGTAAAATGTGCGCCACTTTTTTCGAACAAACTTCCGATTTTTTTTTTTTAACCCCTTATATAAAAGTAAACCTATACATGTTTGGTGTCTACGAACTCTCACTGACCTGAGGCATCACACCCACACATCAGTTTTACCATATAGTGAACACAGTGAATAAAATATCTCAAAAACCATAGTGCTATCGCACTTTTTTGCAATTTTTCTGCATTTGGAAATTTTTTTGCCGTTTTCCAGTACACTATATGGCAAAACTGATGGTTTCATTTAAAAGTACAGCTCGTTCCGCAAAAAATGAGCCCTCACATGACCATATTAACTGAAAAATAAAAAAGTTACGTCTCTCAGAAAAAGAATGGCGAAAAAAAAAAACGGAAAGCGAAAAATCGGCCGGTCGTGAAGGGGTTAAAAAGCAGCAGGCCAGTAGCACTGATCAATCCCTACCTGCTCTCCTTTCTTTATGTCTATATTAATTGAATCTCTGTAGCAGTCTCTTTTCCTCATGCTGAAACCTTTTTCATTGCTGTGCTATAATATGCACAGTGTACACTTTCTTCTGAGTTTTATAGCTTTCTCTCCTTATTTCTGTGGCAAAGCTGTGATGTGTATCACACTATAAATTTACCCCAAAAATGGCTGCTGCATTCCCTGCATCTTAGAGACTGTGATATGACATCCTGGTTGACTTTGCTAAACTATGAGATGTGAAAGCTGGAAGGCCTTATGGCAAAGCCTGGCAAGGTGTGCCCAGGGCCTCCTCTGGCTGACAGTCTTCACCAATTTATAATAAAGCAGTGCCCATTTCAGACAATTAGTTGAAATTGAGTCACAAATTGCACTGGACGCAACAAGTGTCTAATGATTCAATACTTTGATTTGCATGGCATTAATATGCTTATCTCTAGCAGGGCTGTATTTTGCCTTCATGCTGCCCTAGGCACTTTAAGTGGTCGCGCCCCTTAGTGACAACGTAAAACTGAGTTTTCGCACACGACATCTGTTTAAGGCAGATCTACTCTGTAGCACACTTTAAAAAGTATCAATAAGAAACGAAACCCCCCCCCCAATGGGGATCACCACAGGCACATCAAAACATAGCATGAGTATAAAATATTCCCACCACACCGTCCCCACTTATATACTGTGACACTGCCCCTAATAAACACCACACTGCCCTCCCTTATAAACTACTGTATATGCACCACACCTTCCTCGATTATGAAATATGATCTGTACATTGTGAGGAGGGAGCAGCATGATGTGAGGACAATGTCCCATGCATGCTGCCCCCTCCTCACAGTGTCCCATGCATGCTGCCCCCACCTCACAATGTCCCATGCATGCTGCTCCCTCCTCACAATGTCCCATGCATGCTGCTCCCTCCTCACAATGTCCCATGCTTGCTGCCCCCTCCTCACAATGTCCCATGCATGCTGCCCCCTCCTCACAATGTCCCATGCATGCTGCTCCCTCCTCACAATGTCCCATGCTTGCTGCCCCCTCCTCACAATGTCCCATGCATGCTGCCCCCTCCTCACAATGTCCCATGAATGCTGCCCCCTCCTCACAATGTCCCTTGCATGCTGCCCCCTCCTCACAATGTCCCATGCATGCTGCCCCCTCCTCACAATGTCCCATGCATGCTGCCCCCTCCTCACAATGTCCCATGCATGCTGCCCCCTCCTCACAATGTCCCATGCATGCTGCTCCCTCCTCACAATGTCCCTTGCATGCTGCCCCCTCCTCACAATGTCCCATGCATGCTGCCCCCTCCTCACAATGTCCCATGAATGCTGCCCCCTCCTCACAATGTCCCTTGCATGCTGCCCCCTCCTCACAATGTCCCATGCATGCTGCCCCCTCCTCACAATGTCCCATGCATGCTGCTCCCTCCTCACAATGTCCCTTGCATGCTGCCCCCTCCTCACAATGTCCCATGCATGCTGCCCCCTCCTCACAATGTCCCATGCATGCTGCTCCCTCCTCACAATGTCCCATGCTTGCTGCCCCCTCCTCACAATGTCCCATGCATGCTGCCCCCTCCTCACAATGTCCCATGAATGCTGCCCCCTCCTCACAATGTCCCTTTCATGCTGCCCCCTCCTCACAATGTCCCATGCATGCTGCTCCCTCCTCACAATGTCCCTTGTATGCTGCCCCCTCCTCACAATGTCCCTTGCATGCTGGCCCCTCCTCACAATGTCCCATGCTTGCTGCCCCCTCCTCACAATGTCCCATGCATGCTGCCCCCTCCTCACAATGTCCCATGAATGCTGCCCCCTCCTCACAATGTCCCTTGTATGCTGCCCCCTCCTCACAATGTCCCTTGCATGCTGCTCCCTCCTCACAATGTCCCATGCTTGCTGCCCCCTCCTCACAATGTCCCATGCATGCTGCCCCCTCCTCACAATGTCCCATGAATGCTGCCCCCTCCTCACAATGTCCCTTGCATGCTGCCCCCTCCTCACAATGTACCATGCATGCTGCCCCCTCCTCACAATGTCCCATGCATGCTGCTCCCTCCTCACAATGTCCCTTGCATGCTGCCCCCTCCTCACAATGTCCCATGCATGCTGCTCTCTCCTCACAATGTCCCATGCATGCTGCCCCCTCTTCACAATGTCCCATGCATGCTGCTCCCTCCTCACAATGTCCCATGCATGCTGCCCCTCCTCACAATGTCCCTTGCATGCTGCCCCCTCCTCACAATGTCCCATGCATGCTGCCCCCTCCTCACAATGTCCCATGCATGCTGCTCCCTCCTCACAATGTCCCATGCTTGCTGCCCCCTCCTCACAATGTCCCATGCATGCTGCCCCCTCCTCACAATGTCCCATGAATGCTGCCCCCTCCTCACAATGTCCCTTGCATGCTGCCCCCTCCTCACAATGTCCCATGCATGCTGCCCCCTCCTCACAATGTCCCATGCATGCTGCCCCCTCCTCACAATGTCCCATGAATGCTGCCCCCTCCTCACAATGTCCCTTGCATGCTGCCCCCTCCTCACAATGTCCCATGCATGCTGCCCCCTCCTCACAATGTCCCATGCATGCTGCTCCCTCCTCACAATGTCCCTTGTATGCTGCCCCCTCCTCACAATGTCCCTTGCATGCTGGCCCCTCCTCACAATGTCCCATGCTTGCTGCCCCCTCCTCACAATGTCCCATGCATGCTGCCCCCTCCTCACAATGTCCCATGAATGCTGCCCCCTCCTCACAATGTCCCTTGTATGCTGCCCCCTCCTCACAATGTCCCTTGCATGCTGCTCCCTCCTCACAATGTCCCATGCTTGCTGCCCCCTCCTCACAATGTCCCATGCATGCTGCCCCCTCCTCACAATGTCCCATGAATGCTGCCCCCTCCTCACAATGTCCCATGAATGCTGCCCCCTCCTCACAATGTCCCTTGCATGCTGCCCCTCCTCACAATGTCCCATGCATGCTGCCCCCTCCTCACAATGTCCCATGCATGCTGCTCCCTCCTCACAATGTCCCTTGTATGCTGCCCCCTCCTCACAATGTCCGTTGCATGCTGCCCCCTCCTCACAATGTCCCATGCATGCTGCCCCCTCCTCACAATGTCCCATGCATGCTGCCCCTCCTCACAATGTCCCATGAATGCTGCTTCCTCCTCACAATGTCTCATGCATGCTGCCCCCTCCTCACAATGTCTCATGTATGCTGCTCCCGCCTCACAATGTCCCATGCATGCTGCTCCCTCCTCACAACGTCCCATGCATGCTGCTCCCTCCGCACAATGTCTCATGCTTGATGCTCCCTCCTCACAATGTCCCATGCATGCTGCTCCCTCCTCACAATGTCCCATGCATGCTGCTCCCTCCTCACAATGTCCCATGCATGCTGCCCCTCCTCACAATGTCCCATGCATGCTGCTCCCTCCTCACAATGTCTCATGTATGCTGCTCCCGCCTCACAATGTCCCATGCATGCTGCTCCCTCCTCACAATGTCCCATGCATGCTGCTCCCTCCGCACAATGTCTCATGCTTGATGCTCCCTCCTCACAATGTCCCATGCATGCTGCTCCTTCCTCACAATGTCCCATGCATGCTGCTCCCTCCTCACAATGTCTCATGCATGCTGCACCCTACTCAGTGTCCCATGCATGCTGCCCCCTTCTCACAATGTCCCATGCATGCTGCCCCCTTCTCACAATGTCTCATGCATGCTGCCCCCTCCTCAGTGTCCCATGCATGCTGCCCCCTTCTCACAATGTCCCATGCATGCTGTCCCTCTCCATGAGCTCCTAATGCTGCCTTCCTCTTTTCCATAATGAGACCTTCATGTTGCCCCACTGATGCTAAGACCACCACACTAACGCTTATGCTGAGACCCCCCCCACACACACACTACCCCACTCTTGATATTGACTCCCCTACATTGCTCCACTCCATACTGATCCCACACATGCTGCCCCTTCTTCACAATGAGCTCCCAATGCTGCCCCCTCTTATTCTGAGTCCTTACACTCCCCCCACCCAATCGATTTTGTCATTGCACTATCCCTCATCCCTTGTCCTCTGTCTCTAGCATTAGCCCCTCTCTCCCACTCCCCCAGCATCAGCCTCTCTCCCCCAGCATCAGCCTCTATCTTCCCTCAGCATCAGCCTCTCTTCCCCAGTCTCAGCCTTTGCCTCCCCCCAGCCTCAGCCTGCCCCAGTCTCCGCCTCAGCCTCCCTCCAGCCTCCCTCCAGTCTCAGCCTCAGCCTCCCTCAAGTCTCAGCCTCAGCCTCCCTCCAGTCTCAGCCTCAGTCTCCCTCCAGCCTCCCCCCAGTCTCTGCCTCTGCCTCCCTCCAGCCTCCCCCCAGTCTCTGCCTCTGCCTCCCTGCAGCCTCCCCCCAGTCTCAGCCTCAGCCTCCCCCCAGTCTCAGCCTCAGTCTCCCTCCAGCCTCCCCCCAGTCTCAGCCTCCCTCCAGTCTCAGCCTCTGCCTCCCTCCAGCCTCCCCCCAGTCTCTGCCTCTGCCTCCCTCCAGCCTCCCCCCAGTCTCTGCCTCCCTCCAGCCTCCCCCCAGTCTCTGCCTCTGCCTCCCTCCAGCCTCCCCCCAGTCTCTGCCTCTGCCTCCCTCCAGCCTCCCCCCAGTCTCTGCCTCTGCCTCCCTCCAGCCTCCCCCCAGTCTCAGCCTCTGCCTCTCTCCAGCCTCCCCCCAGTCTCAGCCTCTGCCTCCCTCCAGCCTCTTCCCAGTCTCTGCCTCTGCCTCCCTCCAGCCTCCCCCCAGTCTCTGCCTCTGCCTCCCTCCAGCCTCCCCCAGTCTCAGCCTCTGCCTCCCTCCAGCCTCCCCACAGTCTCAGCCTCGGCCTCCCTCCAGTCTCAGCCTCTGCCTCCCTCCAACTTCCCCCCAGTCTCAGCCTCTGCCTCTCTCCAGTCTCAGCCTCTGCCTCCCTCCAGCCTCCCCCCAGTCTCAGCCTCTGCCTCCCCCCAGTCTCAGCCTCTGCCTCCCTCCAGTCTCAGCCTCTGCCTCCCTCCAGTCTCAGCCTCTGCCTCCCTCCAGCCTCCCCCCAGTCTCTGCCTCTGCCTCCCTCCAGCCTCCCTCCAGTCTCAGCCTCTGCCTCCCTCCAGCCTCCCCCCAGTCTCTGCCTCTGCCTCCCTCCAGCCTCCCCCCAGTCTCTGCCTCCCTCCAGCCTCCCCCCAGTCTCTGCCTCCCTCCAGCCTCCCCACAGTCTCTGCCTCCCTCCAGCCTCCCCCCAGTCTCTGCCTCTGCCTCCCTCCAGTCTCCCCCAGTCTCTGCCTCTGCCTCCCTCCAGCCTCCCCCCAGTCTCTGCCTCTGCCTCCCTCCAGCCTCCCCCCAGTCTCAGCCTCTGCCTCTCTCCAGCCTCCCCCAGTCTCAGCCTCTGCCTACCTCCAGCCTCCCCCCAGTCTCTGCCTCTGCCTCCCTCCAGCCTCCCCCCAGTCTCTGCCTCTGCCTCCCTCCAGCCTCCCCCAGTCTCAGCCTCTGCCTCCCTCCAGCCTCCCCACAGTCTCAGCCTCTGCCTCCCTCCAGTCTCAGCCTCTGCCTCCCTCCAGCCTCCCCCCAGTCTCAGCCACTGCCTCCCTCCAGTCTCAGCCTCTGCCTCCCTCCAGCCTCCCCCCAGTCTCAGCCTCTGCCTCCCTCCAGCCTCCCCCCAGTCTCAGCCTCTGCCTCCCTCCAGCCTCCCCCCAGTCTCAGCCTCTGCCTCCCTCCAGTATCTGCCTTTGCCGCCTCCCCCCCCCCCCCCCGCATGCGCAGATCTCCGGTCTGCATTAGAGACACTACACTCCCACGCTCCTTATGAATCCACTTACCTGCTCCAGTGCCCGCCGCCATCTTCCTGGCTCACGTGAGTATCCTCTTCTGACACCGGCTTCCATCACGGCGTCCTGCTGTGAGCTCTGCATGTGACGTCCACACAGCAGTGGACGCAGCACAGAGGAAGGAGCTGATTGGCGTGCACCTGTGACCCCGGAAGTGCAGGCGCCGGCAGTTCCGGGGTCAATCAGCTCCCTGTGCTCGGCGGCCACAAAAAAAAAAAAAAAAAAAAAAAAAAAAAATTTTTTTTTTTTTTTTTTTTTTTTTTTGCTGCCAGAAGGTGCCGCCCCTCACAATCTGCCGCCCTAGGCACCGGACCACGGGTGCCTAATGGTAAATACGGCCCTGATCTCTAGTCAAAACAGTTTGCATACATTGTTGGCAGTAAAAGAGTTTACCATGTACAGTGGTTAGCTTGGGCTATGAACCCCTTCCCAACATATTATGTACCATTACATCATCTGTTGGGTCACTTTTCAGTTTCTGAGCTTATACTGTATATATTTCCAGGCAGATAATGGAACACAGCATTCATCTGCCTCTAACAGCATCAGCAGCCAATGGAGTCGAGCTGAGCCCTTTACCGCTAAATTCTTAAATGCTGCTTTCGATCTGATGGCGGCATTTACAGGCCAGGCTACAGCCCGGTAGGCATACTGATTTAGGGTATGTTCACACATCAGGTTTTTGCTGTGCGGCACAATCCGGCGCTTTGCGGGAAAAACGCATCCGTTTTTTTTTTTTCCGCCGGGTACGGTTTTTCCTCATAGACTTTTATTAGCGCCGGATTGTGCCGCATGTACTTGCGTTTGATACGTTTTTTGCCGTATGTGGCAAAAATCGTCACTCCGGCGGCCGCACAGGACGCCGAGAGGAACTATTTTTGCCAGTGGCAAAAAACTGCATAGCGCCAGGTGCGGGGCTGTGCGGCATGGTGCATAATCAAAGTCTATGCGCGCCGGATACGGTGGCATGCCTAAAACGCTGGAAGCATGTACCGTATCCGGTTTTTACTTCTGAGCATCCCCAGAAGTGATATAAATTCATTGCTTGTCAGAAAATCAATCACTCACTCACTATCTCTCAAACTCTCTCACTCACTGACTCAATCTCACCCACTCACCGATCACCGGCGCGGCGGTGCACGGCTGTCAAAGCTCTGGCGGCTTCTCCTGATTTGAAAATGCCGGCCACCCATTATTCAATCTCGTATTCACTGCTTTCCCCGCACACCGGTGCCTATGATTGGTTGAAGTCAGACACGCCCCCACGCTGAGTGACAGCTGTTTCACTGCAACCAATCACAGCCACCGGTGGGCGGGTCTATATTGTGCAGTAAAAAAAATAAATAATTTTAAAAAAACGGCGTGCGATTTTTTTTTTTTTTTTTTTTCCCCCCCCCAATTTTGATACCAGCCAAGATAAAGCCACATGGCTGAAGGCTGGTATTGTCAGAATGGGGAGCTCCATGTTATGGGGAGCCCCCAGCCTAAAAATATCAGCCAGCAGCCGCCCGAAATTGCCGCATCCGTTAGATGCGACAGTCCCAGGACTCTACCCGGCTCATCCCGAATTGCCCTGGTGCTGTGGCAGTCGGGGTAATAAAGGGTTAATCATGGCAGGCGTCTGAGACACTCCCAATGATTAACCTGTAAGTGAAAGTAAATAAACACATACACCCGAAAAAATACTTTATTTGGAATAAAAGACAAAAAAACCCCTCATTTTCCTCTTTATTAATCCCCAAACAACAATCCAGGTCCGAAGTAATCCAGAGGGCCCACGACAATTTCAGCTCTGCTACATGAAGCTGACGGGAGCGGCAGTAGAACACCGCTGCTCCTGGGAGCTCCACGCAGCAACTGAAGGGAGTCGCACTGTCAGCGGGGATGTCACTGAGGTAGTGCCGGTGTGTGCGGTGATGATGGGGGCTGTAGTGCCTGCGTGTGCGGTGATGATGCGTGCGGCAGTGCAGGGGTGTGCGGTGATGATGCATGCGGTAGTGCAGGGGTGTGCGGTGATGATGCTTGCGGTGATGATACGTGCGGTAGTGCAGGGGTGTGCGGTGATGATACGTGCGTTAGTGCAGGGGTGTGCGGTGATGATGCGTGCGGTAGTGCAGGGGTGTGCGGTGATGATGCGTGCGGTAGTGCAGGGGTGTGCGGTGATGATGGGGGTGGCAGTGCTGGTGTATGTGCGGTGATGATGGGGTCTCTCTCTAAGCATAAAAAAAAAAAAATAAAAACAAAAAAAACTGATCCTTTTTTTTTTTTTTTTTTTTTTTTTTTTTTACCGGATCCGTCGTATCAGTTTTTACACAATCTGAGACTGATCCGTTGCATCAGGCACAAACCGGATTGTGCCTGATTGGAAAAAACTGATGTGTGAACTTAGCCTTACCATGGCATCTGGGTATCTGCCATGATAGTACTCCTATGAAGACATGCAGGTGGCTGACTTTTAGATTTTATTTTTTTATTTATATACTGCAATACTGTGTGAATTTCAGTATATAGTATAAGCAGTCAGAAAATCGCACTTTCAAGTTCCCTAAGGGGATTGCAAAATATATTAAAAGAAGAAAAGGTCTTTAAAAAATTTGAATCTCCCCAATTTTCCCACATAAAATGTAAAGCAATTCAAATGTAAATAACACGCCCAGCTCCAGGGCCGGGGGGTACTCATTACTAGTCCGGTGATGTCGCGGCGGCGTGGCTCTGTTCCATGACCCTGGCGGTGTCTTTCAATAGCAAAGGGATGATTGTTATTATGTGAGTTGTAGTTAAGAGTATAAATTTGTGACGTCACCTGTGGTATTGCGGTTATGTGGGTCATCACTGCGCTGTTTATTCCCCGGTGCAGATGTTGATGACGCAGCTGAGGTGATATTGCTCCCTACAGGTAGAGCTTGAGACCCGGGGATCATGAGAGGGCGCGGGAAGGACGTACACAACACTGGGGGTTGCAGTCAAAGTCTTTACTCACGGTACCAGCTCTACAGGTGTACAGTAAGCCGGCAATCACCAGCAGTATGCTGGGATCCTCCGTGATGGGCTCCCGACAATACCGGGCAGGTCAGAGGTCAATACTGGTGCACTCCTCAGATGTGCCTTTCCTGGTAGTCTCTACTGCGCTGACTGTCGCCCTCCTGTCCCGCGCCTTCACACACAGTGCCCTGAGCCAGGGGGCCGCAGACCTTCAACGGGTTTTCTGCCTGCTTGGCCCCCTGATCCTCTGTGGCCCCTTTCCAGTGTTACCCAAGAGTACGTTAGTTTTCTTTTTAGTCCAGGGACTGGGTCCCCGTTTTGCGGCCAGATCATACCAGTGTGTGTGTGTGTGTGTGTGTGTGTCAGTCAGTGGATGACCCCCTACTCACCCTGGGATGGGATACCACACCTCTGGATGAGTTGCAGCATCTCTGTGGCAACGGAAGCCTCAGGGGCGCCACATAAACATATTTCATAACCGTGTATGTACAAAGTCCAGTTCATCAAGATATTCAATCCAACTGGTAAAGGCTGGAACAAGGGAAAAAAAAAAAAACTTCACAATGTCATCTTTGATTGCAGCAACTCCTTGAAAAAGTTTCTCAAGACGCTATCAAAACATCATATCTACCCTAAAATGGTCCATAAAAATGTCTGCCTAGTATTAAAAAAAAAAAAACCAAAACAAAAACCTAAACTCTGACCAAAAACGGGCCACTTCAGCAACAATGATGAGGAACGTCCTGGACGACCGAGAATGGTTGTTGTTCCTGAGATCGTCGATGCTGTGCACAATTTCACACTGGAGAATCCACAAACTACAGCTAAAGCAAAAGAAATAGCAGACATCATGGGGATTTCCCATGAACGTGTGTGTGTGTGTGTGTGTGTGTGTGTGTGTGTGTGTGTGTGTGTGTGTATAAAGAGTGGAGGCACAGTGGTTTTCCTCATCCAAAAAAGTTCAGGGTGCAAAAATCAGCCACTAAGTTGATGGCATCTGTATTCTGGGATAAGGAGGGTGTGGTGCTAGTGGACTACCTTCAAAAGGGTTCCACCATCATTTCAAGGTATTACATTGAACTTTTGGGCCAAGTAAAGGCAGCTCTGAAGGCCAAAAGGTGCAGTAAGCTGTCCAAGGAATCTTGTTCCTGCAAGACAACGCCTCCGCTCACACTGCACAAGAGACCACGGCAAAACTGGCAGAGCCAGGCTTCCAGCTGGTTGACCACCCACCTTATTCACCTGATCTAGCTCCCTCCGACTATCCTCTGTTTCCAAATCTGAAGAAACACCTCAAGGGTACCAAATTTCACACTATTTCTGATGCCATGGCTGCTGCGATTGCCTGGTTTGAGGCACAACTGAAATCCTTCTTTTTGCTAGGCTTACAGAACTTGGAATACCGATTTATAAGAAGTGTGTTGACAACAGTGGAGAGTATGGGGAATAAATGTAAAGTTTCATCAACCTATCTTGTTTTTTTGTGGGTAAAGCTACCGTATTTTTCGGACTATAAGACGCACCGGACTATAAGACGCACCCTGATTTTAGAGGAGGAAAATGGGAAAATAAAACTTTAAGCAAAAAATGTGGTCATGACACACTGATATGGGGCGAGGATCTGCTGCTGACACTGTTATGGGGGGTAATGTCCCCAAATTCTCTACTAAGGTACCCCATCCTGGTAATGATCCTCCTGCCTTGTATATGATCCTGCTATAAACCCCCATCCTGCTCATATACCCCCATCCTGCTTATATACCAGCATCCTGCTCATATACTCCCATCCTGCTCATATACTCCCATCCTGCTCATATACTCCCATCCTGTTCATATACCCCATCCTGTTCATATATCCCGATCCTATTGATATACCCCCATCCTATTGGTATACCCCCCATCCATCCTGCTCATATTCCCCCATCCATCCTGCTCCTATACCCCCATCCTGTTCATATACCCCCATCCTGTTCATATACCCCCATCCTGACTGCTCATATACTCCCATCCTGCTCATATACTCCCATCCTGCTATATGCCCCCATCCTGTTCATATACCCCCCATTCATCCTGCTCATATACTCCCATCCTGTTCATATACCCCCATCCTGTTCATATACCCCCCATCCATCCTGCTCATATACTCCCATTCTGCTATATGCCCCCATCGTGCTCATATACCATCCTGGTATATGGCCTGTATCCTATAGCACAGAGAAAAAATAAACGTTTATACTCACCTTTTCCTCACTCCCTGCAGCACCGATCATCTTCCTCTCTGCGCCACTGACCTGTGTGTGTGTGTGTGTGTGTGTAGCCGTTCCCCTGCTGCATCACGATGTCTTCCTGTCTGTGCTGATCAGCTGATCAGCACAGATCAGCTGACCGGCACAGACAGGAAGACATCGCGTGCTGCAGGGGGACAGCTCCACACCCCGCACTGATGATGACGGCGCGCGGGGGGCAGTGAATACAGCCGCACATGATCACTCCAGGCTGTAATTGCCAGGGGTGATCATGCGGCCGGCTCTTTGCTATGCGCGTGTCCCCGCTCGTCCCCGCTCGTCCTCCCGCCCACCTGTCAGCGCCGGCTTCTGCACTGAGAAATGGGCGGGAGGATAGGCGTGCATATGTAATGAGCGGGCCCACGTGGTCACGAGCAGGCGCTGCTACAGCCTGCTCGTGCCCCCGATGACCCGCAGCACCCTCATTCCCGGCCGCAGCCCTATAGTCAGACCATAAGACGCACCCCCAACTTTCCCCCAACATTTGGGGGAAAAAAAGTGCGTCTTATGGTCCGAAAAATACGGTAAATACTTTACAGCCCCTCGTAGTATTCTGCTTGGTCATCACTAGTACTGAGCTGAAGAATAAAACTGTCTTGTCCTAACACTTTTACTACACGGTGAAAGAACTAAAATTCCCTCCCACAAAAGAGTAATTTCTGAACTTCTGTTTTTTGTTCAATCTGCATCAGAGAAATTGGAATAGAAAGCGATCACAAAATATGACGTGTCCTAAAGTGCTACCAATAAGAACATCAACTCATCCAACAAAAAACAAGCCCTCAAGTGACTGTCGGCAGAAATATAGACAAATAATGGCTCTCAAAATATGGTCATGCAAATAGTTTTGTGATATATTTTGTTTAAAAAAAATATATATATTTTTTTTGAGTGATTAGCACCAAAGCATTTAAAAAAAAAAAAAACAAAAAAACCCTCTAAATCTTGTATTGCTATAATCTAGCTGACCCGAAGAATAAAGCCATATAATCACTTGTATAGCACAGTAAACAGAATAAAAAAAGTAATTGTTTATTCTGCCTCCTAAAGATTGCACTATGGCTCGGCTCATATTCATCCTGCGATCTATGCTGAGCGCTTACATCAGCGTCTCTATGTAAATATGTAAAATATGTGATTCAAACAGAACCCTTTTTTATTTAACTTGCATAAAAGTGCAGTCGACCACCACTGAGCCACAGTGTGCCTAAACCGCAGTTAGCATCCACATGTTTGGCATTTCTGCAGTGAGGCGAGCCCATTTAATTTACGGGGTGCAAATCTCCAGGCGCTTAAGTTGGGCATAGTTACGCGCACTATAATGGCAGATTTCCATTTTCACTCTGTAACATCAATTTCTGCTTGTTTTGGAAAACACCCATGTAGTCAAAATCATCACTACACCCATAGGTAAATTTCCAAAGGGGTGAAATTTCCAAAATGGGGTCACTTGAGTGAGGTTTTTACCCTTTATAAACTAGATGTTTATATTAAGAGGTGTAGTTATTAAAATTGGGTCAATTATGGGGGATTTGCTGACCTGAAACCTCAGGGGCACTACCAATGTGAAATGGCTTCTACAACCATTCCAGCCAAATCTGCAATCTAATTTCCTGCTCTTTCTGCGCTTTGCACTGTGCTTGAAAAGTAGTTTCCAATCACATATGGGGTATTGCCATACTAAGAAGAAATTGTGTAACAAATTTTATGGTCCATTTTCTCCTGTTACTCTTGTGGAAATGAAAAATTTTAAGTCTTCAGCATCATTTTTGTTGAAAAAAACCCCAAAAAACGTAATTTCATTTTTGCGGCCCAGTGTAGCTTGCAAAATGATTTCGCTTTTAGAGGGTTTCTGCTGTTTTGAAACCTCTGAGGCTCTCCAAATGCAACATAGCGTCTGCAGTCTATTTCAGACAATTGCACTACAAAAATAAAATGGCGCTCCTTCCCTTCCTAGCTCTGCTGTGTTCCCAAACAAGAGTTTCCGACTACATAGGGGGTATCCCCTGTACTCTGGAAAAATTGCGCAACAAACTATGGGGTCCATATTCTCGTGTTACCCTTGTGAATATCAAAAACTTAGGCTAAAGCAACATTTTTGAGGGAGAATCATCAATCTTAATTTTCACGGTCCATTGTTTTAAAATTCTATGAAGTTCCTGTAGGTTCAAGATGCTCACCACACCTCTAGATAAATTCCTCAAGTGGTGTAATTTTTAAAAATGGGGTCATTTTGGGGGTGTTTCCACTGTTTAGGCACATCAGGGAATCTGTAAAAGCGACATGGGGTCCACTAATTATTCCAGCCAGTTTTGCGTTCCAAAAGTCAATTGCGCTCCTTCCCTTCCTAGCTCAAACAGTAGTTTTCCACCACATATGGGGTGTCTGCGTACTCAATGGAAAATGGACCATACAATTTGTTGTGCAATGTCGCCTGTTGCACTTGTAGAAATGCAAAATTTCTAGCTAAACCTCAATTTTTGTGTGAAAAAGTAAAATGTTCATTTTTGACATGCTGCAGTTTTTTTCTGCACTAAAAACTGCAAAAAAAAATAAATCAACGTGTGCACAGCAATTCTGAATTGTTAAAGACTTTGCAGGAAGAAGGAAAGACATGCAGTTTTGGGCAACAAACCACCCAAAAACACGGCAAATGCGCAACGTGCATACAGAGCCTTGGTTCTTAACAAAAAAAAATAAATAAAATTGTGCTGATGTAAGGGTCAAATGTTTATGAAAAAAAATGCATGGGACAAAAAATGTGCAAAAAAACCCACGTGTTTTTTTGTTGTGCTTTTCTGCCAAAAGGTGCAGTTCGTTGGTGAATAAATTTTCTGCAGCGTGCGCACATACTCCTAAGAATTGACACTGATCAGATTTGAGAAATGAGGCTCGGTCTTTAAGATTAAAGTTAAAAACAATGAAAAAAAAAACCACACTTTATTCTGAATAGCAGCCGCTATAACGTGTGTCCAATTCAACATGACACATTTGGGGAAAATTCCTTTTTAATTACTGCTCTAGGTATAAATGAAAACTGTTAATATAGTGTACCATTAAGGCAAGTGTTTTTAGAAATGTTTTTTATTTTTTTATTTTTCAGTAAAAGTGGAGCCTGATTCCATGTCTCCAGTGGAGATAAACAGTGACAGTGATGAGAGCCTTGTGGAGACCTCATCCTCCTTCCAGGAGAAAACACATGGGTAAAACAAATGTGATTTCAATCTCTGTACTTTTACTTTTAGATTAAGAGAGCAAAAATGGAGACTGCACTGATGGGGGAGAGGTCCAGGAGGAAAATGTAGAGTTTCTCTAGGTGCAGCATCCCAACTTCCCAACTGAAGTACTTTTCCAGCACTGTGACAGAATGGCAAAGCACATTGAAATAACGGTGTGATTAATCAAATGAATGATTAGGAAGTACATCCCATTTTTCTTTTTTTTAGCGAGTAAACATCTTGCTAAAAAAGTTTGTCTTGTAGATTACCGTGATCAAGGAGAATAATGGCACAGTGTCCTTCCTTATTGAGACAACTGCGCTCTCTCTCCTCCTGCTCAACACTTACCAGTGTGGTCGATGCTGGGCAAAAGAGAAACCTACCCTCGGGATCTGTATGGAGGCTGCATGTCAATGGTAGCCTTCATGGCCTAAATAGGCTATATTGGCCATCAGAATCACCTTACTTCTTCCCATCAAGCACATCTGAGACGTTCCTGGTTGGCAATTGTAAGAGGAACTGCCAGCAGCGGATTTTGATGATTTGTCCAAGAGCACTCCGCGCAACAGACCAGTCCTCAGACAGTCATGAATACCATCATTGATGGTAGCCAAGACCAATCATTGATAACTTCATTGATGGCAGCCAAGACCATTCCTCCAGACAATCACTAATCACGTCATTGATGGCAGCCAAGACTGGAAATGTTGGACTTTCTATGCGTGGAGCTCATGCTCTATACTGAATAAATTTTCAAAGTATTGTGATTTTCATTTGCGTATCATTAATATGTCTATTGATCCCGTGCTATCCTCAATTCACCGACTTTTTTCCTTCTTGTTCATGATTTTAAAATTGCTCCTTTTCATTCAGTACCCGACTCCTTCGGATGCAGCCGAGCGGAGCCGGTTTTCCAGATCTAAGGAAAAGGAGAGTTCATCAGTGTGATTTTGAAGGCTGCAATAAAGTATATACCAAGAGTTCACACCTAAAGGCCCACAGGAGGATACACACAGGTACCTTTCCGGATAATAAAGTTTTTCTTTGTCCACCGTTTGGTGCCTGGAACGCTGTGACATGGAGCACTTCTAACTTTTATACTTCTTCTCTTCTTAGGAGAAAAGCCCTATAAATGCACGTGGGAAGGTTGTACGTGGAAATTTGCCAGATCGGACGAGTTGACTCGACATTTTCGTAAACATACAGGCATTAAACCTTTCATTTGTTCGAAATGTGACCGAACCTTCTCTCGGTCAGATCACTTGGCCCTCCACCGTAGGAGGCACATTATGATGTGACAGTGTTTCATGGACCTATTGTGACACGGGAGGGACTGAAAGAAACTTTGATATTTCATTGATTTCAGATCCATGGCATAATCCTCTGCATTATCTTCGTCTGTATCTTTCTTTTTGGCTTTGTCTATTGATTTTTTTGGTTTTTGTTCTCTAGTTGTCTCTTATTTATTTGTATGGTGCAAGTCCCGTTCTGTAGAGTCACCTTCTTCTGCCACAGAAAGCACAGTCCCGAAGAGACAATTTTCTACTCCACCAGCATCTTTGTTTCCCCCTTTCTTCTCTAAGAATTTTCTAGAAACTTACTCCCCGGCTTCCCCTAGACTTGGGATGTTATGAAGTGAATACAAACGCTTTATCTGAAGTAATGTGACCTAGGAGGAATCGAAGCACCGCGTGTTTGCCCTAACAAGTGACGCTGGAAGACACATACTTTCTACTTGAGATATGGCAAAAGCCGTTCTGGTAGAATTTTATTTTTATTTTTTGTTCATTGTTTGGAACAAGCTGCAATATATAGGTATTGGGAAAATTCTATCTATCATCATGCCACTGTTTAGGGTCACTTTAAACAGAATTGACATTACTCCCTTATTTAACAAGTTAATTCTTATTCTCTGTAATTACAATTTTTCTATATTTCTTAACTTTCCTTTTAATTTTTTGTTTTGTTTACTTGGCATACATGCACACGTTTTTGCAATCTGTATCCCTGAAAATGTATTTCTGCATAGATATGTTTGGGTGGACAAAAAAAGCAGTACAGCAGGAAAAAGTACGCCCAGTTATAAGTTAGGAGCCTATTCTCTGTAATTTTTTCCACCCCTGTACACCTTGTATGTATGTAATTATATATTTATATATGTTATATTATATGGACATATGTGTAGAAACACAAACCCCCTCACATCAGTAAGTATGAGACTATAATAGGAATTAGATTCATGCTGCCTGGACCATGGGCAGGGTGATTCTGAGGACCCGCGGGGCGATTGCATCCAGGTATGTTTCACTCTGAAATGGAGCATAGAACATAGTTTCAAAAGCTGCTTTCGGAATATAAGGGAGAGACCTGACTAGTTTTTCCGATCCCTGGCTGGCTTCTCCCACCCTGTTCCAGGTGATTGGTAGGTCTGTCCCATGTGGGTATATAGAAAGATTGGGTTGAGGTGGGGAGAAAGCGGCTGGGGACCATATCTGACTAGTCAGGTCTGTGAAACACAGATACAATGGCTGAATCATGGGCTGTATCTAATGACAGGTTCCCTTTTAAACAGTCACTGATCTGAATTATGATGGCCTTTTTACATGATGTCTTCAAAAGGCTTCCCAATTTATTTATTTTTTGGCACTTATGGTGGAATGGGAATGTGTCATCATAAAATGACCTATTTTTTCCCCAATCTTAGCTAATTTCTAATTCAGTTTCATTAAAAATGCTGTACGTTTCCTTGAGTACACAGACTACTATTGATTCTCCTCCCTTACTTCCTGTCTGATGGCACTTTGTTTGAGAATTTCAGTGTATGTTGGGACACTCAACCAAAGCGTCATCAGAGCAGGGAAAGAGGCTGCTGTCACTGTCACAGCTTTTGCCTGAAATGAAGTCATTAATGACATTCATTTCAGGGGCTGCTCCATCCCTCACTACTCACTCTGTACTGTGCGATAGGCTCCATGACCGTGTCCGCTCTGTTGCCAGCTTTGATCAGTAGAACTGGCAACAGAGCAGTGTGCACCATCTATGCACAGTGGTAGAGTACCTGGCGGTGTTCAAAGACCAACGCCGCCCCCACAAATTATTTTGCTGCGGGGGGCAGTGCTGGTCTCTGCACCCCTCCTGGTACTCTGAGTGCACTGACAGTGCGCGCTGCTCTGTTTTGCTGGTTTTACTGATCTGAGCTGGCAACAGAGCAAACACTGTCTCGATGCAGATGGCACAGTGAGCAGAGAGGGACAAAGCAGTCCCTTAATCTAGTTTCATTGATGACTCTTCATTTTAGGAAGGAGGCAAAGGGTGTAATGGTGACCGCATCCTCTTCCTCCTGCTCTGATGATGCTTTGTTTGAGTGTTCTAGCATGCACTAGAATTCTGAAACAAAGCATCATCAGACAAGAAGTGGGGGGAAAAAATTAGTAGTAGTTAATGTAGGCAGGGGAAGCATTTTTAATGCAGCCATTTTAGAAATTAGTTTAGATTAAGCTAATAAAAAATAGATAGGGATTTAGTGTGAAATTTCTTTCGGACCACCACTTTAATGACACGACCTACTGGGACTCTAGGGTGTAGGCCCACTTTTTTTTCCCTTTCAAATTTGGGTTCATAGTATCATAGTTTTTAAGGTTGAAGGGAGACTCTAAGTCCATCTAGTTCAACCCGCAGCCTAACATGTTGATCCAGAGGAAGGCAAAAAAAACCCCAATGTGGCAAACAAGTTCCAATGGGGAAAAATTTCCTTCCTGACTCCACATCCGGCAATCAGACTAGTTCCCTGGATCAATACCCTGTCATAAAATCTAATATACATAACTGGTAATATTAAATTTTTCAAGAAAGGCATCCAGGCTCTGCTTAAATGTTAGTAGGGAATCACTCATTACAACATCATGCAGCAGAGAGTTCCATAGTCTCACTGCTCGTACAGTAAAGAATCCTCGTCTGTGATTATGATTAAACCTTCTTTCCTCAAGACGTAGCGGATGCCCCCGTGTTCCAGTTGCAGGCCTAGGTGTAAAAAGATCTTTGGAAAGGTCTCTGTACTGTCCCCTCATATATTTATACATTGTGATTAGATCCCCCCTAAGCCTTCGTTTTTCCAAACTAAATAACCCCAAGTTTAATAACCTGTCTTGGTATTGCAGCCCACCCATTCCTCTAATAATCTTGGTCGCTCTTCTCTGCACCCTCTCCAGTTCAGCTATGTCCTTCTCATATATCGGTGACCAGAATTGTACACAGTATTCTAAGTGCGGTCGCACTAGTGACTTGTACAGAGGTAAAACTATATTTTTTTCATGAACACTTATACCTCTTTTAATACATCCCATTATTTTATTAGCCCTGGTAGCAGCTGCCTGACACTGGCCACTAAAGTGAAGTTTACCATCCACCCATACACCCAAGTCTTTTTCTGTGTCTGTTTTACCCAGTGTTCTACAATTAAGTACATAATTATAAATGCTATTTCCTCTACCCAAGTGCATGACCTTACATTTATCTACATTAAACTTCAATTGCCACTTCTCAGCCCAATCCTCCAATTTACATAAATCTCCCTGTAATATAAAATTATCCTTCTCTGTATTGATTACCCTGCAGAGTTTAGTATCATCTGCAAATATTGAAATTCTACTCCGCATGCCCCCAACAAGGTCATTTATAAATATGTTGAAAAGAAGCGGGCCCAATACTGACCCCTGTGGTACCCCACTATGAACTGAGACCCAGTCCGAGTACGTACCATTATTAACCACCCTTTGTTTCCTATCACTGAGCCAGTTTTTAACCCAGTTACACATATTTTCCCCTATCCCCATTATTCTCATTTTATGTACCAACCTTTTGTGTGGCACCGTATCAAAAGCTTTGTTACCAGTAATTAAAGCATCTGCTCAGTGATATTTGTACAATTATTTCCCAATGTAAGTAGTCTAGATAACAGCGAAATGAATCCAGACTAACAAGGCGCCTCCACTCAGTGCCGGCTGTCCCTTTTTGGTGTTCCTAAGTATCTCTACACAAAAAGTTGACAAGAACATCCCCTTAAGTAGGAGTTGGTGAATGTCTCCCACCAAGTTTTCCAGAAACTTTTCTAGTTCCCAATAGTCTTTGTAGAATTTTACAGTGCCTTTGAAAAAGTATTCATGAACTAATTCCACATTTGTTTTCACTTTACGCCCACAAACGTAAATGTATTTTATTGGACCTTTGTGATTATTCTCACTCAAAGTAGCAAGTATTTGGGAAGTGTAAAAGAAATTATACATGGTTTTCTAAATATTTTAAAAATGTAAATTAAGTATATTAATTATTATATTAATCCCCCCTAAGTTAACACTTTGTAGGACGACCTTTCGCTGCAATTACTGCAAGCCATTTGGGGTATTTCTCTTCCAAGTTTGCACATATAGAGGCTGAAATTTTTGCCCATTCTTCTTTGTAAAATAGCGCTCACTCAGTGAGCTTAAATGGAGGCATCTGTGATCAGCAAATTTCAAATCTCGTTACATGTTCTCAAAGGGGTTTAGGTCTGAACTTTGATTGGACCAGTCACACACCTGACTATGCTTTGGTTCTGGCAGTATGTTTTGGGTTATTGTCCTGCTGAAAAGAGAACCTACAACCCAGTGCAACCTCTAACGGGTTTTCCTCCAGGACTGCCCTTTGTTTTGCTCCATCTACCTTCTCATAATCTCTGACCAGCTTCCCTGTCCCTGCTAAATAAAAGCATCCCCATAGCATGAAGCTGCCACTACCACGTTTGACAGTAGGGATGGTGTTTTCAGGATGATGTGCAGTTAGTGTTCCTCCACACATAGCCTTTTGCATTTTGTCCCCAAATGTCTACATTGCACTCATTTGACTAGAGCACTTTCTTCTACATGCTACAGCGTTTACCTGAAAATAAGATACAGTGTTATATTGTTTATTTCCCCGAAAATGTGCTAGGCTTATTTTTGGGGTAGGGCCTATTGTCAGTTGGGGGTAAGTTTACCTTCCAAAAAAGCAGGCACTCCCCTCTCCCCACTTTCCCAGGAAAATTAAACCAGACCCCAAACGTTTGCATCGCTCCCAAGTCCTCCTGCCATCTTCGGTGGGTGCTTCCAGCAGGTATGTTCCACAGCAGTCCTCCCCTGCTGGTCAACACTCACATACATTAGATCACACACACTCCTATACACCATCAGATCGCACACACACTTGCCATACCCGGCGATACCAATTTGCTTCCATTCGACAGGGAAACCTGAGATGCAGTGCAATAAAACACACAGAGGACCTGCGGTGGAAGGCATTCATGCGTTCCACCACGGGTCCTCACACTCCACTGTATGCGATCTGATGTGTGTGTTGCGTTCCACTGCAGGTCCTTGATGCGTGCCACTGCAGGTCCTCCCAATCGGTATCTTGTGAATATGATTGCGGAGTCTTTGGCCTTCTCTTTTGGGGGTGTCTGCTTTCTATAAGTGTCCTGCAATATTCTCTACCTTTGTTTTGTTTTTCTTTTTAGCTGCTTGGACACTTCATTATTGAACCGCGCCTAGGGCTTATTTTCGGGATAGGGCTTATATTTAAGTCTTAAGTCAAAAATGCTGAAAATTCCTGCTAGGGCTTATTTTTGGGATAGGGCTTATTTTCGGGCAAAAAAACCTGTAGCTTTGTCCCCTACATGGCTGATATCATGAATGAATCAGCTATTAGGTTCCCTTTAAATTGTCCAAGTGTCTGACACGTATTTTTTAACTGTACTGAAGTTTTTTAATAAAGTCTGACTATTACGGTATTATTAAGTTACATTATAGCATTTATGTCTTGTTACATTATAGCATTTATGTCTTGTGGCTTTTTTCCTTTTTCTGGCACTTTGTACATGCTGTTTGGAGAAGAGCCATTGAAAGCTAAATAGTATTTTTTTTCTCTTTGCATTGAAATAGCTCAGGGTATAAATCTACTTACACACTGTTTTTGGTTTGTTATATGGGATCTATTGAAAGTCTACATAACATAGGCTTATATATATTGTATAGATCCAAAATTTACTCCCATTCAGAAGTGCAGCAAAATACCCCTTTTATATTTGACCTCGTGTAATCTGATACCTCCAAGTTAAAATCCTGAGTGACCAATTGCCTCCAGAAGTTATATAATTAGTAAATTGAATCCCCTTGGGTGTAATTTTATTCTCAGTATAACTAAAGTTGTTCTATGAATGACTCATTGGTTTCTTTGAGAATATTAGTAAAAACACAGTAACATGAAGACTAAGTAACTCATTAGACAGGTCAGGGATAAGGAGTAAAGCAGGGTTAGGTTGTAAAAGAAGTAGGCAAAGCTCTGAACATCTCATGGAGCACTGCTCATTATCAAAAAAAGGAAAGTGTATGTCACAACTGCAAACCAACCAAGACATGGCCGTCTAACTAAACTGACATCCCAAGAGGGAGGGCACTAATTAGAGAAGCAGGTAAATACTCATGGTCACTTCGGAGGAGCTGCTGAGATCCACAGCTCAGGTGGGAGAATCTGTCCACAGGACAACTATTAGTTATATAGGCCACAAATCTGTCCTTTATGGAAGAATAGCAAGAAGAAAGTTATATTTGAATGCAAGCTATAAGAAGTCCCATTGCCAGTTTGCAAAAACCCATGTAGGGGACACAGTGAGCATGTGGATGAAGGGTGCCCTTGTCAGATGAGACCAAAGATTATCTTTTTGGGCTAAATGCAAATCACTATGTGTGGCAGAAAATGAACACTGCACATCACACTCAAAACACCTCAAGCATGGTGGCAACATCATGTTGGGTGGAGGTTTTTCTTCACCTTGGAAGATGGAGAGAGCTAAATGAAGGGCAATCCTGGAGGAAACCTGTCAGAGGCTGCAAAGATTTGAGACTGGGTCGTAGGTTCACCATCTAGGAAGACCATGACCCTAAACATACTCCCAGAGCTATAAAGGATGATTTAGATCAAACAATGTACATGTGTGTGAATGGCATGAATGACAAAATGACCATATCCATGGCGTGAATGCCCTGGATAGTAACTGTCTTTGTCTCTCTCCCAGTCTGTCTGTGTCTGTCTATCTTTCTGTCTGTGTGTCTGTGTCTGTGTGTGTCTGTGTGTGTGGCTCTGTCTGCGTGTCTCTCTTTCCCTGTCAATCTGTGTGTCAGTCTCTATCCATGTCTGTCTTTCTGTGTGTCTCTTTCTGCCTGTCTCTAGATCACTCTCTCTATCTCTCTATCTCTTTTCCCCATGTTTCTTTTCGCCCTCTCTTTTCCCTGTCTCTTTTCCTTTCTCTCTTTCCCTATCTGTCTCTTTGACTGTGTCTGTCTCTCTCTCTCTCTCTCTCTGTCTCTTTCCCTGTCTGTCAGTCTCTAGCTGTGCTTATGTCTGTCTCTTTGTCTCTATCCGTCTCACCACCGACATCTTATTACCTCACACATAAGCTTGTTATACTATGAATGTCCTTTGTTCCTATAGCAACCACTCACATCTGCTATTAATAAGCTGTAGCTCCTATCTCCATTGACTTTAATGGAGACAGGATTTTTGCAGCGTAACTGTAAAGCGCGGGGTTAAATTTTCCCGTCTGTCTGTCTTTCTCTATCCGTCTCACCACCGACATCTTTTTACCTCACACATAAGCTTCGTATACTAACAGTTTATTTTGTTCCTATAGCAACCACTGGCAGTTGCTATTTATAGCCTGGAGCTCCCAGCTCCATTCAGTTTAATGGCTGCAGGATTTTTGTAGAGTAACTGGAAAGGACGGGGTTAAATTTTCCCGCCCAAACATAGTCTATGATGTTCCCTGAGTCACTTGGGGCGTCTGTGCAAAATTTTGTGATTGTAAATGCGACGGTGCGGATTCCTTTAGCGGACATACACACATACATACACTCGGCTTTATATATTATATTATATAACCTCTTCCCCAACCCAACGTTCCATTGCTTCATTTTAACAACTTTCTCCCGAAACCAGTTTTCAGCTTCCTGACCAGGCTAAATTTTTTATATCTGACATGTCATTTCATGTGGTAATAACTCTTGAATTCTTCTACAAATCCCATAGATTGAGATTTTTTTTTTTATAGTACTCCTTGTACTTTTCTATGAAAATATTTAACCTTTTCAAACGTTAATTTTTATGCCTTTTTAAAGCAGATTGGTATGACTATCTGCTCATAAGGAAATAAATTCTAAATTTCAAACTTTGAATTTTTATCTAAATTTCGTCAAATGTAACTTTACTCATAAATACAAATAAAAGCATAAATCGTATCACCCTATATATTTACTACTAACATTACTTGTAATGTATCCCACCCCCCAAAAAAAGTCTCCACATTACTGGGATATGTAGGTGCATTTCAGAGTTGTTACTATATAAAGTAATAATAGTCAAAGTTGGACAAAAAAAATTGTCAGGAAGGTGAAAACTGGTTTCGGCAGTAAGTGGTTAATACACCACTTCAGCGTTTTGTTTTTTTATTCATTGCTAGAGTGTTTCTTTTAATCCAAGTTCCCCGACCCTACTTTTATACCTCTCCAGTGTTTTCACCTTCACATCTGTTCTCATCGATCTCTTTCAGTTTGTGACCTCACTGTTGCTCCCGTGTTTCATGGAGCGAGACGGAGGTCCCTCTTCAATGCTAGTCTATGAGAGCCTCGTTCTTGATCTTATAGACTTACACCAACAAGCAAAAGGGTAACAATGTCTTGAACTTTGGACATTCAAATTTCATATCTTACCATACACTACAGCTTTGAGCGTGAGACTACCTTCATTTTATAGACAATCATCTTGGGTATCTCATACATAAATTTGACTTGTAATTATTTAGCATATGATTAGTTATGCAGCTTCTTGTCATGTCACTGTATTCTTACTCTTTTACTCCTAAAAATCTTCTTTTACATTTTTATTATTTTGTAAATCCACCTTTTGGCTTTTAACACTACCTAAATCTTTCTGGGTATGCTCTCAATGAGATTCAAGGATATCTCGACTGAAATTTGATCTCTGGTCTCTTCTATACATTCCCAATGTTGGTGCATACTGGTTGGCTCTCTTGGGTATGTGTACAGCTTTTTCTTCAACTCTACCCTCAAGCGTTTGATTGAATTGAGGTCTGGAGACTGTGGGGGGCCAACCAGCACCACTTCATTGTCATTGACTTATTTCTTTGCCAATCTCAATGTAGACTTTGGGTCGTTGTGATGCTGGAACAATGTCGTTCTTTTCATACCCCTTAGTACTTGAGTGTAAGAAGTAACTCGTCTTGTAGGATACTCACATATAGCTTAGTATTGGGACTACCATCGATCCTGGTCATGTATCCAATGACTTTGGCTGTGAAACAACCTCATCATCAGACTTCCTCCACCGAACTTAACTGTTCCTTCAATTTCTCGATCCATTAGCTCATTTTCCCCTTGTTTCTTCTAGACCCATTTGCATCAGAGCCTAGTCTATGGACTGTCATCGCTCCAAATCGCCCTTTTCCAATCCTCTACTCTCCACTTTTTATACTTCTTTTTTTGAAAACTCAAGCTGATACTTCTTATGACGATATTGAAATCTGGGCTTCAGGTTTTTTTTGGGCCACCATTCTAGACTTCTGTAATGTGCGTCACACGGTGCATGCATGGCTGTGATCTCATTATTATGAAGCATACGAGCTGGCGCCACTGCTGTTTTGTCATGTCAGAACTGATAGACCTTGTTATGAGGCGACTTGTTGACTCTGATATTTTACCTGGACATCCTCCTGTTGTGTTTTGAATGGATGGATATCATTTTGTATTCTTCCACTTGTCATAGCCTCACATGATGCAGTTTGGCAATTTACTTGACCGAGAGTCCTCGATCGATGAGCTGAATGATATAATTTCTCTTTTCTTAGGAAATCTTCTTCATGGCTGCTCCTCGATTCGAACCAATGACCTTTTGCTTGGTAATCAACCCAATAACACACTGAGCTATTAGGGAATGTGAGAACAGGTTGTAATTTGTAGTGTACTAGGAGGAAAAGATTTTGTCCACCACTAGGAGTAAAACAGTAACAATGCAGTGACATGACAAGAATCTGCGTAACTAATAATATGCTACCACCTAAAACACCGAACTGGGTTTAAAGCCGAAAAAGAATCTTTTTTTTCGGCTTTAAACCCAGTTCGGTGTTTTAGGTGTTAATGATGGGGGGTTAGCCATTATTAATTTAATCTGGCCAATTTTCTTGGTTTCGAAAAATATGCTACATAGCTGCAAGTCAAATTTATGAATGGGTTAGCCAAGATGATTATCTATAAATAGGTAGGCTCACACTCCGAGATATAGTGGATGAGATATTGAGCCTGAAAGTTCAAAAGGTGTTACCCTTTTGCTCATCACTATACGTCACAAGCTCTCATTGCAACCTCTGACTTCTGGACAGTCAATGGTGCGCGGAACCAGAATGATGCTGATAAAAGGTGAAACCATAGGAGGATGAGTATGTAAACAGAGAGCAGGTACCTTAGATCCATAAAAATAAAGCTTTTGAATGTTTTCTGGAAACTTGAAAATTCCTGCTAAATTAAGTAGATATATGGTAAATGTTTTTATTAAGTGTCTTTTTTTGTGTTGGGTTGTTAGAAGGGTTAAAGATTTTTAATCAACATGTAAAAATATTTTTTAGAGGCCTATTATTTAACAGCAAATGGAATGAAAAATTATCCACCCCCCTCCCCCCCCCCCTTTGATATGGTAGTTTAGCCTCCGATTTATAATTTCCCAAAGGGTACCAGAAGAAATTTCAGATTAAATTGTGGGGTCCATTTTCTCTGGAGTACACGGATATCCTATATGTAGTTAGAAATTATCATTTGGGCACATGGCAGGGCTCTATTTGACATTTCCTCCACAATTTTGTTTGGAACAGAGTTTAAATGCCATGTCGCATTGGCAGAGTTCATAATGTAATAAAATGTCAGAAACCCCTCCACAAGTGACTCATTTTGGAGACTACACACCACAAGCAATTCATGCAGGGGTGTAATGAGTATCTTGAGACCATAAATTGTTTACACAAGTTTTTATAACATTTGGTTGTGAAAATGAAAAAAATAGTTTGGTTTTTTTTCCTTTCCACTAAGATGTTGCTTTAGCCCTATAATTTTCATTTTTACAGGGGTAACAGTATAAACTGGACCTCCTAATTTGTTGTGTAATTTCTCCTGAGTACACAGATACTCCATATGTGGCCGAAAGCTACTGTTTGGGCGTACGGCAGGGCTCGGAAGGGAGGAAGCATCATATTGGAGTGTAGATTTTAATGGCATGGTTTGTGAGTACCATGTCTAAGTGACAGAGCCCCTGAGGTGCCAGAACAGCAGAACGTTCCAAAAGTGATCATATTTAACAAACTATACATCTCAATTAATTAATCCAGAGGTATAGTGAGCATATTTACTATAGAGGTATGTCACAGCATTTTATGCCATTGGGCCATAAATATAATGACCCTTTCAGCACTAAAATATGATTTTACTCCCAGATTTTTCATTTGACAAGGGTTAGTATGTGAACCTGGACCCTACAGTTTGTTAGACCCGCAACACACATCTGTTTAATTTGTACGTGTGCGGTACGTATTTGCACATACCGGAGACACGTACACACGGAGACCCATGTTATTCAATGGTAGATGGCGCACACACGTAAAATCACACGGAACGTGTGACTGTGTGGTAAGTACGTGTGTGCGCTTTTCTACACGGACGACATGTCCGTTTTTGGCCGGCAGCACGCAGGCACGGACCCGCTTTAGTCTATGGGTCCGTGCCTGCACTTACCGCACACGGAGTATGTCCGTGTTCAGCACATTTCGTGTGTGTGCATTTTTACACTAGCGATCTTATTTTTTGTTTTTTTTAAATTAAATTCAGTATACTTACCTTTTTTTCTGCTGTTCTCAGTCATACTTACATTGTTTTTTTCTTCCCCCGGCTTATACCGTTCCCCGATCACCAGCGCTGCGAGGAACAGCTGTGCAGAGAATACGCGGCAACAATTACTTTGAATATGCCGGCCGCTCATTAATCAATCTCGTATTCCCTGCTTTCCCCACCCACAGACGCCTGTGATTGGTTGCAGTCAGACACGCCCCCACGCTGAGTGACAGGTGTCTCACTGCACCCAATCACAGCAGCCGGTGGGCGTGTCTATACTGTGCAGTAAAATAAATAAATAATTAAAAAAAACGGCGTGCGGTCCCCCCCAATTTTAATACCAGCCAGATAAAGCCATACGGCTGAAGCCTGGTATTCTCAGGATGGGGAGCCTCAGGTTATGGGGAGCCCCCCAGCCTAACAATATCAGTCAGCAGCCGCCCAGAATTGCCGCATACATTATATGCGACAGTTCTGGGACTGTACCCGGCTCTTCCCGATTTGCCCTGGTGCGTTGGCAAATCGGGGTAATAAGGAGTTTTTGGCAGCCCATAGCTGCCAATAAGTCCTAGATTAATCATGTCAGGCGTCTCCCCGAGATACCTTCCATGATTAATCTGTAAATTACAGTAAATAAACACACACACCCGAACAATCCTTTATTAGAAAAAAAAACACAAACATATACCCTGGTTCACCACTTTATTAAACCCGAAAAATCCCTCCATGTCTGGCGTACTCCAGGATGCTCCAGCGTCACATCCAGCTCTGCTGCATGAAGGTGACCGGAGCTGCAGAAGACACAGCCGCTCCTGTCAGCTCCACGCAGCTAATGAAGGGAATAGCGCGATCAGCTGTATTCAGCGTTGGCCGTTAGTAACCTTAGTGGCAGCTCAGCTGATCGCGCTATTCCCTTCATTAGCTGCGTGGAGCTGACAGGAGCGGTGGTGTCTTCTGCAGCTCCTTCACAGGTGACCGCTAATCAGTATGCGGCACACAGACAGATCCGCGGCATGACAATGAAGTCGCGTGAAGTTCACCCGAGTTCATTCTCATCGCGCAACTCTGTCTGCTGTCAGCCGACATGTATCAACGACATTGTGCAACACACAAACGGACATTCCACACGGACATTCCACGTACACATACACGGGCATTTTAGACGTACACACGGCTCGCATACGCCATCACACCGATGCCTTACGTACCGGAGAAACGCCCCAAAAAAACGGAACACAGACTTTTTTTTGCGGAAGTGTGTTTTAGGCCTTAGACAATTTCTTTTAAATGCACAAATACTCCATATTGGTCAGAAACTACTGTTTGGGACACTGCTGGGCTCAAAGCTAAGGAGTGCTAACTTGTAGCCCATATTTTTCTGGACCAGTTTGCATACACCTTTTACGGAGTCTCACGTGTGTCAGAATAGAAGAATAACCCCACAAGTGACCCCATTTTAGAAATTGCACCGCTCTTGGAATTCACCTATTATGGGTGTAATGACCATTTTGGTTGCACAGGTGTTTGCAACACCAACTGCATGCTTATTTCTGGAACAATGAAAATTGCAAATATGCTGTTGTAGTGCACAATACATTGTGCCCAGCTTGTGCTTCTGGAGACACGCGCCCTGCAATTTAATTGGGGTCTGCCCACAACACTATTATTATAGATATAGAAACCAAACTGTGGTTTAGTGACACTGTAGGGCTCAGGAAGTATGTGGGAATTTGGATTTTGGAGCGCCGATTTTGCTAGAATTTTGGGGTTTTTTTTTTTACAATTATGGTGTTTACTATAGGGGTTAAATCATGTGATCATTTTATAGATCGGGTCATTCCAGTGGTAGCAATACCAATTTTGTGTGCTAGTTTGTTTTTACTATTTTTACATAGTTTTTTTTAAAAGAGAAAACCTTTTTGGGGTTTTGGGGGTTTTTTTGGTTTTTTTTTTTTTTTTAAGACTTTTACAATATTATTTATTTATTTTTTTTTTTTTTAAATTAGACCATTGATCAGACAAAAGTTGAAGTCCTAGACTAACACCCTGCAATACATACATGCATATTACACTTACAGGATACCTGTTAGATTCTACCATGATCATGGTCTAACAGGCCATTGTAACAAGCACACCTGGAGGCATGCACCTCTTGAATTTGCAAATTTTTCAGTCTTCTTTTCTGTCGTAAGAATGGTCTTAAAGTTACAGACTAGAGAACATTTCTGTCATAATTTTGTGTCACTTTTCAAAAAGTTTACGGCGATAACGCGAACTATCAAGTGCCAGGGAACTGATCTGACCTGTTAAAAATCTTTGCCAATCACAGGGACTGTAGCTTGGGAAATATTTGAAAAATGAAAGTCTAAAGGCCCCCATGCTGATTCTGCCAATATTGACCCACTGATTTGTCGATGATATTGTTCTCCAGGAGATATGCCAATGTGTTAGTTGTCATCTTTCTCACAGAGAACAACAGGTGCTTTTCGCTGAATGAGAGCTCCTGCCTGTGTATACTAGAGCCATGTGAGATGGGTGTCAGCTGAACAATTGGACCATTGTTTTCTGTGACTTGCACATATGCAGACTGGGTTTGTGCCACTTAGCAGCTGCATACAGTCGGGGTGGTACTACAGTCCGTATAGATGTTATGCATTCGTCCACAAAAAGAAAATTCATTGTGTGTGTAAAAAGAAAAAAAACCCCTGTAAAATAAATGGGTATGTAGATGTAGGTGCATATTGGAAAGATGGAGGCTAAAAAAACTAATTTTTGGCTTTCATCTGGTGAATGGGGGCTTACGGCAACGTTATGGTAAATATCGGAAAAAGCTCCTGACGTATACTGTAGCCTGAGGTCCCAGAATTATGAAATCTTGTGTTTTTCCGCATTTATATATCCATGTGTCATGGTCCGAATACAGTGCTGGATGCACTGACCTGGCCGGGGATCTCCTGACTTGAACTGTTCAGCCTCAAAGGCTTACAAGAGGCTGTCTTTTTCAGTCAGGATGACCAGATCGAGATGAAACTGATTTTCAGGTATACAGATATGCATGTCTAAATCCACCCGTATAGGGAATGGGAAAGGCTTTATTTTAGGATAATCATGGAGGATGTGACCGGTTTCCAACCTTTAATATCTGTGAATGTAAATGGCAAAATTAAATATCATGTATAAAATTGTCCTCAAAATCTCCGTAGAAACCCAGCTGAAGCCGGTTTATAATAACCTGATGTATGTAGGTCACTCATTTTCTAATGACACATTCCTACAAAGCAATGTATATCTAAAAGTGGCCCTGTAAGGGGGTGTGGCTATGGTCTGGAGCTAGGAGGACGTGTGTGTGGCGAGCTCCGTTATCCTGATGTGGAATCCTGCTCAAATCCCACTGGGGAAGACTTCATTTGAGCCCCTGGGGGTCCCTGGAGAAGAAAATTTTTCTTTAGGATCAACAACGTCCCGGGAATATTCAAGTTATACAAAAATCGCCAAATATTCCCAATATAAACAATTATTTATTTAATAAAAAATTCCACACCACAGTGTAAGTAAACAAGTGATCACTAGATCATGTACATATAAAATGTTCCAGATGACGGTAAAGATATGCAAGTAGACAAGATTCACAAACAACTTAGAGCATAGGACTTAACTTAGGCTGAAAATATAGCAGTATTCAGCACCCAAATTTTGGAGTCTATCAGTCCATAAGGTCCAGGCACATATATGCTGTTGCTCTTTCAGAAGTCCTTTTAATATAGGTGAATCGTCCACTTAGATGTCATATAAATATTCCTTCTTAGTTCCTCCGCCTCAAGGCCTCACCTATATTAAAAGGACTTCTGAAAGAGCAACAGCATATATGTGCCTGGACCTTATGGACTGAATACTGCTATATTTTCAGCCTAAGTTAAGTCCTATGCTCTAAGTTGTTTGTGAATCTTGTCTACTTGCATATCTTTACCGTCATCTGGAACATTTTATATGTACATGATCTAGTGATCACTTGTTTACTTACACTGTGGTGTGGAATTTTTTATTAAATAAATAATTGTTTATATTGGGAATATTTGGCGATTTTTGGTCCCTGGAGAAGGGCACAACCGCTGGAAAGGTCGGGTGTCCGGTGTGGCTGCCAGAAACGCCAGGAGTGGTGTCGGACATTGAGGGCCCTGCTGTGCTTTCAGGTAGCGGCGGCCATCTTGTGCACGGCGATCGGTGTGGATGGAGAAACGTGGAGTGGGCCCGGCGGGACGGTGAGAGGCAAGCCAACCTGCTACAAGACCCGGAGCTGCAGTGAAGGATCCTCGTGGTGGTCAGGAAGAGGAGCAGTGCCGGCGAAGAAACATTAGCTTGCAAACTGCTACAGAGCAGGTGCGGTGCCCCTGGGTCCTAGCGCCCTCTGGCTTCATCTCCCTGTCCCTTAGCAGAAGCGATGCACCGGAGCCGGTGGCGGTGAGTGGCTGCAGAGGGGGTCCCTGGGACACTACACCAGCCGTGGGGGAGAGAGGAGGAGAAGAAATGGGGCAACCTAGAGGTGTTTGGAAGAATACCCAAGATGGCGCTGCAGGTGCTGGAATGGCGGGAAAAGGAGGCAGATCTGCAGCCAACAGAAAGCTGCTGTAGATCGCCTGGCTGAATTTGCCAGAAACAGCTCTCCACGCTCTGACTCTGGTGCTAAAGTGACAACATCTGGGTTACCTCAGGCTAAGCAGCAGCAGCGGCAGGAGAAGGCCCAGGAACTGCAGGATCCATAAGCCATATTGGAGGATGGAGAGGAGACCTTATCTTCACCTTCCCCATCGCAGCTAACAGATGGATTGCGGGAAAAATCCTCGCATTTAAATACCTCTGCTCAGGAATCTGCAGCTCCCCAAAGAGAACCTACTTTGTCTGATGTCATGGCAGTTCTAGGAGTCTGCAACACCTCCCTCAATAACCTCACATTCCAAGTAGGCTGTATCACGAGACTAGTGTAAGAAAAGATATGAAGCAACAGGCCGAAAGAACCACAGCTCTGGAGGAGAGTGAGCGAAATGGATGATGTAATGTGGGCCATGACGCAGAAGGTGCAGGGATATGGCAGAAATATCGACGCCATCGGGGCTAAACAGGACGACCTGGAGAATTGCCTGCGCAGAAGTAACATTCGTATAGTGGGAGTGCTGGAGAGAGCGGAGGGAACAAGACCTGCTGAATATTTTGAAGATTGGATTATACAGACTTTTGGAAAGGATTCGTTGACCCAGTTATTTGCTATTGAGCGGGCTCATAGAGTCCCTACCAGACCCCTTCCACCAGGGGCCCTTCCACGCACAGTTCTCATGAAGATCCTACACTACAGAGATAGACAACATTTTAAGAGCGGCAAGAAATATCCCAAATCTTTCTATAAATGGTCAGAAAGTGTCACTTTTCCCTTATTACTCGGCAGAGGTCCAAAAAAAGAGGGAACAGTTTTTGGACATTAAGTGTAGGTTGCGCCAGTTGGATATACTTTATTCGATGCTGTACCCTGCATGACTCAGAGTGGTGGCTATGAGTTCTACACATTTTTTTGAAGCTCCAAAGGATGCACTAGGATGGCTGGATCAACATGAGAAAACCATCCAGGATTCAAGGAAGCATCGGAGCCCACCTGCTGAATGAAGCGGACTTCTGCTTTGTTATTCTTTTGTCGGGGATGAGGATCTCCCACGTGCCCCTCATCTCTACTGGTTTTGGGTCTACTTCACTTTATATTGCTAAAGGAGATCACCCTCCGGGACTGAGGCTGAGAGGAGTTGAGATGCTTGGCGAGGAGAAGAGAATTGGACCGTCATTTCCCAATGGATAATTGAAGCCGTGTGGTAATTGTATACGAAGGACTGATTACACTGCATTGCTGAATTCAAAATGTTTCCTGGGACTATCTCTGGTCTCTGCTGCTCTTTTGGTCTTTCCTCCTTCTTTCTTTTTTTTTTCTCTCCTCTGCCTCTTCTTTCCTTTCTCCCTTTCTCCTTACCTGAGGTATTGTGATATTAAAAAGTATTGTGGTTTAATGTGAGGGGTGAGGGTGGGTAGGGGGCTACAGTATTGTGACGGAAATATAGTCATATGTACAGTGGTAGGAGGAGCCTGACATGATTATATTGTGTTGCTGAACCCAAATGTCTCCTGGGACTATCTCTGGTCTGCGGGCCTTCTCGATTACTCTCCTGTGTTCTCCCAACCCCTTTTTTTTTTTTCTCTCTCCTCTCTCTCGCTCCTATTCCCCTCCCCCGATTCTCTCTACCCTGGTATTGTTATTAAAATATTGAGGGTTAAGGCGGTGGGTGGGGGGCACAATATTGTAATGAAAAAATAGCCTTATGCAAAATTGCAAGAGGAGCTCGCCATGGATGAACTGAGACCTTTGAGTAGCACATGTTCACTGCGGGGTAGGTATAGTGTGTTGTTTTTTTTTTTTATAGCAGTTTTTCTGGTCTGGACTCCTACTGGTGAGGAGTGTTTCGGTAGACCCTGTTATTAATTAGTTGTTGGTTATGGTTGTTAGTTTGTTGGGAGGGAAGGGGAGGGGGCAAGGGTACCATATTAGAGTACAAAATAGAAGGCTAGATCGGTGGTCCAGAAGTCACAGGGGGGAGTCAGGGGGACAATTCGACCTGTAATTATCTGGTATGATGCAACATAATGGCTGAACAGGTGACGATGCTGACTAGGAACGTAAGAGGGCTGAATGACTGGGTGAAGCGTAGGGCGGTGTTGGATTATGTTAAAAAGTCTCCATCTTCAATAGTGTATCTGCAAGAGACTCATCTAACTAAGGACAAGACCCATCTGTTGAAAGCAGGGTGGATTGGCCACAGTTTTCATGACACTCATTCGAACTACTCCAGAGGGGTTAGTCTGTTGGTGCATCGTAAAGTGCCCTTTGTATGTCAAACTATTAAAATTGATGCAGATGGGAGGTATATCTGCCTCCTCCAAGCACAGTTAGCGGGGGGGACATATATCATAGCGGTGGTCTAAATTCCCCCTCCATATTCGGGGCAGGTTCTCCAGGACGGTCTTCATTTTGCGGCGCAGGTACCTCTGCTGCCTCACCTGATCCTTGGGGATTTTAATAACATAATTGATGGTGAGTTAGACAGGATGAGCCGGACAGGGGGAGGGGGACGGTGGAGGATTGATGCCATTTGGGAAATTGCTGTTGGAAATTGAGCTGATGGATCTGTGGTGAGTACGGAACCCGGGGGTGAAGGTTTATTCATGTTTATTGGCCTCCTTTGGCTTGCTCTCAAGAATTGATCTGGCCCTGGGGAATGCTCAGATGGCAAAGACGGTGAGCATAGTGGACTATTTGCCCCGTAGCATTTCAGATCACAAGCCACTGCGGGTGTTGATACGGATGGGGGTGAGGGAGGGGGGGGGAACTCCTATTCCCTGGAGGTTTAATCAGTTTTGGTTGACTGACTATATTTCCTAAGGGTTGTGGGATCTCCGCTTTACTTGAGGAATTCTTATATAGGGTCCTCCTCAAAGGCTATGGCATGGGATACAATGAAAGAGCTCCTCAGGGGAACACTTATTAAAGAGGTAAATAAGATTAAAAATATGTCCAGTGAATTTGGGAATACATTGAGGAGGGAGGCTCAGGAAGCCGAATCAGCTTATATTGCCCACCCATCGGATGACAATATGGCCACGCTGGATCGCGCACAGACATAATTAGCCCAGCATATGTTGACTACAT